>NC_084554.2:21045000-21397500 GCF_033978685.3 Nerophis lumbriciformis | reverse complement strand
ACTTGTATCTGTACAAACCTTAAAAAAATTTTTTTCCCCCAGTAAAACTCACAAAGAGACATCTCTCCAGGCATTAATAGCCATTGTGCACATGTGGTTTAGGAGTTATGTTTAAATAAATGTCAAATTGAATGTGGCAGTTATACTGTTATTATGAGTAAAACCTAATTTTTGTAAATGTTAACCATACCACAATACCTGATTCTGGTAAAACTCACATAGATTCAATATTACAGGCATTTTTAGACATTTTACATGTTTGGTTTAGAGTTGTGTTTGAATACATTTTTATTGCTTTTTTCATTAGGGCAAGTCCGACGGGCAGGAGGCCGCGGGGAAGACCCAGGACACATTGTGAGTGAAACCTAATTTTTGTAATTGTAAACCTTATCAAAATACCTGATTCTGGTAAAACTCACATAGATTCAATATTACATGCATTTTTAGACGGATTGCATGTTTGGTTTTGGAGTTATGATTATACACCTTTCATATTTAGTATGACAGTTATACTGTATATTACCATTGAGTAAAAAAAACAACCTAACTTGTGTCTTTGCAAACCTTACAAAAGATCGTTATTCTAGTAAAGACTTAGACTTAGACTTAGACTTTCTTTTTATTGTCATTCAAATTTGAACTTTACAGCACAGATAAGAACGAAATGTCGTAGTGCAGGATAAAAAAGCAATAAGGTGCATATTTCGATAAATAAATATATAAATACTATATAAATATATATATATATATATATATATATATATATATATATATATATATATATATATATATATATATATATATATATATATATATATATATATATATATATATATATATAATAAATATATATAAATAGATAAATAGATAATATATTGCACTTTTTCCACATGCGCCCACGTTTATGGGTGTATGTTATATTGTTTTTTTCATTCCAGCGAGTTAATTCATTTTGAGGGGAGTTGAGGAGATAATTTAATTATGATGCGTTCAAGAGTCTTACGGCCTGAGGGAAGAAGCTGTTACAGAAGCTGGAGGTTCTGCTTCGGAGGCTGCGGAACCTCTTTCTAGAGTCCAGCAGTGAAAACTGTCCTTGGTGGGGGTGGGAGGAGTCTTTGCAAATTTTCTGAGCCCTGGTCAGGCAGCACTTTTTGCGATCTCCTGGATAGGAGGAAGAGGAGTCCTGATGATCTTTTCCGCCGTCCTCACCACTCTCTGGAGATACTTCTGAGGCACTGCAGGCTCCAGTCCAGACAGAGATGCTGTTGGTCAGCAGGCTCTCTATAACAAAGATACAGTTCTCGATCATTATTAGCTATTTGCATTTGTGGTTTAGGAGTTATGTTCAAATAACTGTCATAGTGAGTAAAACCTAAATTTTGTATTTGCAAACCTTTCAAAAACAACTGATTCTAGTAAAACTCACACAGATACAATATTGCAGGCATTTTTAGACATAATGCATGTTTGGTTTTGGAGTTATGTTTCTATAACTTTCATATGTATGACAGCTATACTGTTATATTTAATAAAAAAACACTAACTTGTGTCTTTACAAACCTTACAAAATATTGTTTTCCCAGTAAAACTCACAAAGATACATTTCAACAGGCATTATTAGACATTTTGCATTGTGGTTTAGAAGTTATATTTAAATAACTGTCATATGGAGTGTGACCGTAAAGTCATAGTGAGTAAAACAAACTAACTTGTGTCTTTGCAAACTTTACAAAATATAATCATTCTAGTAAAACAAACAAAGATACATTTCTCCAAGCATTATTAGCCATTTTGCATTTGTTGGTTAGGAGTTATGTTTAAATAACTGTCAAAGTAAAAAACACCTAATTTTGGTATTTGAAAACCTTACAAAAACAACTGATTCTAGTAAAACTCACACAGATACAATAATACAGGCATTTGTAGACATAATACATGTTTGGTTTTGGAGTAATGTTTGGCGCAGTGGCAGAATGGCCGTGCGCGACCCGAGGGTCCCTAGTTCAATCCCCACCTAGTGCCAACCTCGTCATGTCCGTTGTGTCCTGAGCAAGACACTTCACCCTTGCTCCTGATGGGTGCTGGTTAGTGCCTTGCATGGCAGCTCCCTCCATCAGTGTGTGAATGTGTGTGTGAATGGGTAAATGTGGAAGTAGTGTCAAAGCGCTTTGAGTACCTTGAAGGTAGAAAAGCGCTATACAAGTACAACCCATTTATTTATATATAGTAAGACAGCTATACTGTTGTACTGAGTAAAAAAAAAACTAACTTGTGTCTTTACAAACCTTACACAATATATTTTTTCTAGTAAATCTCACAAAGAGACATTTCCCCAGGTATTATTAGCCGTGCATGTGTGGTTTAGGAGTTATGTTTAAATAAATGTCAAATTGAATGTGGCAGGTATACTGTCATGAGTAAAACCAAATTTTTGTAATTGTAAACCTTACCAAAATACCTGATTCTGGTAAAACTCACATAGATTCAATATTACATGCATTTTTAGACGGATTGCTTGTTTGGTTTTGGAGTTATGTTTTTACAACTTTCATATTTAGTATGACAGTTATACTGTCATATTGAGTAAAAAAAACAACTAACTTGCGTCTTTGCAAACCTTACAAAAGATCATTATTCTGGTAAAGACTTAGACTTTCTTTTTATTGTCATTCAAATTTGAACTTTACAGCACAGATAACACAATTTCGTTACATAAGCTCATGGTAGTGCAGGATAAAAAAGCAATAAGGTGCATATATAAATAAATATAAATAATAAATAAATATATATATATAAAATAAATAAATATACTTAAATATATATAAATAAATAAAAAGATTACTGTGCAGATAAATATATTGCACTTTTTCCACATGCACCCACGTTTATGGGTGTATGTTATATTGTTTTTTTTTTTAATTCCAGCGAGTTAATCCATTTTGAGGGGAGTTGAGGGGATAATTTAATTATAATGCGTTCAAAAGTCTTACGGCCTGAGGGAAGAAGCTGGAGGTTCCGCTTCGGAGGCTGCGGAACCTCTTTCTAGAGTCCAGCAGAGGTGGGACCAAGTCATTGTTTTGCAAGTCACAAGTAAGTCTCAAGTCTTTGCCCTCAAGTCCGAGTCAAGTCCCGAGTCAAGACAGGCAAGCCCCGAGTCAAGTCCAAAGTCAAGACTGGAAAGTCTCAAGTCAAGTCCTAAGTCCTGCATTTTGAGTTTCGAGTCCTTTCAAGTCCTTTTAACCACAGACTAATATATTAACACAGATTGTGTATGCTTTTCAAAGGCTGTATTTATTTATTAAAACAAGTGCATTTTAAATTGCAGGAAAGAAAATTGTGCTGACATTGCACTTTATAATAGCACTATTAACCAGTCATTTTAAACATTAACTCATTCCTTTACAGAACAAACACATTGAAAAATAAAGTGCAAATGTACTTATTTGTACAAAAGTGTTAACATTGAAAAAACATGACATATACGTGAACATAACAAAAAAGTTGTACTTTTTATATGTCAGGGCCCTATGCTGCATTGCATTTGCAAAAGACCAAATTAGCCAAGAGTCTGTCAGTCATTTGTGCACGATGTGGGCGTAGTATGATGCCACCATGGCTGAAAACTCGCTCCACTGGAGCACTGGAGGCAGGCACTGCCAAGACTCTCATGGCCACTCGGAACAGTGAAGGAAGAGTCTTCATGTTCAATGCCCAGAACAAAAGGGGGAGAGAGTTTTTTTGGGTTGGTGCACTACTTGTAAGTGTATCTTGTGTTTTTTATGTTGATTTAATTTAAAAAAAAAAAATATATATATATATATATATATATATTTCTTGTGCGGCCCGATACCAATCGATCCACGGACCAGTACTGGGCCGCGGCCCGGTGGTTGGGGACCACTGAGGTAAACAACCAACAGTATGTCAGAAAGCTAGCTAAAACGGTACACATATTCATAATATAGTATACATTTTAACTGACCTTTATTTTACTATTTTTGTCTTTTTTTTAGGTGGCTAAAATACGCGGTGCTGCTGACCGCCATCTAACGTTACGTGTGATATATTGACTAACGTAACCCTGCTTAAAAAAATCACTGAACAAAAAGTATGAATAAGGTAGTGAACTGCAACAGATTCCCGTGTTTGCAATAACGTTATAACGTTAGCAGCCTCACTGATTTAACTACACAGCAAAAAAAAGTCACGTTACTTAGCCAATAAACGTTATCTTACATTCAAAACTTACCGTTCTTTGTGCAACTTCAAATGCCGGACGAAGTTGGAAGTTGTTGCCTCTCCATCGGTAATTTTCGAACCACATGTGTTGCATGCTACAAACCGTTTTGTGTTGACCACCTCGTAATTTTTATACCCAAACAAAATTATTTTAGGCATCATTTTTTGTTCACTGGCGTGTGGTTTGGACATGTCTTCTTCGTTGGTTGTCCTGCAATTTGATTGGATGAATGCTGTGTGATGAAAACAAAGTAGATCTAATTTGATTGGCTGTTGTACTGACAGCACACCAGCTGACACACGCAACCCTGATAGACAAGTACACAGCTGCCTGACCAGGGCTCAGAAAATTTGCAAAGACTCCTCCCACCCCCACCAAGGACTGTTTTCACTGCTGGACTCCAGAGGTGTAGACTCGAGTCACATGACTTGGACTCGAGTCAGACTCGAGTCATGAATTTGATGACTTTAGACTCGACTTGACAAAATGTAAAAAGACTTGCAACTCGACTTAGACTTTAACATCAATTACTTGTGACTTCACTTGGACTTGAGCCTTTTGAATTGACATGACTTGACATGACTTGCTACTTTCCTCAAAACCCAAAGATGAAAAAGTTATTCGGGAGCGCTCCGTATTTTTTGTGTTTGCAAGCCTTAAAAAAGCATATCTTCGAGTAAAACTCACAAGAATGCATTATTTCAGGCAATATTAGCTAATTTTTAAGTGTAGTTTAGGAGTTATGTTTAATTTACTGTCATATTGATTGTACATTGTCATGGTGAAAAAAACCTAATTTTTGTATTTGCAAATATTTCAAACACAACCTAATCTAGTAAAACTCACATGGATTCAATATTACAGGCATTTTTACACATTTTGCATGTTTGATTTAGGAAATATGATTGAATATATTTTCATTGCTTTTTTCGCATTATCTCAGTATTTTAGGAATATTACTGTCATATTGAGTAAAAAACTACTTTTTGTGTTTGCAAGATTTGAAAAAGCATATGTTTCGAGTAAAACTCCGTAGAATGCATTATTTGAGGCATCATTAGCAATTTTGCATGTGTAGTTGGAGTTATTTTTAAATAACTGTCATATTGAGTGTGACAGTATACTGTCATAGTGAGTAAAACTTAATTTTTGTTTTTGCAAACCTTACTAAAACAACTGATTCTAGTAAAACTCACATGGATTCAATATCACAGGCATTTTTACACATTTTGCATGTTTAGTTTAGAATTTATGATTGAATACATTTGTATTGCTTTTTTCGCATTATCTCAGGATTTTAGGAATATTACTGTCATATTGAGTAAAAAACTACTTTTTGTGTTTGCAAGATTTGAAAAAGCATATGTTTCGAGTAAAACTCCGTAGAATGCATTATTTGAGGCATCATTAGACATTTTGCATGTGTAGTTTAGGAGTTAGAATGAAATAGATGTCATATTGAGTGTGACAGTTTACTTTCATAAAGAGTAAAACCTAATCTTTGTTTTTGCAAACCTTACTAAAACAATTTATTGTAGTTAAACTCACATGGATTCAATAATACAGGCATTTTTACACATTTTGCATGTTTAGTTTAGAAATTATGATTGAAAACATTTTTATTGCTTTTTTCGCATTATCTCAGGATTTTAGGGATATAACTGTCGTATTGAGTAAAAAACTACTTTTTGTGTTTGCAAGATTTTAAAAAAGCATATGTTCAGAGTAAAACTCCGTAGAATGCATTATTTGAGGCATCATTAGCCATTTTGCATGTGTAGTTAGGAGTTATGATTACAAAACTGTCATATTGATTGTGACAGTTTACTTTCAAAAAGAGTAAAACCTAATTTTTGTTTTTGCAAACCTTAGTAAAACAACTGATTCTAGTAAAACTCACATGGATTTAATATTAAAGGCATTTTTAGATGTTTTGCATTGTTGGTTTAGGAATTATGTTGGAATACATTTTTATTGCTTTTTTCGCATTATCTCAGAATTTTAAGAACATTAGTAAAACCTAATTTTTGTTTTTGCAAACCTTACTAAAACAATTTATTCTAGTTAAACTCACATGGATTCAATAATACAGGCATTTTTACACATTTTGCATGTTCAGTTTAGAAATTATGATTTAATACATTTTTATTGCTTTTTTCGCATTATCTCAGGATTTTAAGAACATTACTGTCATATTGAGTAAAAAACTACTTTTTGTGTTTGCAAGCCTTAAAAAAGCATATGTTTCGAGTAAAACTCACAATAATGCATTAGTTCAGGCAATATTAGCTCATTTTTATGTGTAGTTTAGGAGTTATGTTTATATACTGTCATATTGAGTGTACTTGTCATGGTGAAAAAAACCTATTTTTTTTTTTGCAAAAATTTCAAACACAACCGATTCTAGGAAAACTCACATGGATTCAATATTACAGGCATTTTTACAAATTTTGCATGTTTACTTTAGAAATTATGATTGAATACATTTTTATTGCTTTTTTCGCATTATCTCAGGATTTTAGGGATATAACTGTCATATTGAGTAAAAAACTACTTTTTGTGTTTGCAAGATTTGAAAAAGCATATGTTTCGAGTAAAACTCCGTAGAATGCATTATTTGAGGCATCATTAGACATTTTGCATGTGTAGTTTAGGAGTTATGATTAAAAAACTGTCATATTGATTGTACATTGTCATGGTGAAAAAAACCTAATTTTTGTATTTGCAAATATTTCAAACACAACCTAATCTAGTAAAAATTATTACAGGCATTTTTACACATTTTGCATGTTTGATTTAGGAAATATGATTGAATATATTTTCATTGCTTTTTTCGCATTATCTCAGTATTTTAGGAATATTACTGTCATATTGAGTAAAAAACTACTTTTTGTGTTTGCAAGATTTGAAAAAGCATATGTTTCGAGTAAAACTCCGTAGAATGCATTATTTGAAGCATCATTAGACATTTTGCATGTGTAGTTTAGGAGTTATGATTAAATAAATGTCATATTGAGTGTGACAGTTTACTTTCATAAAGAGTAAAACCTAATCTTTGTTTTTGCAAACCTTACTAAAACAATTTATTCTAGTTAAACTCACATGGATTCAATAATACAGGCATTTTTACACATTTAGTTTAGAAATTATGATTGAATACATTTTTATTGCTTTTTTCGCATTATCTCAGGATTTTAAGAACATTACTGTCATATTGAGTTAAAAAAATACTTTTTGTGTTTGCAAGCTTTAAGAAAGCATATGTTTCGAGGAAAACTCCCAAAGATCCATTATTTCAAACATTATTAGCTATTTTGCATGAGTAGTTTAGAAGTTATGATTAAAAAACTGTCATATTGAGTGTGACAGTTTACTTTCATAAAGAGTAAAACCTAATTTTTGCTTTTGCAAACCTTACTAAAACAACTGATTCTAGTAAAACTCACATGGATTTAATATTACTGGCATTTTTAGACATTTTGCATTGTTGGTTTAGGAATTATGTTGGAATACATTTTTATTGCTTTTTTCGCATTATCTCAGAATTTTAAGAACATTACTGTCTTATTGAGTAAAAACTACTTTTTGTGTTTGCAAGCCTTAAAAAAGCATGTGTTTCGAGTAAAACTCACAAGAATGCATTATTTCAGGCAATATTAGCTCATTTTTAAGTGTAGTTTAGGAGTTATGTTTAATTTACTGTCATATTGTCATGGTGAAAAAACCCTAATTTTTGTATTTGCAAAAATTTCAAACACAACCTAATCTAGTAAAACTCACAAAGATTCAATATTACAGGCATTTTTACACATTTTGAATGTTTGATTTAGGAAATATGATTGAATATATTTTCATTGCTTTTTTTGCATTATCTCAGGATTTTAAGAACATTACTGTAATATTGAGTAAAAATATACTTTTTGTGTTTGCAAGCCTTAAAAAAAAGCACATGTTTCGAGGAAAACTCCCAAGGATCCATTATTTCAAACATTATTAGCCATTTTGCATTAGTAGTTTAGGAGTTATGATTAAAAAACTGTCATATTGATTGTGACAGTTTACTTTCATAAAGAGTAAAACCTAATTATTGTTTTTGCAAACCTTACTAAAACAACTGATTCTATTAAAACTCACATGGATATAGTATTACAGACATTTTTAGACATTTTGCATTGTTGGTTTAGGAAATATGTTGGAATACATTTTTATTGCTTTTTTCGCATTATCTCAGAATTTTAAGAACATTACTGTCATATTGAGTAAAAAACTACTTTTTGTGTTTGCAAGCCTTAAAAAAGCATATGTTCGAGTAAAACTCACAAGAATGCATTATTTCAGGCAATATTAGCTAATTTTTTGTGTAGTTTAGGAGTTATGTTTAATTTACTGTCATTATGAGTGTACATTGTCATGGTGAAAAAAACCTAATTTTTCTAATTGCAAATATTTCAAACACAACCTAATCTAGTAAAACTCACATGGATACAATATTACAGGCATTTTTACACATTTTGCATGTTTGATTTAGGAAATATGATTGAATATATTTTCATTGCTTTTTTCGCATTATCTCAGTATTTTAGGAATATTACTGTCATATTGAGTAAAAAACTACTTTTTGTGTTTGCAAGATTTGAAAAAGCATATGTTTCGAGTAAAACTCCGTAGAATGCATTATTTGAAGCATCATTAGACATTTTGCATGTGTAGTTTAGGAGTTATGATTAAATAAATGTCATATTGAGTGTGACAGTTTACTTTCATAAAGAGTAAAACCTAATCTTTGTTTTTGCAAACCTTACTAAAACAATTTATTCTAGTTAAACTCACATGGATTCAATAATACAGGCATTTTTACACATTTTGCATGTTTAGTTTAGAAATTATGATTGAATACATTTTTATTGCTTTTTTCGCATTATCTCAGGATTTTAAGAACATTACTGTCATATTGAGTTAAAAAAATACTTTTTGTGTTTGCAAGCTTTAAGAAAGCATATGTTTCGAGGAAAACTCCCAAAGATCCATTATTTCAAACATTATTAGCTATTTTGCATGAGTAGTTTAGAAGTTAAGATTAAAAAACATTGAGTGTGACAGTTTACTTTCATAAAGAGTAAAACCTAAATTTTGCTTTTGCAAACCTTACTAAAACAACTGATTCTAGTAAAACTCACATGGATTTAATATTACTGGCATTTTTAGACATTTTGCATTGTTGGTTTAGGAATTATGTTGGAATACATTTTTATTGCTTTTTTCGCATTATCTCAGAATTTTAAGAACATTACTGTCTTATTGAGTAAAAACTACTTTTTGTGTTTGCAAGCCTTAAAAAAGCATGTGTTTCGAGTAAAACTCACAAGAATGCATTATTTCAGGCAATATTAGCTCATTTTTAAGTGTAGTTTAGGAGTTATGTTTAATTTACTGTCATATTGTCATGGTGAAAAAACCCTAATTTTTGTATTTGCAAAAATTTCAAACACAACCTAATCTAGTAAAACTCACATGGATTCAATATTACAGGCATTTTTACACATTTTGCATGTTTGATTTAGGAAATATGATTGGATATATTTTCATTGCTTTTTTTGCATTATCTCAGGATTTTAAGAACATTACTGTAATATTGAGTAAAAAAATACTTTTTGTGTTTGCAAGCTTTAAGAAAGCATATGTTTCGAGGAAAACTCCCAAAGATCCATTATTTCAAACATTATTAGCTATTTTGCATGAGTAGTTTAGAAGTTATGATTAAAAAACTGTCATATTGAGTGTGACAGTTTACTTTCATAAAGAGTAAAACCTAATTTTTGCTTTTGCAAACCTTACTAAAACAACTGATTCTAGTAAAACTCACATGGATTTAATATTACTGGCATTTTTAGACATTTTGCATTGTTGGTTTAGGAATTATGTTGGAATACATTTTTATTGCTTTTTTCGCATTATCTCAGAATTTTAAGAACATTACTGTCTTATTGAGTAAAAACTACTTTTTGTGTTTGCAAGCCTTAAAAAAGCATGTGTTTCGAGTAAAACTCACAAGAATGCATTATTTCAGGCAATATTAGCTCATTTTTAAGTGTAGTTTAGGAGTTATGTTTAATTTACTGTCATATTGTCATGGTGAAAAAACCCTAATTTTTGTATTTGCAAAAATTTCAAACACAACCTAATCTAGTAAAACTCACAAAGATTCAATATTACAGGCATTTTTACACATTTTGAATGTTTGATTTAGGAAATATGATTGAATATATTTTCATTGCTTTTTTTGCATTATCTCAGGATTTTAAGAACATTACTGTAATATTGAGTAAAAATATACTTTTTGTGTTTGCAAGCCTTAAAAAAAAGCACATGTTTCGAGGAAAACTCCCAAGGATCCATTATTTCAAACATTATTAGCCATTTTGCATTAGTAGTTTAGGAGTTATGATTAAAAAACTGTCATATTGATTGTGACAGTTTACTTTCATAAAGAGTAAAACCTAATTATTGTTTTTGCAAACCTTACTAAAACAACTGATTCTATTAAAACTCACATGGATATAGTATTACAGACATTTTTAGACATTTTGCATTGTTGGTTTAGGAAATATGTTGGAATACATTTTTATTGCTTTTTTCGCATTATCTCAGAATTTTAAGAACATTACTGTCATATTGAGTAAAAAACTACTTTTTGTGTTTGCAAGCCTTAAAAAAGCATATGTTCGAGTAAAACTCACAAGAATGCATTATTTCAGGCAATATTAGCTAATTTTTTGTGTAGTTTAGGAGTTATGTTTAATTTACTGTCATTATGAGTGTACATTGTCATGGTGAAAAAAACCTAATTTTTCTAATTGCAAATATTTCAAACACAACCTAATCTAGTAAAACTCACATGGATACAATATTACAGGCATTTTTACACATTTTGCATGTTTGATTTAGGAAATATGATTGAATATATTTTCATTGCTTTTTTCGCATTATCTCAGTATTTTAGGAATATTACTGTCATATTGAGTAAAAAACTACTTTTTGTGTTTGCAAGATTTGAAAAAGCATATGTTTCGAGTAAAACTCCGTAGAATGCATTATTTGAAGCATCATTAGACATTTTGCATGTGTAGTTTAGGAGTTATGATTAAATAAATGTCATATTGAGTGTGACAGTTTACTTTCATAAAGAGTAAAACCTAATCTTTGTTTTTGCAAACCTTACTAAAACAATTTATTCTAGTTAAACTCACATGGATTCAATAATACAGGCATTTTTACACATTTTGCATGTTTAGTTTAGAAATTATGATTGAATACATTTTTATTGCTTTTTTCGCATTATCTCAGGATTTTAAGAACATTACTGTCATATTGAGTTAAAAAAATACTTTTTGTGTTTGCAAGCTTTAAGAAAGCATATGTTTCGAGGAAAACTCCCAAAGATCCATTATTTCAAACATTATTAGCTATTTTGCATGAGTAGTTTAGAAGTTATGATTAAAAAACATTGAGTGTGACAGTTTACTTTCATAAAGAGTAAAACCTAATTTTTGCTTTTGCAAACCTTACTAAAACAACTGATTCTAGTAAAACTCACATGGATTTAATATTACTGGCATTTTTAGACATTTTGCATTGTTGGTTTAGGAATTATGTTGGAATACATTTTTATTGCTTTTTTCGCATTATCTCAGAATTTTAAGAACATTACTGTCTTATTGAGTAAAAACTACTTTTTGTGTTTGCAAGCCTTAAAAAAGCATGTGTTTCGAGTAAAACTCACAAGAATGCATTATTTCAGGCAATATTAGCTCATTTTTAAGTGTAGTTTAGGAGTTATGTTTAATTTACTGTCATATTGTCATGGTGAAAAAACCCTAATTTTTGTATTTGCAAAAATTTCAAACACAACCTAATCTAGTAAAACTCACATGGATTCAATATTACAGGCATTTTTACACATTTTGCATGTTTGATTTAGGAAATATGATTGAATATATTTTCATTGCTTTTTTTGCATTATCTCAGGATTTTAAGAACATTACTGTAATATTGAGTAAAAAAATACTTTTTGTGTTTGCAAGCTTTAAGAAAGCATATGTTTCGAGGAAAACTCCCAAAGATCCATTATTTCAAACATTATTAGCTATTTTGCATGAGTAGTTTAGAAGTTATGATTAAAAAACTGTCATATTGAGTGTGACAGTTTACTTTCATAAAGAGTAAAACCTAATTTTTGCTTTTGCAAACCTTACTAAAACAACTGATTCTAGTAAAACTCACATGGATTTAATATTACTGGCATTTTTAGACATTTTGCATTGTTGGTTTAGGAATTATGTTGGAATACATTTTTATTGCTTTTTTCGCATTATCTCAGAATTTTAAGAACATTACTGTCTTATTGAGTAAAAACTACTTTTTGTGTTTGCAAGCCTTAAAAAAGCATGTGTTTCGAGTAAAACTCACAAGAATGCATTATTTCAGGCAATATTAGCTCATTTTTAAGTGTAGTTTAGGAGTTATGTTTAATTTACTGTCATATTGTCATGGTGAAAAAACCCTAATTTTTGTATTTGCAAAAATTTCAAACACAACCTAATCTAGTAAAACTCACATGGATTCAATATTACAGGCATTTTTACACATTTTGCATGTTTGATTTAGGAAATATGATTGAATATATTTTCATTGCTTTTTTTGCATTATCTCAGGATTTTAAGAACATTACTGTAATATTGAGTAAAAATATACTTTTTGTGTTTGCAAGCCTTAAAAAAAAGCACATGTTTCGAGGAAAACTCCCAAGGATCCATTATTTCAAACATTATTAGCCATTTTGCATTAGTAGTTTAGGAGTTATGATTAAAAAACTGTCAAATTGATTGTGACAGTTTACTTTCATAAAGAGTAAAACCTAATTATTGTTTTTGCAAACCTTACTAAAACAACTGATTCTATTAAAACTCACATGGCTATAGTATTACAGACATTTTTAGACATTTTGCATTGTTGGTTTAGGAAATATGTTGGAATACATTTTTATTGCTTTTTTCGCATTATCTCAGAATTTTAAGAACATTACTGTCATATTGAGTAAAAAACTACTTTTTGTGTTTGCAAGCCTTAAAAAAGCATATGTTCGAGTAAAACTCACAAGAATGCATTATTTCAGGCAATATTAGCTAATTTTTTGTGTAGTTTAGGAGTTATGTTTAATTTACTGTCATGATGAGTGTACATTGTCATGGTGAAAAAAAACTAATTTTTCTAATTGCAAACCTTTCAAACACAACTGATTCTAGTAAAACATACATTGATTCAATATTACAGGCATTTTTACACATTTTGCATGTTTGGTTTAGGAATTATAATGGAATACATTCGTTTTTGCTTTTTTCTGATTATCTCAGGATTTTAAGAACATTACTGTCATATTGAGTAAAAAACTACTTTTTGTGTTTGCAAGATTTAAAAAAGCATATGTTTCGAGTAAAACTCCCAAGGATGCATTATTTCAGGCATCAATCAATCGTAGGCTCTCCCAAGACAAATAGGTCCTAGGTGAGGGATCAGACAAAGAGCAGCTCAAAGACCTTCATGAAAAGTACAAATCGAGGTCCTAGATTTTTCCTCGCCCGGACGCGGGTCACCGTGGCTCCCCTGTGGAGCCAGGCCCAGAGGTGGGGCACGATGGCGAGCGCCTGTTGGCTGGCTCAGCTCAATGAAGCAACGTGGTTCCCTCCTCCAATGGGCTCACCACTCATGGGCTGGGTTATAGAGGTCTGGTGCAGTGTGAGCTGAGCGGCAGCCGAAGGCAGGGCACTTGGCGGTCCGATCATCGGCTACATAAGCTAGCTCTTCTGACGTGAAATGTCACCTCGCTGGGAGGGAAGGAGCCTGAGCTGGTGTGCGAGGTGGAGAAGTTCCGGCTAGATATAGTTGGACTCACTTCGACGCACAGGAACCTGTTCTCTCGAGAGGGGCTGGACTCTCTTCCACTATGGCGTTGCAAGCAATGAGAGGCTGGGGTGGCAATTCTTGTTGTCCCCCTGGCTCAAAGACAAGAGTATGGGGTATCGGACTGTCTGGTTGTGGCGGGTCGCTCCCTGTATGATCAGTGTAGGGCAGCCTTGGTCCGCCAAGGCTGCCCTTTGTCACCGATTCTGTTGTTAACTTTTATGGACAGAATTGCAGTCATGGCGTTGACGGGATCCGGTTTGGTGGTTGCAGGATTAGGTCTCTGCTTTTTGCAGTTGATGGCTTCAATTGGCCAGGATCTCCAGCTCTCATTGGATGGCCGAGTATGAAGCGACTGGGATGAGAATCAGCACCTCCAAGTCCGAGTCCATGGTTCTCGCCCGGTAAAGGGTGGGGTGTCATTTCCAGGTTGAGGAGGCGATGGCACATACTAGATGGCCCCAAATGGAGGAGTTCAAGTACCTAGGAGTCTTGTTCACGAGTGAGGGAAGAGTGGAACATGAGATCCACAGCTAGGCGGATCGGTGTGGCGTCTTCAGTAATGAGGACGCTATATCGATCCATTGTGGTGAAGAAGGAGCTGAGCCAGAATTAAAAGCTCTAAATTTACCGGTCGATCTACATTCCCATCCTGCACCCATGGTCATGCTTATGACCGAAAAGACAAGATCCGGGTACAAGCGGCCAAATTGAGTTTCCTCCGCCGGGTCGCGGGTCTCTCCCTTAGAGATAGGATAAGAAGCTCTGTCATCCGGGAGGAACTCAGAGTAAAGCGCTGCTCCTCCACATTGAGAGGAGCCAGATGAGGTGGTTCAAGCATCTGCTCAGGATGCCACCCGAACGCCTCCCGAGGGAGGTGTTTAGGGCAAGTCCGACCGGCAGGAGGCCACGGGGAAGACCCAGGACACATTGGGAAGATTATGTCTCCCGGCTGGCCTGGGAACGCCTCAGGATCCCCCGAGAAGAGCTGGAAGAAGTGGCTGGGGAGAGGGAAGTCTGGGCTTCTCTGTTTAGGCTGCTGCCCCCGCAACCCGACCTCGGTTAAGCGGAAGAAAATGGATGGATTTAGTAACGACAACAAAAAATGCCCATCCATCCATTTTCTACCGCTTATTCCCTTTTGGGGTGGCAGGGAGCGCTGGAGCCTATCTCAGCTACAATCGGGCGGAAGGCGGGGTACTCCCCGGACAAGTCGCCATCTCATCGCAAAAAATGATTCTAGTAAAACTCACATGGATACAATTTTACAGGTATTTTTAGACATAATGCATGTTTGGTTTTGGAATTATGTTTATATAACTTTCATATGTATTATGACAGTTATACTGTCATCTTGAGTAAAACTAACTTGTGTCTTTACAAACATTACAAACTATGTTTTTCCAGTAAAAGTCACAAAAATAATGTTTTCCAGGCATTATTAGACATTTTTCATGTGTGGTTTAGGAAATATGTTTAAATAACTGTCATATTGAATGTGGCAGTTATACTGTTATTATGTGTAAAACCAAATTTTTGTATTTGCAAACCTTACAAAAACAACTGATTCTAGTAAAACTCACATAGATTCAATATTACAGGCATTTTTAGACATTTCACATGTTTGAATACATTTTTATTGCTTTTTTCGTTAGGGCAAGTCCGATCGGCAGGAGGCCACGGGGAAGACCGAGGACACATTGGGAAAACTATGTCTCAGGCTGGCCTGGGAACGCCTCGGGATCCCCCGAGAAGAGCTGGACAAAGTGGCTGGGGAGAGGGAAGTCTGGGCTTCTCTGCTTAGGCTGCTGCCCCCGCAACCCGACCTCGGATAAGCGGAAGAAAATGGATGGATTTAGTATGACAGTTATACTGTCATATTGAGTAAAAAAAACATTTTTCATAGATTCATTATTACAGGCATCTTTAGATGGATTGCATGTTTGGTTTTGGAGATATGTTTATACAACTTTCATATTTAGTATGACAGTTATACTGTCATATTGAGTAAATAAAATAAAAAAAACTTGTGTCTGCAAACCTTGCAAAAGATTATTATTCTAGTAAAACTAACAAAGATACACTTTTCCAAGCATTATTAGCATTTGTTGTTTTGGAGTTATAATGCTTGCGTTGAGAGGCGACGGGCTCGGGTGGCAATTCTTGTTGCCCCCCGGCTCAAAGCCTGCACGTTGGAGTTCAACCCAGTGGACCAGTGGGTAGCTTTCCTCCGCCTTTGGGTGGGGGGACGGGTCCTGACTGTTGTTTGGCCTTACGCGCCAAACGGCAGCTCAGAGTACCCACCCTTTTTGGATTCACTCGAGGGAGTACTGGAAAGTGCTCCACCGGGTGATTCCCTCGTTCTACTGGGGGCCTTCAACGCTCATCTTGGCAACAACAGTGAAACCTGGAGAGGCGTGATTGGGAAGAATGGCCGCCCGGATCTGAACCCGAGTGGTGTTTTGTTATTGGACTTTTGTGCTCGTCACAGATTGTCAATAACAAACACCAAGTTCAAACATAAGGGTGTCCACTTGGCACCAGGACACCCTAGGCCGCAGTTCCATGAAAAAGTTGTGTCTTTACAAACCTTACAAAATATTGTTTTACAGTAAAACTCACAAAGATACATTCCTCCAAGCTTTATTAGCCGTTTTGCATGATTGGTTTAGGAGTTATGTTTAAATAACTGTCATAATGAATGTGGTTGTTATACTGTCATTAAGACTAAAACCTATATTTTGTATTTGTAAACCTTTCCAAAATACCTGTTTCTAGTAAAACTCACATAGATTCAATATTGCAGGCATTTTTAGACAGATTGCAAGTTTGGTTTTATAGATATGTTTGTATAACTTTCATATTTAGTATGACGGTTATACTGTTATATTGAGTAAAAAAAACAAAAAACTTTTGTCTTTACAAACCTTACACAATATTTGTTTCCAGTAAAACTCACAAAGATACATTTCTTCAGGCATTATTAGCCATTTTGCATGTGTGGTTTAGTAGTTATGTTTAAATAACTGTCAGGTTGCTTTAGACAGTAAACTGTCATAGTGAGGAAAAAACATATTTTGTATTTGCAAAACCCTACAAAAACAACTGATTCTAGTTCAACTCAATACATACAATATTACAGGTATTTTTAGACATAATGCATGTTTGGTTTTTGAGTTATGTCTATATAACTTTCATATTTAGTATGACGGTTATACTGTCATATTGAGTAAAAAAAACTAACTTTTATCTTTACAAACCTTACAAAATATTGCGTTCCAGTAAAACTCACAAAGATGCATTTCTCCAGGCATTATTTGCCGTTTAGCATTCTAGGTTTAGGAGTAATGTTTAAATAACTGTCATATTGAACATGGCTGTTATACTGTCATTAATTTTTGTCTTTTTAAACCTTACCAAAATACCTGTTTCTGGTAAAACTCACAAAGATTCATTATTACAAGCATTTTTAGACGGATTGAAAGTTTGGTTTTGGAAATTTGTTTGTATAACTTTCATATTTAGTATGACCATCATATTGAGTAAAAAAAACAACTTGTGTTTTTACAAACCTTACACAATATTTTTTGTCTAAGTAAAACTCACCAAGTTTAATTTCTCCAGGCATAGTTAGCCATTTTGCATTTGTGGTATAGTAGTTATGTTTAAATAACTGTCAGATTGAGTATAACAGTATACTGTCATAGTGAGTAAAACCAATATTTTGTATTTGCAAACCTTACAAAAACAATTGATTCTAGTAAAACTCACATGGATACACGATTACAGGTATTTTAAGACATAATGCATGCTTAAATTTGGAGTTATGTTTATATAACTTTCATATTTAGTATGACATGTATACTGTCAAATTGAGTAAAAAAAACTAACTTGTGTCTTTACAAACCTTACGAAATATTTTTTTTCCAGTAAAGCACACAAAGATACACTTTTCAAGGCATTATTAGCCATTTTGCATGTATGGTATGTTTAAAAAACTGTCAGATTGAGTGTGACAGTATACTGTTGTAGTGAGAAAAACCCATTTTTTTCATTTGCAAAATCCTACAAAAACAACTGATTCTAGTCAAACTCACATGGATACACTATTACAGGCATTTTTAAGACATGAAGCATGTTTGGTTTTGGAGTTATGTTTATATAACTTTCATATTTAGTATGACAGTTATACTGTCATATAGATTGAGTGTGACAGTATACTGTCATAGTGAGAAAAAACCTTAAAAAAAACTGTTTCTAGTTAAACTCACATGGATACAATATTGCAGGTGTTTTTAGACATAATGCAGTTTGGTTTTGGAGTTATGTTTATCCATCCATTTTCTACCGCTTATTCCCTTTGGGGTCGCGGGGGGCGCTGGAGCCTATCTCAGCTACAATCTATATAACTTTTATATTTAGTATTACAGTTATACTGTCATATTGAGTAAATAAAAAAAACTAACTTGTGTCCTTACAAACCTTACAAAATATTGTTTTCCAGTAAAACTCACAAATAAACATTTCTCCAAGCATTATTAGCCATTTTTTATGTGTGGTTTAGTAGTTATGTTTAAATAACTGTCATATTGAGTGGGCAGTTATACTGTCATTATGAGTAAAACCTACTTTTTGTTTTTTGACACCATAAAAAAATGCCTGATTCTAGTCAAAATCACACAGATATAACATTACAGCCATTTTTAGACATAATGCATGTTTGGTTTTGGAGTTATGTTTATATAAATTTCAAGGGGACGGCGTGGCGCAGTGGAAGAGTGGCCGTGCGCAACCCGAGGGTCCCTGGTTCAATCCCCACCTAGTACCAACCTCATCATGTCCGTTGTGTACTGAGCAAGAAACTTCACCCTTGCTCCTGATGGGTGCTGGTTAGCGCCTTGCATGGCAGCTCCCTCCATCAGTGTGTGAATGTGTGTGTGAATGGGTAAATGTGGAATTAGTGTCAAAGCGCTTTGAGTACTTTGAAGGTAGAAAAGCGCTATACAAGTACAACCCATGTATAACCCATTTAATTTTTAGTATGAAAGTTATACTGTCATATTGAGTAAAAAAACAACAACTTGTGTCTTTACAAACCTTACAAAATATTATTTTTCAGTAAAACTCACAAAGATACATTTCTCCAGGCATTATTAGCCATTTTGCATGTGTGGTTTAAATAACTGTCAGATTGAAAGTGACAGTATACTGTCATAGTGAGAAAAACCTTACAAAAAAAGTGTCAGTGTCAGACTGAGTATGACAGTTATACTGTCATATTGAGTAAAAAAAACTAACTTGTGTCCTTCCAAACCTTACAAAATATTGTTTTCTAGTAAAGCTCACAAAGATACATTTTTCAAGGCATTATTGGCCTTTTTGCATGTGTGGTTTAGTAGTTATGTTTAAATAACTGTCAGATTGAGTGTGACAGTATACTGTCATAGTGAGAAAAAACCATACAAAAAATTGTTTCTAGTTAAACTCACATGGATACAATATAACAGGTATTTTTAGACATAATGCAGTTTAGTTTTGGAGTTATGTTTATATAACTTTATATTTAGTATGACAGTTATACTGTTATATTGAGTAAAAAAACAACTAACTTGTGTCTTTACAAACGTTACAATTTTTTTTTTTTTTTTTCCAGTAAAACTCACAAAGATACATTTTTCCAAGCATAATTAGCCATTTTGCATGTGTGGTTTAGTAGTTATGTTTAAATAACTGTCAGATTGAGTGTGAGAGTATACTGTCATAGTGAGAAAAAAACCTTACAAAAAAAGTGTTTCTAGTTAAACTCACATGGATACAATATTACAGGTATTTTTTAGACATAATGCAGTTTGGTTCTGGAGTTATGTTTATATAACTTTATATTTAGTATGACAGTTATACTGTCATATTAAGTAAAAAAAAAAAAAACGTTATAAAATATTTTTTTCCCGTAAAACTCACAAAGATGTATTTTTCCAAGCATTATTAGTCATTTTGCATGTGTGGTTTAGTAGTTATGTTTAAATAACTGTTATATTGAGTGTGACAGATGAGTGAGAAAAACCTTACAAAAAAAACCTTTCAAAAACAACTAATTATTGTTGAAATAACATGGATACAATATTACAGGTATGTTAAGACATAATTCAGTTTGGTTTTGGAGTTATGTTTATATAACTCTCATATTTAGTATGACAGTTATACTGTCATATTGAGTAAAAAAAACGAAATTGTTTCTTTACAAACCTTACAAAATATTATTTTCCAGTAAAACTCACAAAGATACATTTCTCCAGGCATTATTAGCCAATTTGCATGTGTGGTTTAGTAGTTATGTTTAAATAACTGTCAGATTGAGTATGACAGTATACATACATACATAATGCATGTTTGGTTTTGGTTTTGGAGTTATGTTTATATAACTTTCATATTTAGTATGACAGTTATACGTCATATTGAGTAAAACATTTTTTTTTTTTGTCAACCTTACCAAAATACCAGACTCTGGTAAAACTCACATAGATTCAATATTACAGGCATCTTTAGACAGATTGCAAGTTTGGTTTTGGAGTTATGTTCATATAACTTTTATATTTATCATTTATCATTTATATTTATTATGACAGTTATACTGTCATATTGAGTAAAAAAACCTAAATTGTATCTTTACAAGCCTTATCAAATAATGTTTTCCAGTTAAACTTGCAAAGATACATTTCTCCAGGCATTATTAGCCTCTTTGAATGTGTGGTTTGGTAGTTATGTTTAAATATCTGTCAGATTGAGAGTGACAGTATACTGTCATAGTGAGAAAAAACCTTACAAAAAAACCTTACAAAAACAACTGTTTCTAGTTAAACTCACATGGATACAATATTTCAGGTATTTTTAGAAATAATGCAGTTTGGTTTGAGAGTTATGTTTCTATAACTTTCATATTTAATATGACAGTTATACTGTCACAGTGAGTAAAAAAAAACTATCTTGTGTCTTTACAATTCTTACAAAAAATGTTTTCCAGTAAAACTCACAAGGATAAAATTCTCCAGGCATTATTAGCCATTTAGCATGTGTTGTTTAGTAGTTATGTTTAAATAACTGTCATATTGAGTGTGGCGGTTATACTGTCATTATAAGTAAAACCTAATTGTTGCATTTTTAAACCATAAAAATGTGCCTGAGTCTAGTAAAATACACACAGATACAACATTACAGGCATTTTTAGACATAATGCATGTTTGGTTTTGGAATTATGGTTTAGTAGTTATGTTTAAATAACTGTCAGATTGAGTTTGACAGTATACTGTCATCGTAAGAACAATTCTTACAAAAAAACCTTCCAAAAACAACTGTTTCTAGTTAACCTCACATGGATACAATATTACAAGTGTTTTTAGACATTATGCAGTTTGGTTTTGGAGTTATGTTTATTTAACTTTCATATTTAGTATGACAGTTATACTGTGATATTGAGTAAAAAAAACTAAGTTGTGTCTTTGCAAACCTTACAAAAGAAAATGTTTTTACTAAAACTCACTAAGATTCATTTTTTTCATGCAATATTAGACATTTTTTATTTGTGGTTTAAGAGTTATGTTTAAATAACTGTCATATTGAGTGTGGCAATTATACTGTCATTATGAGTAAAACCTAATTTTTGCATTTTTAAACCATACCAAAATGCCTGATTCTAGAAAAATGTACACATATACAATATTACAGGCATTTTTAGACATAGTGCATGTTTGGTTTTTATATAACTTTCATATTTAGTATGACAGTTATACTGTCATAGTGAGTAAAACAAAAACAAACTTGTGTCTTTGCAAACCTTACAAATTAACTTATTTCCCAGTAAAACTCACAATGATATATTTCTCCAGGCATTATTAGCCATTTTGCATGCTTGGTTTAGCAGTTATGTTTAAATAACTGTTAGATTGAGTGTGACAGTATACTGTTATAGTGAGAAAAAACCTTGCAAAAAAACCTTTCAAAAACAACTGCTTCTAGTTAAACTCAATGGATACACTATTACAGGTATTTTTAGACATAATGCATATTTGGTTTTGGAGTTATGTTTATAAAACTTTCTTATTTAGTATTACAGTTATACTGTCATATTGAGTAAAAAAAGATAACTTTTGTCTTTACAAACCATACAAAATATTGTTTTCTAGTAAAACTCAAAAAGATACATTTCTCCAGGCATTATTAGCCATTTTGTATGTGTGGTTTAGTAGTTATGTTTAAATAACTGTCAGATTGAGAAAAAACCTTACAAAAAAACCTTACATAAACAACTGTTTCTAGTTAAACTCACATGGATGCAATATTACAAGTATTTTTAGACATAATGCATTTTTTTTTTTTTAGTTATGTTTTTATAAGTTTCATATTTAGTATGACATTTATACTGTCATATTGAGTAAAACAAACTAACTTGTATCTGTACAAACCTTACAAAATATTGTTTTCCAGTAAAACTCACAAAGATACATTTTTCCAGGCATTATTAGCCGTTTTGCATGTTTGGTTTAGGAGTTATGTTTAAATAACTGTCATATTGAATGTTGCTGTTATACTGTCATTATGAGTAAAACCTGTTTTTGGTGTTTGTAAACCTTACCAATATACCCGATTCTGGTAAAACTCCCAAAGATTCAGTATTACAGGCATTTTTAGACGGATTGTAAGTTTGGTTTTGGAGATATGTTTATATAACTTTCATATTTAGTATGACAGTTATACCATCATATTGAGTAAAAAAACTAACTTGTGTCTTTACAAACCTTACCCTTACAAAATATTTTTTTTCCATTTGAACTCACAAAGATACACTTGATCAATACCATCCACCCATCTATTTTCTTCCGTTTATCCGAGGTCGGGTTGCGGGGGCAGCAGCCTAAGCAGAGAAGTCCAGACTTCCCTTTCCCTAGCCACTTTGCCCAGCTCTTTTCAGGGGATCCTGATGCGTTCCCAGTTCAGCCGGGAGACAGAGTCTTCCCAATGGGTCCTGGGTCTTCCCCGTGTCCTTCTGCCGGTCGGACTCGCCCTAAACACCTCCCTAAGGAGGTGTTTGGGTGGCATCCTGAGCAGATGCCCGAACATCTTCATCTGGCTCCTCTCAATGTGGAGAAGCAATGGTTTTACTCTGAGTTCCTCCCGGATGACAGAGCTTCTCACCCTATCTCTAAGGGAGAGAGACCCGCCACCCGGCGGAGGAAACTCATTTCGGCCGCTTGTACCCTTGATCTTGTCCTTTCGGTCATAACCCAAAGCTCATGACCATAGGTGAGGATGGGAACGTAGATCGACCGGTAAATTGAGAGCTTTTCATTCTGGCTCAGCTCTTCTTCAGCACAACGGATCGATATAGCGTCCTCATTACTGAAGACGCCGCACCGTCACGATCCACTCTTCCTTCACTCATGAACAAGACTCCAAGGTACTTGAACTCCTCCACTTGGGGCAACATCTCCTCCCCAACCTGGAGATGTCACTCCACCCTTTCCCCAGCTGCGAACCGATCCAATGAGAGCTGAAGATCCTGGCCAGTTGAAGCCATCAGGACCATATCATCTGCAAAAAGCAGAGACCTAATCCTGCAGCCACCAAACCTAATAATGCGTGAAGAAATGTATCTTTGTGAATTTTACTAGAAACATTTTACTAGAATCAGTTGTATTTGTAAGGTTTGCAAATAAAAAAAAATTGGTTTTACCCACTATGACAGTATACTGTCACACTCAATATGACAGTTATTTAAACATAACTCCTACACCACATATGACAAATTGCTAATAATGCCTGAAATAATGCATCCTTGGGAGTTTTACTCGAATCATATGCTTTTTTAAATTTTGCAAACACAAAAAGTAGTTTTTTTACTCAATATGACTGTAATGTTCTTAGAATCCTGAGATAATGCGAAAAAAGCAATAAAAATGTATTTTAACATAACTCCCAAACAACACATGCAAAATGGCTAATAATGCCTGGAGACATGTATTGTTGTTAGTTTTACTAGAAAAAAGATATTTTGTAAGGTTTGCAAAGACACAAGTAAGTTTTATTTTTCATTATTACAGTATAATTGTCATATTAAATATGAAAGTTAACCCATGACTCCAAAACAAAACATACATTATGTCTAAAAATGCCTTTAATATTGTATCTTTGTGAGTTTTAGTAGAATCAGTTATTTTGGTAAGGTTTGCAAATACAAAAATGAGGTTTTACACATAATGACGGTATAACTGCAACACTCAATATGACAGTTCTTTAATCATAACTCTTAAACCAAACATGAAAATGTTCTAATAATGCGTGAAGAAATGTATCTTTGTGAATTTTACTAGAAACATTTTCTTTTGTAAGGTTTGCATAGACACCAGTTAGTTATTTTTACTCAATATGAAAGTATAACTGCCACTCTCAATATGACATTTATATAAACCTTACTCCTATTTACACATGAAAAAAGGCTAATAAAGCCTGAAATATATGCATTCTTGTGAGTTTTACTCAAAACATTTGTTTTTTAAGGCTTGCAAACACAAAAAGTAGTTTTTTCCCCAATATGACAGTAATGTTCTTAAAATCTTGAGATAAAGCGAAAAAAGCAATAAAAATAAATTCCATTATAGTTCCTAAACGAAACATGCAAAATGTCTAGAAATTCCTTTAATATTGAATCCATGTGAGTTCTACTAGAATCAGTTGTATTTGTAAGGTTTGCAATTACACAAATTAGGTTTTACTCACTATGACAGTATACTGTCACACTCAAAATGACAGTTCGTTGAACAAAACTCCTAAACTACATATGACAACTTGCTAATAATGCCTGAAAAAATGCATTCTTGGCAGTTTTACTCGAAACATATCCTTTTTAAAATCTTGTAAACACAAAAAGTAGCTTTTTATTTAATATGACTGTAATGTTCTTAAAATACTGAGAGAATGCGAAAAAAGCAATAAAAATGTACTTAAACATAACTCCCAAATAACATATGCAAAATGGATTATAATGCCTGGTGAGATGTATCTTTGTTAGTTTAACTCGAAAAAATGATCTTTTGTAAGGTTTGCAAAGACACAAAATTGTTCTATTTACTGAGTAAATATGACAGTATAACTGTCATATTATATATGACTGTTATATAATCATAACTCCAAAACCAAACATGCATTATGTCTAAAATTACCTTTAATATTGTATTTTTGTGAGTTTTACTATAATCATTTATTCTTGTAAGGTTTGCAAATACAAATATTAGATTTTACACATAATGACAGTATAACTGCAACACTCAATATGACAGTTAGTTAATTGTAACTCCTAAACCAAACATGAAAAATGTCTGATAATGCGTGAAAAAATGTATCTTTGTGAATTTTACTAGAAACATTTTCTTTTGTAAGGTTTGCAAAGACACCAGTTAGTTATTTTTACTCAATATGACAGTATAATTGCCACTCTCAATATGACGGTTATTTAAACATTAGTCCTATTTTACACATGAAAAAAGGCTAATAATGCCTGAAATAATGCATTCTTGTGAGTTTTACTCAAAACATTTGTTTTTTAAGGCTTGCAAACACAAAAAGTAGTTTTTTCCTCCATATAACAGTAATGTTCCTAAAATCCTGAGATAATGCGAAAAAAGCAATAAAAATGAATACCATTATAATTCCTAAACAAAACATGCAAAATGTCTAGAAATTGCTTCAATATTGAATCCATGTGAGTTTTACTAGAATCAGTTGTATTTGTAAGGTTTGCAAAAAAAAAAAAAAAGGTTTTACTCACTATGACAGTATACTGTCACACTCAAAATGACAGTTATAAACATAACTCCTAAACCACATATGATAAATTGCTAATAATGCCTGAAATAATGCATCCTTGGGAGTTTTACTCGAATCATATGCTTTTTTAAATTTTGCTAACACAAAAAGTATTTTTTTTACTCAATATGACTGTAATGTTCTTAGAATCCTGAGATAATGCGAAAAAAGCAATAAAAACATATTTTAACATAACTCCCAAACACATGCAAAATGGCTAATAATGCCTGGAGACATGTATTGTTGTTAGTTTTACTAGAAAAAATATATTTTGTATGGTTTGCAAAGACACAAGTAAGGTTTTTGTTTTCAATATGACAGTATAATTGTCATATTAAATATGAAAGTTAACCCATAACTCCAAAACCAAAGATGCATTATATCTAAAAATGCCTTTGATATTGTATCTTTGTGAGTTTTAGTAGAATCAGTTATTTGTGTAAGGTTTGCAAATACAACAATGAGGTTTTACACATAATGACGGTTTAACTGCAACACTCAATATGACAGTTATTTAATCGTAACTCCTAAACCAAACATGAAAAATGTTTTATAATGCGTGAAAAAATGTATCTTTGTGAATTTTACTAGAAACTCTCAATATGACAGTTATTATTAGTTAGTCCTAATTTACACATGTAAAATGAACGTTATATAAACATAACTCCAAAACCAAACATGCATTATGCCTAAAAATGCCTTTAATGTTGTATTTTTGTGTGTTTTACTAGAATCAGTTATTTTTCCAAGGTTTGAAAATGCAAAAATGAGGTTTTACACATAATGACAGTATAACTGCAACACTCAATATGACAGTTATTTAATCGTAACTCCTAAACCAAACATGAAAAATGTCTGATAATGCGTGAAAAATCTATCTTTGTGAATTTTACAAGAAACATTTTCTTTTGTAAGGTTTGCAAAGACACCAGTTAGTTATTTTTACTTAATATGACAGTATAACTGCCAATCTCAATTTGACAGTTATTTAAACATTAGTCCTAATTTACAACATGAAAAAAGGCTAATAATGGCTGAAAAAATGCATTCTTGTGAGTTTTACTCGAAACATTTATTTTTTAAGGCTTGCAAACACAAAAAGTAGTTTTTTCCTCAATATGACAGTAATGTTCCTAAAATCCTGAGATAATGCGAAAAAAGCAATAAAAATGAATTCCATTATAATTCCTAAACAAAACATGCAAAATGTCTAGAAATTTCTTTAATATTGAATCCATGTGAGTTTTACTAGAATCAGTTGTATTTGTAAGGTTTGCAAATAAAAAGAAATAGGTTTTACCCACTATGACAGTATACTGTCACACTCAATATGATAGTTATTTAAACATAACTCCTACACCACATATGACAAATTGCTAATAATGCCTGAAATAATGCTTCCTTGGGAGTTTTACTCAAAACATATGCTTTTTTAAATTTTGCAAACACAAAAAGTAGTTTTTTTTACTCAATATGACTGTAAAATCCTGAGATAATGCGAAAAAAGCAATAAAAATGTATTTTAACATAACTCCCAAACAACACATGCAAAATGACTAATAATGCCTGGAGACAAGTATCTTTGTTAGTTTTACTAGAAACAAGATATATTGTAAGGTTTGAAAAGACACAAGTAAGTTGTTTTTTTCCATTATGACAGTATAATTGTCATGTTAAATATGAAAGTTAACACATAACTCCAAAACCAAACATGCATTTTGTCTAAAAATGCCTATAATATTGTATCTTTGTGAGTTTCAGTAGAATAAGTTATTTTTGTAAGGTTTGCAAATACAAAAATGAAGTTTTACACATAATGACGGTATAACTGCAACACTCAATATGACAGTTATTTAATCATAACTCCTAAACCAAACATTAAACATTTCTAATAAAGCGTGAAGATATGTATCTTTGTGAATTTTACTAGAAACATTTTCTTTTGTAAGGTTTGCAAAGACACCAGTTAGTTAATTTTATTCAATATGACAGTATAACTGCCACTCTCAATATGACAGTTATTTAAACATTACTCCTAAATTTCACATGAAAAAAGGCTAATAATGCCTAAAATAATGCATTTTTGTGGGTTTTACCAGAAACATGTGCTTTTTTTAAAGCTTGCAAACACAAAAAGTATGTTTTTCCTCAATATGACAGTTATGTTCTTAAACTCCTGAGATTTGCGAAAAAAGCAATAACAATGAATTCCATTATAATTCCTAAACAAAACATGCAAATTGTCTAGAAATTCATTTAATATTGAATCCATGTGAGTTCTAATTGAATCAGTTGTATTTGTAAGGTTTGAAAATACAAAAATGAGATTTTACACATAATGACAGTATAACTGCAACACTCAATATGACAGTTATTTAATCGTAACTCCTAAACCAAACATGAAAAATGTCTGATAATGCGTGAAAAAATGTATCTTTGTGAATTTTACTAGAAACATTTTCTTTTGTAAGGTTTGCAAAAACACCAGTTAGTTTTTTTTACTCAATATGACAGTTTAACTGCCACACTCAATATGAAAGTTATTTAAACATTACTCCTAATTTACACATGAAAAAAGGCTAATAATGGCTAAAATAATGCATTCTTGTGAGTTTCACTCGAAATATGTGCTTTTTTAAGGCTTGCAAACACAAAAAGTAGTTTTTTTCCTCAATATGACAGTAATGTTCTTAAAATCCTGAGATAATGCGAAAAAAGCAAAAAAAATGAATTCCATTTTAATTCCTAAACAAAACATGCAAAATGTCTACAAATTCCTGTAATATTGAATCCATGTGAGTTTTACTAGAATCAGTTGTATTTCTAAGGTTTGCAAATACAAAAATTAGGTTTTACTCACTATGACAGTATACTGTCACACTCAATATGACAGTTATTTCATAAATCCTAAACCACATATGACACATTGCTAAAAATGCCTGAAATAATGCATCCTTGGAAGGTTTACTCGAAACATATGCTTTTTTAAATCTTGCAAACACAAAAAGTAGTTTTTTTTTTTAATATGACTGTAATGTTCTTAGAATCCTGAGAGAATGCGAAAAAAGCAATAAAAATGTATTTGAACATAACTCCCAAACAACATATGCAAAATGGCTAATAATGCCTGGAGACATGTATCTTTTTTAGTTTTACTAGAAAAATGATCTTCTGTAAGGTTTACAAAGACACAAAATTGTTTTTTTTACTCAATTTGACATTATAACTGTCATATTATATATAAATATAATCATAACATAATATATATATAATCATAACTCCAAAACTAAACATGCATTTGTCTAAAAATGTCTTTAATATCGTCTTTTTGTGAGTTTTACTAGAATTAGTTATTTTTGTAAGGTTTGCAAAAACAAATGTTAGGTTTTACACATAATGACGGTATAACTGCAACACTCAATATGACAGTAAACTGTCATACTTAATCGGACAGTTATGTAAACATACCTACTAAACCAAGCATGCAAAATAGCTAATAATGCCTGGAAAAATGTATCTTTGTGAGTTTTACTAGAAAACAAATATTTTGTAAGGTTTGTAAATACACAAGTTAGTTTTCTTTTACTCAAATTGACGGTATGACTGCCATACTAAAAATGAAAGTTTTATAAACATAATTCCAAAACCAAATATCCTTTGTCTAAAAATACCTGTAATAGTGTATCCATTAAGTTTAACTAGAAACAGTTATTTTCGTAAGGTTTTTTTTTGTAAGGTTTTTTCTCACTATGACAGTGTACTGTCACATTCTGTTGAACCACACATGCAAAATGGCTAAAAATGCCTGGAGAAATGTATATTTGTGAGTTTTACTTGGGGAAAAAAACATTTTGTAAGGTTTGTAAAGACACAAGTTAGTTTTTTTACTCAATATGACAGTATAACTGTCATACTGAATATGAAAGTTGTATAAACATAACTCCAAAACCAAACATGCATTATGTTTATATACTATAAATGCCTGTAATTTTGGATCTATGTGAGTTTTACCAGAATCAGGTATTTTGGTAAAGTTTAGAAATACAAACATTATGTTTTACTCATAATGACAGTATAACAGCCACATTCAATATGACAGTTATTTAAAATAACTCTTAAACCAAACATGCAAAACGGCTAATAATGCCTGTAGAAATGTATCTTTGTGAGTTTTACTGGAAAACAATATTTTGTAAGGTTTAAAGACACAAGTTAGTTTTTTTACTCAATATGACAGTATAACTGTCATACTAAATATGAAAGTTATATAAACATAACTACAAAACCAAATATGCATATTGTCTAAAAATACCTGTAATAATCCATTGAGTTTAACTAGAAACAGTGGTTTTTGTAAGGTTTTTTTGGAAGGTTTTTTTTCTCACTATGACAGTATACCGTCACACTCTATTTGCAAAACCTTAAAAAAACAACTGATTCCAAATCAACTCAATAGATACAATATTACAGGCATTTTTAGACATAATACATGTTTGGTTTTGGAGTTATGTCTATATAACTTTCATATTTAGTATGACGGTTATACTGTCATAATGAGTAAAAAAAAAACTAACTTTTATCTATACAAACTTTCCAGTAAATTTTACAAAGATACATTTCTCCAGGCATTATTTTCCATTTAGCATTCTTGGTTAAGGAGTTATGTTTAAATAACTGTCATATTGAACATGGCTGTTATATTGTCATTAATTTTTGTATTTGTAAACCTTACCAAAATACCTGATTCTGGTAAAACTCACATAGATTCAATATTACAGGCATTTTTAGACGGATTGAAAGTTTGGTTTTGGAAATGTGTTTATATAACTTTCATATTTAGTATGACAGTTATACTGTCATATTGAGTAAAAAAAAATAACTTGTGTTTTTACAAACCTTACACAATATTTTTTGTCTTAGTAAAACTCACCAAGTTTCATTTTTCCAGGCATAATTAGCCATTTTGCATGTGTGGTTTAGTAGTTATGTATAATAACTGTCAGATTGAGTATGACAGTATACAGTCATAGTGAGTAAAACCCATATTTTGTATTTGCAAACCTTACAAAAACAACAGATTCTAGTAAAACTCAAATATATACACTATTACAAGCATTATTTTTAGAAATAATGCATGTTTTTGAGTTATGTTTATAACATAATTTCATATTTATTATGACTGTTATACTGTCATTTTGAATAAAAAAAAAATAACTTGTGTCTTTACAAACCTTAAAAAATATTGTTTTCCAGTAAAACTCACAAAGATACAATTTCCCAGGCATTTTTAGCCATTTTGCATGTGTGGTTTAGTAGTTATGTTCAAATAACTGTCAGATTGAGTATGACACTATACTGTCATAGTGAGAAAAAAACATATTTTGTATTTGCAAAACCTTACAAAAACAACTGATTCTAGTTCAACTCATTGGATACAATATTACAGGTATTTCTTTTTAGAAATAATGCATGTTTGGTTTTGGAGTTATGTTTATATAACTGTCATATTTAGTATTACAGTTATACTGTCATATTGAGTAAAACAAACCAACTTGTGTCTTTACAAACCTAACAAAATATATTTTTCTTGTAAAACTCACAAAGATACATAACTTCAGGCATTATCAGCCATTTTGTATGTATAGTTTAGGAGTTATGTTTAAATAACTGTCATATTGAGTGTAACACTGTCATAGAGAGTAAAACCTAATTTTGGGATTTGCAAATCTTACAAACACAAATGATTCTAGTAAAACTAACATGAATTCAATATTATTTTAGACATTTTGCATGTTTTGTTTAGGAATTATTTTGGAATATATTTTAATTGCGTTTTTCGCATTTTCTCAGGATTATAAGAATATTACTGTCAAATAGAGGAAAAAAAACTACTTTTTGTGTATGCAAGCCTTAAAAAAACTTATAATTCGAGTATAACACACAAGAATGCATTATTTCAGGCATTATTAGCCATTTTTTAAGTGTAGTTTAGAAGTAATATATAAATAACTGTCAAATTTAGTGTGGCAGTTATACTGTCATATTGATTAAAAATAACTAACTGGTGTCTTTGCAAACCTTACAAAAGAAAATATTTCTAGCAAAATTCACAAAGATACATTTCTTCACGCATTATTAGACATTTTGCATGTGGTGCTTCAGGAGTTATGTTTAAATAACTGTCATATTGAATGTGGCCGTTATACTGTCATTATGAGTAAAACCTAATTTTTGTATTTGTAAACCTTACCAAAATACCTGATTCTGGTAAAACTCACATAGATTCAATATTACAGGCATTTTTAGATAGATTGCAAGTTTGGTTGTGGAGTTATGTTTGGAGTGTGACAGTTTACTGTCATAGTGAGAAAAAACCTAACAAAAACAACTGTTTCTAAATAAACTCACATGGATACAATATTACAGGCATTTTTAGACAAAATGCAGTTTGGTTTTGGAGTTATGTTTATATAACCTTCATAATTAGTATGACAGTTATACTGTCATATTGAGAAAAAAAAATTCACTTGTTTCTTTGCAAACCTTACAAAAGAAAATATTTTTAGTAAAATTCACAAAGATACATTTCTTCAAGCATTATTAGACATTTTGTATGTGTGGTTTAAGAGTTATGGTTAAATAACTGTCAGAGTATTGCAGTTGTCATTATGAATAAAACCTAATTTTTGCATTTTTAAACCATACCAAAATGCCTGATTCTAGTAAAATTCACACAGATACAAAATTACAGGCAACTTTCATATTTAGTATGGCAGTTATACCGTCATATTAAGTAAAAAAAACAAACTTGTGTCTTTACAACCTTACAAAATATTTTTTTTTCCAGTAAAACTCACAATGTGTGCTTATGTTTAAATAACTGTCAGATTGACTGTGACAGTATACTGTCATAATGAGAAAAAACCTTACAAAAAAACCTTACAAAAACAACTGTTTCTAGTTAAACTCACATGGATACAATATTACAAGGTATTTATAGACATAATGCATTTTTGGTTTTAAGGTTATGTTCATATAACTTTCATATTTAGTATGACAGTTATACCGTCATATTGAGTAAAAAATGACGAACTTGTGTCTTTACAAACCTTAAAAAATATGTTTTTTCCAGTAAAACTCACAAATATACATTTCTCCAGGCATTATTTGCCATTTTGCATGTGTGGTTTAGTAGTAGAAAAAAAATGTGTATTTGCAAAACCTTACTAAACAACTGATTCTAGCTAAAATCAATGGATACAATATTACAGGTATTTTTAGACATAATGCGTTTTGGAGTTATGTCTATATAACTTTCATATTTAAGTATGACAGTTATACTGTCATATTGAGTATAAAAAACTAACTTGTATTTTTACAAACCTTATAAAATAATGTTTTCCAGTAAAACTCACTAAAATACATTCAAACAATTTTTATTAGCCGTTTTGCATGTTTGGTTTGGAGTAAGTTTAAATAACTGTCATATTGAATGTGGCTGTTATACTGTCATTATGAGTAAAACCTATTTTTTGTATTTGTAAACCTTACCAAAATACCTGATTCTGGTAAAAATCACATAGATTCAATATTACAGGCATTTTTAGACGGATTGTAAGTTTGGTTTTGAAGATATATCTTTATATAACTTTCATATTCAGTATGACAGTTATACCGTCATATTGAGTAAACAAAACTAACTTGTGTCGCTACAAACCTAACAATTTTTTTTTTCCCAGTAAAACTCACAAAGATACATTTTTCCAGGCATTATTAGCCATTTTGCATGTGTGGTTTAGAAGTTATGTTTAAATAACTTTTAGATTGAGTATGACAGTATAATGTCACAGTGAGTAAAACCCATATTTTGTATTTTTAAACCTTACAAAAACAACTGATTCACATGGTTACACGATTACAGGCATTTTTTTTAGACATAATGCATGTTTGGTTTTGGAGTTATTTTTATATAACTTTCATATTTAGTATGACAGTTATACTGTCATATTCAGTGTCATATTCAAGTGTCATTACAAACCTTACAAAATATTGTGTTTCATTAAAACTCACAAAGATGCATTTCTCCAGGAATTATTAGCCTTTTTGCATGTTTGGTTTATGAGTTATGTTTAAATAACTGTCATATTGAATGTGGCTGTTATACTGTCATTATGAGTAAAACCTAATTTTGTAAACCTTACCAAAATATCTGATTCTGGTAAAACTCACATATATTTAATATTACAGGCATTTTAAGACGGATTGCGAGTTTCGTTTTGGAGTTATGTTTGTATAACTTTCATATTTAGTATGACAGTTTTACAATCATATTGATTAAAAACAACTAACTTGTGTCTTTACAAACATATTTTGTATTTGCAAACCAAACCAAAACAACTGATTATAGTTCCACTCAATGGATTCAATATTACAGGTTATTTTAGACATAATGCGTGTTTGGTTTTGGAGTTATGTTTATATAACTGTCATATTTAGTATGACAGTTATACTGTCGTATTGAGTAAAAAAAAAACTAATTTGTGTCTTTGCAATCCTTACAAAATATTTTGTTTCCCAGTAAAACTCACAAAAATACATTTCTCCAACTATTATTAGCCATTTTGCATGTGTGGTTTAGTAGTTATGTTTAAATAACTGTCAGATTGACTGTGACAGTATACTGTCATAGTGTAAAAAAAAAAACCTTACAAAACAACCTTACAAAAACAACTGTTTCTAGTTAAACTCACATGGATACAATATTACAGGTATTTTTAGACATAATTTAGTTTGGTTTTGGAGTTATGTTTGTATAACTTTCATATTTAGTATGACAGTTATACTGTCATATTGAGTAAAAAAAACAAACTTGTGTCCTTACAAACCTTACAAAATATTGTTTTACATTAAAATTTACAAAGATATATTTCTCCAGGCATTATTAGCTATTTTGCATGTGTGGTTTAGTAGTTATGTTTAAAAAAAACTGTCAGATTGAGTATGACAGTATACTGTCATAGTGAGAAAAAAACATTTTGTATTTGCAAACCATACAAAAATAACTGATTCTAGTTAAACTCAATGGATACAATATTACAGGTATATTTAGACATAATGCAGTTTGGTTTTGGATTTATGTTTATATAACTTTCATATTTAGTATGACAGTTATACTGTCATATTGAGTATGAAAAACTAGCTTGTGTCTTTACAAACCTTACAAAATATTGTTTTCCAGTAAAACTCACAAAGATACATTTCTCCAGGCCTAATTAGCCGTTGTGCATGTTTGGTTTAGGAGTTATGTTTAAATAACTGTCAGATTGAGTGTGACAGTATACTGTCATAGTGAGAAAAATCCTTAGAAAAAAAACTTACAAAAACTACTGTTTCTAGTTAAACTCACATGGATACAATATTACAGGTATTTTTATACATAATGTAGTTTGGTTTTGGAGTTATGTTTATATAACTTTCATATTTAGTATGGGAGTTATACTGTCATAGTGAGTAAAACAAAAACTAACTTGTGTCTTTACAAACCTTACAAAATATTTTTTTTTCCAGTAAAACTCACAAAGATACATTTCTCCAGGCGTTATTAGCCATTTTGCTTGTGTGGTTTAGTAGTTATGTTTAAATTACTGTCAGATTGAGTGTGACAGTATACTGTCATAGTGTGAAAAAACCTTATAAAAAAACCTTACAAAAAAAACTGTTTCTAGTTAAACTCACATGGATGCAATATTACAGGTATTTTTAGACATAATGCAGTTTGGTTTTGGAGGTATGTTTACATAAATTTCATATTTAGTATGACAGTTATACTGTCATAGTGAGTAAAAAAAAACAACTAACTTGTGTCTTTACAAACCTTACAAAATATGTTTTTCCATTAAAACTCACGAAGATAAATTTCTCCAGGCATTATTAGCCATTTTGCATTAGTGGTTTAGTAGTTATGTTTAAATAACTGTCATATTGACTGTGGCAGTTATACTGTCCTAAAGAGGAAAACCTAATGTTTGCATTTTTAAACCATAAAAAAATGCCTGATTCTAGTAAAATTCACACAGATACAACATCCATCCAAACATTCCATCCATTTTTTTACCGCTTATTCCCTTTGGGGTCGCGGGGGGCGCTGGAGCCTATCTCAGCAACTTTCATATTTAGTATGACAGTATAGTGAGAAAAAAACATATATTGTATTTGCAAACCTTTCAAAAACAACTGATTCTAGCTCAACTCAATGGATACAATATTACAGGTATTATAAGACATAATGCATGTTTGGTTTTGGAGTTATGTTTATATCCATCCATCCATTTTCTACCGCTTATTCCCTTTGGGGCCGCAGGGGGCGCTGGAGCCTATCCCAGCTACTAACTTTCATATTTAGTATGACAGTTATACCGTCATATTGAATTAAAAAAAACTAACTTGTGTCTTGGCAAACCTTACAAAAGAAAATGTTTCTAGTAAAACTCACAAAGATACATTTCTTTACGCATTATTAGACATTTTGTATGTGTGGTTTAAGAGTTTAGTTTAAATGACTGTTATATTAAGTGTGGCAGTTATACTGTCATTATGAGTAAAACCTAATTTTTGCAATTGTAAACCTTAAAAAAATACCTGATTCTGGTAAAACTCACATAAATCCAAAATACAGGCAATTTTCGACATAATGCATGTTTGGTTTTGTAGTTATGTTTATATAACTTTCATATTTAGTATGACAGTTATACTGTCATATTGAGTAAAAAAAACTAACTTGTGTCTTTACAAAATATTTTTTTTCCAAGTAAAACTCACAAAGATACATTTCTCCAGGCATTTTTAGCCATTTTGCATGTGTGGTTTAGCAGTTATGTTTAAATAACTGTCAGATTGAATGTGACAGTATACTGTCATAGTGAAAAAAAACCTTACAAAAAAACCTTACGAAAACAACTGTTTCTAGTTAAATTCAATGGACACACTATTACAGGTATTTTTAGACATAAAGCATTTTTGGTTTTGGAATTATGTTTATATAACTTTCATTTTTAGTATGACAGTTATACTGTCATATTGAGTAAAAAAAACTAGCTTGTGTCTTTACAAACCAAGTAAAACTCACAATGATACATTTCTCCAGGCATTATTAGCCATTTTGCATGTTTGCTTTAGGATTTATGTTTAAATAACTGCCATATTGAATGTGGCTGTTATACTGTCATTATGAGTAAAACCTAATTTTTGTATTTGTAAACTTTACCAAAATACCTGATTCTGGTAAAACTCACATAGATTTAATATTACCGGCATTTTTTGGACGGATTGTAAGTTTGGTTTTGAAGATAAATCTTTATATAACTTTCATATTCAGTATGACAGTTATACCGTCATATTAAGTAAAAAAAAAAAAAAACAACTAACTTGTGTCTTTACAAACCTTACACAATTTTTTTTTTTTTTTCCATTAAAACTCAAAAAGATACATTTCTCCAGGCATTATTAGCCAATCTTGCATGTGTGGTTTAGTAACAACTGTCATATTGAGTGTGGCAGTTATACTGTCATTATGAGTAAAACCTAATTTTTGTATTTGTAAACCATACCAAAATACCTGATTCTGGTAAAACTCACATTGATCCAAAATTACAGGCATTTTTAGACATAATGCATAATGTTTGTTTTTGTAGTTATGTTTATATAACTTTCATTTTTAGTATGACAAGTTATACTGTAATATTGAGTAAGAAAAACTAACTTGTGTCTTTGCAAACCTTACAAAATATTGTTTTCCAGTAAAACTCACTAAGATACATTTCTCCAGGCATTATTAGCCGTTTTGCATGTTTGGTTTAGGAGTTATGTTTAAATAACTGTCATATTGAATGTGGTTGTTATACTGTCATTATGACTAAAACCTAATTTTTGTATTTGTAAACCTTACCAAAATACTGATTCTGGTAAAACTCACATAAATTCAATATTACAGGCATTTTTAGACGCATTGCAAGTTTAGTTTTGGAGTTATGTTTATAAAACTTTCATTTTTAGTATGACAGTCATACCGTCATTTTGAGTAAAAAAAAACTAACTTGTGTCTTTACAAACTTTACAAAATGTTTTTTTTCCAGTAAAACTCACAAAGATACATTTTTGCAGGCATTATTAGCTATTTTGCATGTTTGGTTTAGTAGGTTTGTTTACATAACTGTCAGATTAAGTATGACAGTTTACTGTCATTGTGAGAAAAAACTATTTTTTGTATTTGTAAACCTTACAAAAACAACTGATTGTCAGTTCAATGTTTAATGGATACACTATTACAGGTATTTTTAGACAAAATGCATATTTGGATTTGGTGTTATGTTTATATAACTTTTATATTATATTATAACACTTATTCTTTCATATTGAGTAAAAAAACTAACTTGTGTCTTTACAAACCTTACAAATATTGTTTTCCAGTAAAACTCACAAAGATACAATTCAACAGGCATTATTAGCCATTTTGCGTGTGGTTTAGGAGTTATGTTTAAATAACTGTCAGAATGAATGTGACAGTATACTGTCATAGTGAGAAAAAACCTTACAAAAAAACCTTACAAAAATAACTGATTCTAGTAAAACTCACAAAAATACAATATTAAAGGCATTTTTAGACATAATACATGTTTGGTTTTGGAGTTATGATTATATAACGTTCATATATAATATGACAGTTATACTGTCATATTGAGTAAAAAAACAAGTTTCTGTCTTTGCAAACCTTACAAAAGATCATTTTTCTAGTAAAACTTACAAAGATAGTTTTTGGCATTATTATCCATTTTGCATATGTTGATTGGGAGTTATGTTTAAATACATTTGTATTGCTTTTTTCGCATTCTCTCAAGATTCAAAGAACATTAGAGTCATATTAAATAAAAACTACTTTTTGTGTTTGCAAGATTTAAAAAAGCATATGTTTCGAGTAAAACTTCCAAGGATGCATTATTTCAGGCATTATTTGCAATTTGTCATATGTGGTTTAGGATTTATGAAATAACTGTCATATTGAGTGTGACAGTATACTGTCATAGTGATTAAAACCTAATTTTTGTATTTGCAAACCTTACAAATACAACTGATTCTAGTAAAACTCACATGGATTCAATATTAAAGGAATTTCAAGACATTTTGCATGTTTTGTTTAGGAATTATAACGGAATTCATTTTTATTGCTTTTTACGCATTATCTCAGGATTTAAAGAACATTACTGTCATATTGAGGAAAAAACTACTTTTTGTGTTTGCAAGCCATTAAAAAAGCACATGTTTTGAGTAAAACTCACAAGAATGCATTGTTTCTGACTTTATTAGCCTTTTTTCATGTGTAAATTAGGAGTAATGTTTAAATAAATGTCATATTGAGAGTGGGAGTTATACTGTCATATTGAGAAAAAATAACTAACTGGTGTCTTTGCAAACCTTACAAAAGAAAATGTTTCTAGTAAAATTCACAAAGATACATTTCTTCACGCATTATTAGACATTTTTCATGTTTGGTTTGGAGTTATGATTAAAGAACTATCACATTGAGTGTTGCCGTTATACTGTCATTATGTGTAAAATCTAATTTTTGTATTTGCAAACCTTACAAAAACAACTGATTCTAGTAAAACTCACAAAAATACAATATTTAAGGCATTTTTAGACATAATGCATGTTTGTTTTTGGAGTTATGTTTATATAACGTTCATATTTAATATGACAGGTATACTGTCATATTGAATAAAAAAAAACAATTTTGTGTCTTTGCAAACCTTACAAAAGATCATTTTTCTAGTAAAACTAACAGATACATGTCTCCAGACATTATTAGCCATTTAGCATGTGTTGTTTAGGAGTTTTGTTTAAATACATTTGTATTGCTTTTTTCGCATTAACTCAGGATTCTAAGAACATTATAGTCATAATGAGTAAAAAACAACTTTTTTTGTTTGCAAGATTTAAAAAAGCATTGCAACTCCCAAGGAGGCAGTATTTCAGGCATTATTAGCCTTTTTCCATGTGAAGTTTAGGAGTAATGTTTAAATAAATTATACTGTCATATTGAGTAAAAATAACTAACTGGTGTCTTTGCAAACCTTACAAAAGAAAATGTTTCTATTAAAATTCACAATTATGTATTTCTTTACGCATTAATAGACATTTTTCATGTTGGTTTAGGAGTTACAGTTAAAGAAGTGTCATATTGAGTGTTGCAGTAATACTGTCATTATGTGTAAAACCTCATTTTTTATTTGCAAACCTTACAAAAACACTTTATTATTTATTAAAGGCATTTTTAGACATAATGGTTTTGGAGTTATGTTTATATAACGTTCATTTTTAATATGACAGTTATACTGTCATATTGAATAAAAAAAGCTATTTTGTGTCTTTGCAAAACTTGCAAAAGATAATTTTTCTATTAAAACTAACAAAGATACATGTCTCCAGGCATTATTAGCCATTTTGCATGTGTTGTTTTGGAGTCATGTTTAAATACAATTTTATTGTTTTTTTTCGCATTATTCAGGATTCTAAGAACATTGCAGTCATATTGAGTAAAAAAACTACTTTTTTTGTTTGCAAGATTTAAAAAAGCATTTGTGTCGAGTAAAACTCCCAAGGATGCATTATTTCAGGCATTATTAGCAATATGTCATAAGTGTTTTAGGAGTTTTGTTCAAATAACTGTCATATTGAGTGTGACAGTATACTGTCATAGTGAGTAAAACCTAATTTTTGTAGTTGCAAACCTTACAAATACAACTGATTCTAGTAGAACTCACATGGATTCAATATTTAAGTAGTTTCGAGACATTTTGCACGTTATGTTTAGGAATTATAATGGAATTCATTTTTATTGCTGTTTTCGCATTATCTCAGGATTTTAAGAACATTACTGTCATATGAGGAAAAAACTACTTTTTGTGTTTGCAAGCTTTAAAAAACAAATCTTTTGGGTAAAACTCACAAGAATGCATATATTTCAGGCTTTATAACCTTTTTTCATGTGTAAATTAGGAGTAATGTTTAAATAACTTTCATATTGAGCGTGGCAGTTATACTGTCATATTGAGTAAAAATAACTAACTGGTGTCTTTGCAAACCTTACAAAAGAAAATGTTTCTAGTAAAATTCACAATTATACATTTCGTCACGCATTATTAGACATTTTTCATGTTTGGTTTAGGAGTTATGATTAAAGAACTGTCATATTGAGTGTTGCAGTTATACTGTCATTATGTGTAAAACCTCATTTTTGCATTTGCAAACCTTGGAAAAATAACGGATTCTAGTAAAACTCACAAAAATACAATATTAAAGGCATTTTTAGACATAAAGCATGTTTGGTTTTGGAGTTATGTTAATATAACGTTCATATTTAATATGACAGTTATACTGTCATATTGAATAGAAAAAACTATTTTGTGTCTTTGCAAACCTTACAAAAGATTATTTTTCTAGTAAAACTAACAAAGATACATGTCTCCAAGCATTATTAGCCATTTTGCATGTGTTATTTAGGAGTTATGTTAAAATACATTTTATTGCTTTTTTTCGCAATATCTCAGGATTCTAAGAACATTACAGTCATATTGAGTAAAAAAGTACTTTTTGTTTTTGCAAGATTTAAAAAAGCATTGGTTTCGAGTAAAACTCCCAAGGAGGCATTATTTCAGGCATTATTAGCAATTTGTCATATGTGGTTTAGGAGTTATGTTTAAGTAACTGTCATATTGAGTGTGACAGTATACTGTCATAGTTAGTAAAACCTAATTTTTGTATTTGCAAACCTTACAAATACAACTAATTCTAGAAAAACTCACATGATTCAATATTTAAGGAATTTTTAGAAATGTTGCATGTTTTGTTTAGGAATTATAATGGAATTCATTTTTATTGCTTTTTTGCATTATCTCAGTATTTTAAGAACATTACTGTCATATGAGGAAAAAAAAATTTTTTGTTTGCAAGCCTTAAAAAAACAAATGTTTCAAATAAAACTCACCAAAATGCAGTATTTCAGGCATTATTAGCCTTTTTCCATGTGAAGTTTAGGAGTAATGTTTAAATAAGTTATGCTGTCATATTGAGTAAAAATAACTAACTGGTGTCTTTGCAAACCTTACAAAAGAAAATGTTTCTAGTAAAATTCACAATTATACATTTCTTCACGGATTAATAGACATTTTTCATGTTTGGTTTAGGAGTTACAGTTAAGGAACTGTCATATTGAGTGTTGCAGTTATACTGTCATGTGTAAAACCTCATTTTTTTATTTGCAAACCTTACAAAAACACTTTATTATTTATTAAAGGCATTTTTAGACATAATGGTTTTGGAGTTATGTTTATATAACGTTCATTTTTAATATGACAGTTATACCGTCATATTGAATAAAAAAAGCTATTTTGTGTCTTTGCAAAACTTACAAAAGATAATTTTTCTAGTAAAACTAACAAAGATACATGTCTCCAGGCATTATTAGCCATTTTGCATGTGTTGTTTTGGAGTTATGTTTAAATACAATTTTATTGTTTTTTTTGCATTATTCAGGATTCTAAGAACATTGCAGTCATATTGAGTAAAAAAAAAACTTTTTTTGTTTGCAAGATTTAAAAAAGCATTTGTGTCGAGTAAAACTCCCAAGGATGCATTATTTCAGGCATTATTAGCAATATGTCATAAGTGTTTTAGGAGTTTTGTTCAAATAACTGTCATATTGAGTGTGACAGTATACTGTCATTGTGAGTAAAACCTAATTTTTGTAGTTGCAAACCTTACAAATACAACTGATTCTAGTAGAACTCACATGGATTCAATATTAAAGTAATTTCTAGACATTTTGCACGTTTTGTTTAGAGATTATAATGGAATTCATTTTTATTGCTTTTTTCGCATTATCTCAGGATTTTAAGAACATTACTGTCATATGAGGAAAAAACTACTTTTTGTGTTTGCAAGCTTTAAAAAACAAATGTTTTGAGTAAAACTCACAAAAATGCATATATTTCAGGCTTTATTCGCCTTTTTTCATGTGTAAATGAGTTGTAATGTTTAAATAACTGTCATATTGAGAGTAGCATTTATACTGTCATATTGAGTAAAAATAACTAACTGGTGTCTTTGCAAACCTTACAAAAGAAAATGTTTCTAGTAAAATTCACAAAAATAAATTTCTTCACGCATTATTAGAAATGTTTCATGTTTGGTTTAGGAGTTATGATTAAATAACTGTCATATTGAGTTTTGCAGTTATACTGTCATTTTGTGTAAAACCTCATTTTTGTATTTGCAAACCTTACAAAAAAAACTGGTTCTACTAAACCTCACACAGATACAATATTAAAGGCATTTTTAGACATAATGCATGTTTGGTTTTGGAGTTATGTTTATAAAACTTTCATATTTGATATGACAAATATACAGTCATATTGAATAAAAAAAACTTACTTGTGTCTTTGCAAACCTTACAAAATATATTTTTGCTAATAAAACTAACAAAGATACATGTCTCCAGGCATTATTAGCCATTTTGCGAGTTATGTTAAAATACATTTTTATTGCTTTTTTCGCATTATCTCAGGATTCTAAGAACATTACAGTCATATTGAGTAAAAAACTACTTTTTGTGTTTGCAAGATTTAAAAAAGCATAGGTTTCGAGTAAAATTCCCAAGGATGCATTATTTCAGGCATTATTAGCAATTTGTCATATATGGTTTAGGAGTTTTGTTTAAATAACTGTCATTTAGAGTGTGACAGTATACTGTCATAGTGAGTAAAACTTATTTTTTTATTTGCAAACCTTACAAATACAACTGATTCTAGTAAAACTCACATGGATTCAATATTAAAGGAATTTGTAGACATTTTGCATGTTTTGTTTAAGAATTATAATGGAATTCATTTTAATTGCTTTTTTCGCATTATCTCAGGATTTTAAGAACATTACTGTCATATTGAGGAACAAACTACTTTTTGTATTTGCAAGCCTTAAAAAACAAATGTTTCGAGTAAAACTCACAAGAATGCATTATTTCAGGCATTATTAGCCTTTTTTCATGTGTAGATTAGGACTAATGTTTAAATAACTGTCATATTGAGAGTGGCAGTTATACTGTCATATATTACAAAAGAAAATGTTTCTAGGAAAATTCACAAAGATACATTTCTTCACGCATTATTAGGTTTGGTGGCTGCAGGATTAGGTCTCTGCTTTTTGCAGATGATACCCACACAGCAGAAGACTCCTATGCGGATCCGCTATGGCGTCACATTAGTGCCAAAAATTGGATTTTTGGCACTAATCGGATTTTTGGCACTAATGTGACGCCATAGTTCTTTGGCAGAGTTTTTATTAACTGGCAAACACACCCAGAGCAAGTGCATACAAAGTGGAATGAAAAGATAAACATCACAACATTGCCATCTATTGGAAAAACTACTGCATTACAACACTCCCAGTTAGTTTTTTCTATGACAAAGTGCCTTTAAATAATATTACAGAGCCGTGCTCTCCTTTACAATAATATGTCAAACAACAACAAAATATTATTTGTTTTTTTACATTGTTTTCACAGGAACTCGTTTAGTTTGTTTACAATATTTTCACTGAAACTCTTTTTCAAATGTTTTTCTTTTTTGACTTGCTTTGATCAGGCACCGTTTGGCGTACACCTGTCAAGCACAACTAACCACTTTATCTAAATAGGGAAAAGTCCAATCTCACCCCTGAGATATTCAAACTTCTGTCTAGGCAGTAGTTTGGTAAAGATATCCGTTTTCATGTCATTTGTTGGACAATATTGCAGTTCTAATTGTCCATTCAGCACACATGTAGTGATAGCGAATGTCTATGTGTTTGGTCCTGGAATGGTTCACAGGATTCTTTGCGATTTTAGACATAATGCATGTTTGGTTTTGGAGTAATGTTTATGAAACTTTCATATTTAGTATGACAGTTATACTGTCATATTGAATCAAAAAAACTAACCTGTGTCTTTGCAAACCTTGCAAAAGATCATTGTTCTAGTAAAACTAACAAAGATACATGTCTCCAGGCATTATTAGCCGTTTTGCATGTGTTGTTTAGGGGTTATGTTTAAATACATTTTTATTGCTTTTTTCGCATTATCTCAGGATTCAAAGAACATTACTTTCATAATGATTAAAAAAAACTACTTTTTGTTTTTGAAAAACTTACACAATATTTATTTTACAGTAAAACTCACAAAGACGCTTTTCTCCAGGCAATAGTGGCCATTTTGCATGTGTGGTTTAGTAGTTATGTTTAAATAACTCACTATGACAGAATACTGTCACACTCAATATGACAGTTATTTAAACAAAACTCCTAAACAACACATGCAAAATGGCTAAAAAATTCCTGGAGAAATGTATCTTTGTGAGTTTTACTCGAAAAAAATATTTTGTAAGGTTTGCAAAGACAAACGTTTGTTTTTGTACTTTATATGACATACTAAATATGAAACTTATACAAACCAAACATGCATTATGTCTAAAAATGCCTGTAATTTTGTATCTATGTGAATTTTACTATAAAAATGTATGAAATGAATCAGGCGTTTTGGTAAGGTTTAAAAATACAAATATCAGGTTTTACTCATAATTATAGTATAACTGCCACACGCAATATGACAGTTATTTAAACAAAACTCCTCAACCACACATGAAAAATGGCTAATAATGCCTGAAATAATGCATCCATGTGAGTTTTACTCGAAACATTTGCTTTTTTAAGGCTTGCAAACACAAAAAGTAGTTTTTGACTCAATATGACAGTAATGTTCTTAAAATCCTGAGATAATGCGAAAAAAGCAATACAAATGTATTCCAACATAATTCCTAAACCAAACATGCAAAATAAGTAAAAATGCTTGTAATTTTGAATCCATGTGAGTTTTACTAGAACCAGTTGTGTTTGTAAGGTTTGCAAATACAATAAGGTTTTACTCACTATAACAGTGTCACAGTGTCACAAAAAATATGACAGTTATTTAAACATAACTCCTAAACCACACATGAAAAATGTCTAATAATGCGTGAGAAATGTATCTTTGTGAATTCTACTAGAAACATTTTCGTTTGTAACGTTTGCAAAGACACAAGTTAGTTTTTTTTTACTCAATATGACAGAATAATTGTCACACTCAATATGACAGTTATTTAAACAAAACTCCTAAACTACACACAAAAAATGACTAATAATGCCTGAAATAATGCATTTTTGTGAGTTTTACTCGAATCATATGCTTTTTTTAAGGCTTGCAAACACAAAAAGTTTATTTGACATTAATATTCTTAAAATCCTGAGATAATGCGAAAAAAGCAATACAAATGTATTCCATCATAATTCTAAACCAAACATGAAAAATATCTACAAATGCCTGTAATATTAAATCCATGTGAGTTTTACTAGAATCAGTTGTTGATGATCTTTTGTAAGGTTTGCAAAGACACGTTAGTTTTTTTTTAGTTAATATGTCATACTAAATATGAAAGTTATATAAACATAACTCCAAAACCAAACGTGCAAAATGGCTAATATTGCCTGGAGAAATGTATCTTTGAGAGTTTTACTGGAAAACAAATATTTTGTAAGTTTTACAAAAACAAATAGTAGTTTTTTACTCAATATGACAGTAATGTTCTTCGAATCCTGAGATAATGCGGAAAAAAAGCAATACATTTATTTAACCATAACTCCTAAACAACACATGCACAATGGCTAATGATGCCTGGGGACCAGTGTTGGGTTAGTTACTGAAAACCAGTAACTAGTTACAGTTACTAGTTACTTCATTTCAAAAGTAACTCAGTTACTAACTCAGTTACTTACACCAAAAAGTAATGCTGTGAAAAGTAACTATTTAGTTACTTCTTTTTTTCTTCTTCTTTTTTTAAAGCTCCCATTAATGCCCTTTTAGTCTTCATTTCAGTACTGTTATTGCACTGGAGAATAATACAATCTGTTGATCAACTTGACATACATTTGCATCACTGAACTCTGCTAAGCAATGTGGTCTACATACAACACACAAAGACAAAGATATGTTACAAAGGCCAATTTGTTTCTGGCCAGAACAAATTGACAAAACTATTTTAAATAGCTGCAACATAACATACATAAGTAACAAACAGCATAATAACAGCATAGCTGTAAAGCAAGAAAGGCACACACTACATACACAAAGCCTAACCAGGCATTTTTTCCTCAAGAAATTCTGACACAAAATCATGTCTGAAGCCCAGAACACTCAACACATTTCCCCAGTTTTAGTTTAGAGATAAGGAAAGATTGGCCTGGCCCACTAGCATCCCTCTTTATGTTTGTGAACTTTATAGTCTATACATTTAGGGTGATGTGATAATCAAACACTCTAGAACAGTGGTTCTCAAATGGGGGTACGCGTACCCCTTGGGGTACTTTAAGGCAGTGGTTCTCAAATGGGGGTATGCGTACCCCTGGGGGTACTTGAAGGTATGCCAAGGGGTACGTGAGATTTTTTTTAAATGTCCGTCAAAAGGAACTGTGAAAAGAAATGCAACAATGCAATATTCAGCGTTGACAGTTCATGAATCCAGATGGATCTCTATTACAATCCCCAAAGATGGCACTTTAAGTTGATGATTACTTCTATGTGTAGAAATATGTATTTATAATTGAATCGCTTGTTTATTTTCAACAAGTTTTTAGTTATTTTTTATATCTTTTTTTCCAAATAGTTCAAGAAAGACCACAACAAATGAGCAATATTTTGCACTGTTACACAATTTAATTAATCAGAAACTGATGACATAGTGCTGTATTTTACTTCTTTATCTCTTTTTTTCAACCAAAAATGCTTTGTTATGATTAGGGGGTGCTTGAATAAAAAAAATGTTCACAGGGGGTACATCACTGAAAAAAGGTTGAGAACCACTGCTTTAAGGTATGCCAAGGGGTACGATTTTTTTTTAAATATTCTAAAAATAGCAACATTTCAAAAATCCTTTATAAATATATTTATTACTTCAACAAAATATGAATGTAAGTTGATAAACTGAACATCAAATCAAGTAGGCTATTCCATTCATTACAATGCAACAATGCAATATTCAGTGTTGACAGCGAGATTTTTTTGTGGACATGTTCCATAAATATTGATGTTAAAGATTTCTTTTTTTGTGAAGAAATGTTTAGAATTAAGTTCATGAATCCAGATTTATCTCTATTACAATCCCCAAAGAGGGCACTTTAAGTTGATGATTACTTCTGTGTAGAAATCTTTATTTATAATTGAATCGCTTGTTTATTTTTCAACAAGTTTTTAATTATTTTTATATCTTTTTTTCCCAAATAGTTCAAGAAAGACGACTACAAATGAGCAATATTTTGCACTGTTATACAATTTAATAAATCAGAAACTGATGACATAGTGCTGTATTTTACTTCTTTATCTCTTTTTTCAACCAAAAATGCTTTGCTCTGATTAGGGGGTACTTGAATTAATAATAATTTCACAGGGGGTACATCACCGAAAAAAGGTTGAGAACCACTGCTCTAGAAGTCTAGAATGAAAGAGTTTTAAGATTTACATACTTATTTAACAAATAAGATAATTGACAGCAACGTTCCCTCTAAGGAGCGCGTCTGTGCAATTGTGCACTGCTCAAGCGTCCTCTGCACACGGCAAATCTATGCCACGCACAAAATCAAATAAAAAAATAAGCGAATAACAATTTTCGACACGACACGGACACGACAGAGAAAACCGTTTTCGTCATCATTGTTCAAATATAATAATACGTCTGTCGAGACGCTTTGAGGACATGAATTCCATCCATCACTTTACTGAGCAAAACTCTTTATTGTCGGCCATAAACACATGACTGTTATATCAACAGCAGCCGCTCGCTCTTTCTCACTTGCGCCAACACATGCACATATGGCACTTAGCCAGTGATGCGTTTACAGCCACACAAAAAGTTGGACAACTCCAACACCACACATAAAGTGTAATCCAGGTCGTTACTCTATGATTTACCAATCAAATGTGTGCTTATTCTAGTGTCACTTATTAGGAATCTTAATTTATAAATATTAATCATTAAATGCTGTTAGTATATTAAATACATACTAATAAAAATATATATTTTTTACAAACAGGAAGTTGCAGGAATGTACACATGATCCCCTGCTTACATCTCATTGTGCAACATGTGAATGTTTTAATGGGAACTAAATGCAATGTCTGAAAGGGGTACAAACTATTTCCAAAGCAGGACCTCCACCCAGACAAACAATACAAGTACACAGTTCATGCAAGACAATCTTTTTTGTTATTGTCATTGTAAGTGGGCCTAAACACTTATATTAGAAATGGAAATGACTGCTGTCATTTGATTATAATAATAAGAGAATGTTGTCTGTCTATCTGTGTTTGGCCCTGCGATGGGTGGGGACTTGTCCAGGGTGTTCCCCGCCTTCCGCCCGAATGCAGCTGAGATAGGCTCCAGCGACCCCGAAAGGGACAAGCGGTAGAAAATGGATGGATGGATGGAGATTGAACTTGTTATTTAGTCAGGTTTGGGACAGGTGTGCTGCTGGTGTAGCCACAGTGTGCACGTCTGATGTTGCTCACATGGGCTCCACTGAATGCTCAGGGAGTTTTTGCGTTTGCTCAGACACATGAAAAATTAGAGGGAACATTGATTGACAGAGTGTGTGTACCTTCAGTGCTGAATGATGAGCAGAGGCAGAGTTAATCCTTAAGTGGTGGTGGTGGAGGTGAAGTGTCATTGGAGTCTCTATCTCTCTTTACTAGCTTCGTCGAAGCATGTTGCTTATGTAGCTTGTTTCAGCAGATTTGAATTGCTGTTTTGGGCAGTAGATGGGATCTTTGATCCAAAGCACAATTTATATTTAACTAAAATGTTATTTTCTTTGTGCTCGACAAAAGAAAAGTAGTGAAAATATCTCCATGTTAGCAAACTCGACTTCTGGCTCCGCCATGATCAGACACGCCTCCCCCCGCCCCCCTACCTCCCCACACTCACACTCACACTCACACACAGAGCACATATCTCTCTTCTCCGGCTTGTGACACAAGAAGAATCAGAACGATGACACAGCAGCGCTCCGATAAAACACACTTTATACTACATAAAAAGTAACGTAAAATAACGCAGTAACGCATCATGTAGTAACGGTAACTGAGTTACTGAATATAAAAAAATAACGCGCTAGATTACTAGTTACCGCCGAAACTAACGGCGTTACAGTAACGCGTTACTTTGTAACGCGTTAGTCCCAACACTGGATATTACACAGATGAAAGAAGGCTGTTTTTGTAACATTTGTGTGACTCAAATGAGAGAGTCGGGTCGAAAATAATACCAAGATTCTTTACCGAGTCGCTTTGTGTAATTGTTTGGTTGTCAAATGTTAAGGTAGTAGGACCGATAATCATCATTTCCGTTTTCTTTGTGTTGAGTTGCAAAAAGTTAGTGGACATTCACTGTGTAATTTCAGTAATGACACGCAGGAGAGGTGAATACAATCTGGCGTGTTGGTCAGCTTTAGGGGCATGTAGAGTTGGGTGTCATCAGCATAACAGTGAAAGCTAACACCATATTTGCATATGTCACATCGCGGCAGGATGTAGATGCTGAAGAGTGCGGCACTCCGCAAGTTGCCTAAACATACTCAGAGGTTACATTGAAGCCCATGTTATTTGAGGCATTACTAGACATTTTGCATTTTTGGTTTAAGAGTTAAGTTTGAATACATTTGTATTGTTTTTTTCGCATTACCTCAGGATTCTAAGAACATTACTGTCAAAGTGAGTAAAAACTAGTTTTTGTTTTTGCAAACCTTACAAAATAATTTATTTCTAGTAAAACTCACAAAGATACATTATTTCAGGCATTATTAGAAATGTTGCATGTTTGGTTTAGGAGTTATGTTTAAATAACTGTCATTTTGAGTGTGACAGTAATACTGTCATATTGAGTAAAAAACACATTTTTGTATTTGCAAACCTTACAAAAGCATCCGATTCTAGTAGAACTCATATATATACATTAATACAGGCATTATTAGACAAATTGCATGTTTGGTTTTGGAGTTATGTTTGTATAAATTTTATATTACGGCGTGGCGTAGTGGAAGAGTGGCCGTGCGCGACCCGAGGGTCCCTGGTTCAATCCCCACCTAGTACCAACCTCGTCATGTCCGTTGTGTCCTGAGCAAGACACTTCACCCTTGCTCCTGATGGGTGCTGGTAGCGCCTTGCATGGCAGCTCCCTCCATCAGTGTGTGAATGTGTGTGTGAATGGGTAAATGTGGAAGTAGTGTCAAAGCGCTTTGAGTACCTTGAAGGTAGAAAAGCGCTATACAAGTACAACCCATTTATTTATTTATTTATATTTAGTATGACAGTTATACTGTCATATTGAGTAAAACAACTAGTTCTTGTGTTTGCAAACCTTACAAAAGCTCATGTTTCTAGTAAAACTCACAAAAAAACATTATTTCGGGCATTATTAGATATTTTGCATGTTTGGTGTAGGACAGGGGTCGGGAACCTTTTTGGCTGAGAGAGCCATGAAAGTCAAATATTTTAAAATGTATTTACGTGAGAGCCATATAATATTTTTTAACACTGAATACAACTAAATGCGTGCATTTTTAAGTAAGACCAACATTTTTAGAGTATAATAAGTCTCTTATTCTTTTTAATAACATTGTTATTCTGAAGCTAACCAATAATAAATAAAATACTTCTTACCATTAATGCGACTTCTTGAACAGGTGTGGTAGAAAACTGAAGGATGGATTAAAATGCATGAGAATGTTTTACATTTTGTACGTTATTTTTAAGACTGTGATTACCAGCGGAATTATTCATTACTTATCGTGTTAAGCAATGTCAGCTAAGATTTATCTGAGAACCAGATGCAGTCATCAAAAGAGCAACATCTGGCTCTAGAGCCATAGGTTCCTTACCCCTGGTGTAGGAGTTATGTTTGAATACATTTGTATTGCTTTTTTCACATGTTCTCAGGTTTTAAGAACATTAATGTCATATTGAGTAAAAAACTAAGTTTTGTGTTTGGAAACCTTACAAATTAAATGTTTCTAGTAAAATTCATAAATATACATTAATACATGCATTATTAGACAAATTGCATGTTTGGTTTAAGAGTTATATCTAAATAATTTTCATATTTAGTATGACAGTTAAAACCGTTATACTGTCATATTTATTTATCGGCATCGAGTGACAGGTTGTCGGTGATGGTGGAACCGAGGTAGGTGAAGATCTTTACGACTTCCAAGGTGTTGATGGTGATAGAGGGTGGGGGTTCAGTTCCCTGTCCCATTGTTTTGGTTTTGCTCAGACTGATGGTCAGGCTGAAGTCCTGACAGGCTTTTGTGAACAGGTGCTCCTGGGAGTGTGCTACCACTGCTGCGTCGTCAGCAAACAGCATGTCCCGGATGACGAGTGGCCTGACCTTTGTTTTGGCTTTCAGACAGGCAAGGTGCCTGTCTACGTCCCAAGAACTAGCTCTTGGGACGTGGAACGTCACCTCGCTGGGAGAGAAGGTGCCTGAGCTGGTGCGCGAGGTGGAGAAATTCCGGCTAGATATAGTTGGACTCACTTTGACGCACAGCAAGCGCTCTGAAACCTGTTCTCTTGAGACGGGCTGGACCCTCTTCCACTCTGGCTTTGCAAGCAATGAGAAGCGACGGGCTGGGGTGGCAATTCTTGTTTCCCCCTGGCTCAAAGCCTGCACGTTGGACTTTAACCCAGAAGACGAGAGGGTAGCTTCCCCCCGCCTTTGGGTTGGGGGACGGGTCCTGACTGTTGTTTCTGCTTACGCACCAAACAGCAGCTCAGAGTACCCACTCTTTTTGCATTCCCTTGAATGAGTACTGGAGAGTGCTCCCTCAGGTGATTCCCTTGTTCTGCTGCGGGACTTCAACGCTCATGTTGGCAACGACAGTGAAACCTGGAGAGGCGTGATTGGGAACAATGGCCACCTGGATCTGAACCCAAGTGGTGCTTTGTTATTGGACTTTTGTGCTCATCATGGATTGTCCATAACAAACACAATGTTCAAACATAAGGGTGTCCATATGTGCACTTGGCACCAGGACACCATAGGCCGCAGTTCCATGATTGACTTTGTAGTTGTGTCATGGGAATTGCGGTCTTGTAGTTTGGACACTCGGGTGAAGAGAGGGGCAGAGCTTTCTACCGATCACCACTTGGTGGTGAGCTGGCTCCAATGGTGGGGGAGGATGCCAGACAGACCTGGCAGGCCCAAACGCATTGTGAGGGTCTACTGGGAACGCCTAGCAGAGTCTCCTGTCAGAGAGAGTTTCAATTAACATCTCCGGAAGAACTTTGAACATGTCACAAGGGAGGTGCTGGACATTGAGTCCGAGTGGACCATGTTCCGTGCCTCCATTGTCGAGGCGGCTGCAAGGTGGTTGGTGCCTGTCGTGGCGGTAATCTTAGAACCCGCTGGTGGACACCAGCAGTGAGGGATTCTGTCAAGTTGAAGAAAGAGCCCTATCGGGTCCTTTTGGCTCATGGGACTCCAGAGGCAGCAGACAGGTACCGATAGGCCAAGCGAAGTGCGGCTTCAGTGGTCGCGGAGGCAAAAACTCGGACAAGGGATGAGTTTGGGGAAGCCATGGAAAACGACTTCCGGACGGCTTCGAAGCTATTCTGGACCACCATCCGCTATTTTATGTGGAAGCAGTGCACTGTCAACACTGTGTATGGTGAGGATGATGTGCTGCTGACCTCTACTGCGGCTGTTGTGGATCGGAGGAGGGAATATCATTTCCTGCTTCCAGCTGAAGTTTGATTAATCGAAGATGATTCAATATGACAGTACAACTGTCATGATAAATATGAAAGTTATATAAACATAACTCAAAAACAAAACATGCAATATGTCTAAACATGCCTGTAATATTGTATCTATGTGAGTTTTACTAGAATCAGTTGTTTTCTTAAGGTTTGCAAATACAAAAATTAGGTTTTACTCACTATGACAGTATACTGTCAAGTGTTGGGACTAACGCGTTACAAAGTAACATAATCTAACGCGTTATTTTTTATATTCAGTAACTCAGTTACCGTTACTACATGATGCGTTACTGCGTTATTTTACGTTACATTTTATGTAGTATAAAGTGTGTTTTATCGGAGCGCTGCTGTGTCATCGTTCTGATTCTTCTTGTGTCACAAGCCGGAGAAGAGAGATATGCGCTCTGTGTGTGAGTGTGAGTGTGAGTGTGGGGAGGTGGGGTGTGTGGGGGGGGGGGCGTGTCTGATCATGGCGGAGCCAGAAGTCGAGTTTGCTAACATGGATATATTTTCACTACTTTTCTTTTGTCGAGCACAAAGAAAATAACATTTTAGTTAAATGTAAATTGTGCTTTGGATCAAAGATCCCATCTACTGCCCAAAACAGCAATTCAAATCCGCTGAAACAAGCTACATAAGCAACATGCTTCGACGAAGCTAGTAAAGAGAGATAGAGACTCCAATGATACTTCACCTCCACCACCACCACTTAAGGATTAACTCTGCCTCTGCTCATCATTCAGCACTGAAGGTACACACACTCTGTCAATCAATGTTCCCTCTAATTTTTCATGTGTCTGAGCAAACGCAAAAACTCCCTGAGCATTCAGTGGAGCCCATGTGAGCAACATCAGACGTGCACACTGTGGCTACACCAGCAGCACACATGTCCCAAACCTGACTAAATAACAAGTTCAATCTCCATCCATCCATTCATTTCCTACCGCTTGTCCCATTCGGGGTCGCTCGAGCCTATCTCAGCTGCATTCGGGCGGAAGGCGGGGTACACCCTGGACAAGTCCCCACCCATCGCAGGGCCAACACAGATAGACAGACAACATTCTCTTATTATTATAATCAAATGACAGCAGTCATTTCCATTTCTAATATAAGTGTTTAGGCCCACTTACAATGACAATAACAAAAAAGATTGTTTTTCATGAACTGTGTACTTGTATTGTTTGTCTGGGTGGAGGTCCTGCTTTGGAAATAGTTTGTACCCCTTTCAGACATTGCATTTAGTTCCCATTAAAACATTCACATGTTGCACAATGAGATGTAAGCAGGGGATCATGTGTACATTCCTGCAAATTCCTGTTTGTAAAAAATATATATTTTTATTAGTATGTATGTAATATACTAACAGCATTTAATGATTAATATTTATAAATTAAGATTCCTAATAAATGACACTAGAATAAGCACACATTTGATTGGTAAATCATAGAGTAACGACCTGGAATTACACTTTATGTGTGGTGTTGGAGTTGTCCGACTTTTTGTGTGGCTGTAAACGCATCACTGGCTAAGTGCCATATGTGCATGTGTTGGCGCAAGTGAGAAAGAGCGAGCGGCTACTGTTGATATAACAGTGATTAAATGATAATGATAAATGGGTTGTACTTGTATAGCGCTTTTCTACCTTCAAGGTACTCAAAGCGCTTTGACACTACTTCCACATTTACCCATTCACACACACATTCACACACTGATGGAGGGAGCTGCCATGCAAGGCGCTAACCAGCACCCATCAGGAGCAAGGGTGAAGTGTCTTGCTCAGGACACAACGGACATGACGAGGTTGGTACTAGGTTGGGATTGAACCAGGGACCCTCGGGTTGCGCACGGCCACTCTGCCACTGCGCCACGCCGTCCCGTGATGTGTTTATGGCCGACAATAAAGAGTTTTGCTCAATAAAGTGATGGATGGAATTCATGTCCTCAAAGCGTCTCGACAGACGTATTATTATATTTGAACAATGATGACGAAAACGGTTTTCTCTGTCATGTCCGTGTCGTGTCGAAAATTGTTATGCGCTTATTTTTTTTATTTGATTTTGTGCGTGGCATAGATTTGCCGTGCGCAGAGGACGCTTGAGCAGTGCACAATTGCACAGACGCGCTCCTTAGAGGGAACGTTGCTGTCAATTATCTTATATACTCTTTCATTCTAGACTTCTAGAGCAGTGGTTCTCAACCTTTTTTCAGTGATGTACCCCCTGTGAAATTATTATTAATTCAAGTACCCCCTAATCAGAGCAAAGCATTTTTGGTTGAAAAAAGAGATAAAGAAGTAAAATACAGCACTATGTCATCAGTTTCTGATTTATTAAGTTGTATAACAGTGCAAAATATTGCTCATTTGTAGTGGTCTTTCTTGAACTATTTGGGAAAAAGAGATATAAAAATAATTAAAAACTTGTTGAAAAATAAACAAGCGATTCAATTATAAATAAAGATTTCTACACAGAAGTAATCATCAACTTAAAGTGCCCTCTTTGGGGATTGTAATAGAGATCCATCTGGATTCATGAACTTAATTCTTAACATTTCTTCACAAAAAAAGAAATCTTTAACATCAATATTTATGGAACATGTCCACAAAAAATCTCGCTGTCAACAGTGAACATTGCATTGTTGCATTGTAATGAATGGAATAGCCTACTTGATTTGATGTTCAGTTTATGAACTTACATTCATATTTTGTTGAAGTATTATTCAATAAATATATTTATAAAGGATTTTTGAATTGTTGCTATTTTTAGAATATTTAAAAAAAAATCTCACGTACCCCTTGGCATACCTTAAAGTACCCCCATTTGAGAACCACTGTTCTAGAGTGTTTGATTATCACATCACCCTAAATGTATAGACTATAAAGTTCACAAACATAAAGAGGGATGCTAGTGGGCCAGGCCAATCTTTCCTTATCTCTAAACTAAAACTGGGGAAATGTGTAGAGTGTTCTGGGCTTCAGACATGATTTTTTGTCAGAATTTCTTGAGGAAAAAATGCCTGGTTAGGCTTTGTGTATGTAGTGTGTGCCTTTCTTGCTTTACAGCTATGCTGTTATTATGATGTTTGTTACTTATGTATGTTATGTTGCAGCTACTTAAAATAGTTTTGTCAATTTGTTCTGGCCAGAAACAAATTGGCCAGATTGTATTATTCTCCAGTGCAATAACAGTACTGAAATGAAGACTAAAAGGGCATTAATGGGAGCTTTAAAAAAAGATGAAGAAAAAAAGAAGTAACTAAATAGTTACTTTTCATAGTAATGCATTACTTTTTGGTGTAAGTAACTGAGTTAGTAACTCAGTTACTTTTGAAATGAAGTAACTAGTAACTGTAACTAGTTACTGGTTTTCAGTAACTAACCCAACACTGGTAATATCGCTAAAATTTGTTCCATTTTGTCCACCACCGACGCTGAGATCATTATTTATGCCTTCGTTACGTCTCGTTTCGATTAGTGTAACATTATTTTCGGGTCTCCCTTTGTCTCGCATTAAAAGATTACAGTTGGTACAAAATGCAGCTGCTCGACTTTTGACAAGAACAAGAAAAACGGTCAACAGGCCAAATAAATGTGGGGAGTTAGACAAAATAATGTGGCGCACAACAAAAAGTGTGACGTTGAATGCAGTGACGGGCCACATAAATAACGTGGTGGGCCGCAAAAAATAATGTGACAGACATCATAAAATGACAATGCCACAATAATTGATATATATGGTGGGTCACATAAAATAATGTGGTGGGCAAGTTAATTGATGTGGTGGGTTACGTTAAATGGTCTGGTGTCCACATAAAATAACAAGGTGGAAAACTGATATATTTGGTGTGGCGGGCCACATAAAATAATGTGACAGACAACATAAAATAATGTGGAGGGCTATGTAAATTATGTGGTGGGTCACCTAAAATACTGTGACAGGCCACATAAAATAATGTGGCAGGCCAATCCAAATCATGTGTCAGGCCACAATAAATGACAATATTTCACATAAAATAATGTGGCTGGTCAGATAAAATGATGTGATGGGCAACGTTAAATGGTGTGGTGTCCACATAAAACAATATGGCGGAATGTATACAATGGTGTGGCAGGGACACGTAAAATAATGTGGCGGACAACATAAAATGACGTGAGGGGCCATGTATATATGTTTTGATGTGGTGGGCCAAATCTGGCCCCCGGACTTTGAGTTTGAGACCTGTGATCTGCATTATTTTTCAATTGTGTGAGGCGAGCATATAGTAGTGAGTGTGACCCACAATAGTATGCTTATAAAAGATTCACTTGTTTAAAGTGGCTGACAAACATATACTTAATATATTAACAGCAGATTTATTTTTTGGAAGCTGGTATTTGTCTTTTTCTTAAGTCAAATGTGTCCGTGATTTTCACGGGGAGAATAAAAAAATAAACCAAAATTAAATACATTCGCCAAAATTTGCACTATCAAGTATTAGCCACATGGTGTCAGTATTGTCATGTTTGCGTTTGAGATTAATTCACAGCGGGTCTTTTTCGTGAATTCTCTTATAAAACATAATAGAACCGTGCAATAGAAAATCAGAATCATACTGATGTATCATAGATTTATATCAAAAGACAGTTATTGTGATGTGTTGCACAGCTCCTCCTCTTCCTCCTCCTCCTTTTCAGGATGCAGGACTGTGCCTCCACACTACAGTCTCGATCATCATCACCACAGGAATCTTTGTTTTATGTGTCGCTCTCCTCCTTAGCCCTCGCTATTTCTTTCTGTTTGTTTTGTTTTTGTTTTTGTTTATGTTTTTTGGCCAGCATGACGGAACTTGGACGTGTCATTTGGGGGTAACAATAGTAATGGTCCGTTTCAAATGTACATTTTTACCGAGCTGGAGTTGAGCTTATCATTAACAGTCCAAGTGGATCCACACAACGGGATGGATGCAAATGGGTATGCAGTGCTGAAACTTTTTGTTGTGGGTTTGATTGGTGAGTAATACAAAACACACAATTTTGTCATCATTTTGTTTCGCAATATGGTCCCAACAAAATAACAGTGCTCAATTTTCTCTATTCTGCATATATGTTTTGCGACTGATGTGTGACAGCATCACTAATGCACATTGATTCATACTCTGAGGTGTTTTTATTATTTTGAATCATAAAATAATTATTCAAAATAATTATTTAAATTATTTTGAATTAATACATAATCACTGTAATTGTGTATTAAGACACGATTACTATTAATGTCCTGTGATTCCTAACCACTGTGTTGCGGCACTGTCAGTGTGCCATAAGAGGTATCATCAAGCCTGCCTCGGGAAATAATTTAAAAAAAAAAACTGCCCTGCAGCACACTTTGTCATAAGTAATTTGTAAAATAAGTTTATTGGCTCAATTGAGGTAGGGGAACACTGGTGTAGGACTTAATCAATTAAATTGATCCCCGTGAATGGATGGATGGATTGAATTACTACATTGGAAAAAAAGCACCCATTTATGATGTTGCTTCAATTAATCGTTAACTGTGTAACTATTAAAAATGGATCAAATCCAGATTGCATGGAATACCCAAAACTAGAAATACGCTTATAGTTTCTGGCGCGGCCGCTGCAATATAGAGCACACATGAGAGCGGTTGAGTTTTCTATTTTTATTTTGTATTAAATGCAGAAATGTTGAAAGGGCCATTTCAATGTTGATGATGTGTATTTATTGGAAACATTAATGAAGGTTAGGCAAGCAGAAAATTATTTGTTCATTTAAAATTGTTTCTTTATAGTACGCATTGAGGCTATAAAGCGTGTTTTATACGATTAATCGAACAAACTAATCAATAGATTACTCGATTCCTAGAATAACCGGGAGCTGCATCCTTACACTAGTGTACCCACAATTGATAAAGGACACATTAAATGCCAAGTTTCTCACAGTATTTTCTGCTGCATTTAGGGATGCAACTCGGGGTGTAACAATTCATTTTGACAACAATTCGATTTGACTCTGAATTTGTAGTTGTCGGTAGGATGCAGGAACGGTATTATTTTTTTAGAACGATAGAATCCAAAACAGTTCAATGATAAATAAATAAATGATAAATGGGTTGTACTTGTGGGCTTCACGGTGGCAGAGGGGTTAGTGCATCTGCCTCACAATACGAAGGTCCTGAGTAGTCTTGGGTTCAATCCCGGGCTCGGGATCTTTCTGTGTGGAGTTTGCATGTCCTCCCCGTGACTGCGTGGGTTCCCTCCGGGTACTCCGGCTTCCTCCCACTTCCAAAGACATGCACCTGGGGATAAGTTGATTGGCAACACTAAATTGGCCCTAGTGTGTGGATGTGAGTGTGAATGTTGTCTGTCTATCTGTGTTGGCCCTGCGATGAGGTGGCGACTTGTCCAGGGTGTACCCCGCCTTCCGCCCGATTGTAGCTGAGATAGGCTCCAGCGCCCCCCGCGACCCCAAAGGGAATAAGCGGTAGAAAATGGATGGATGGATGGGTTGTACTTGTATAGCGCTTTTCTACCTTCAAGGTACTCAAAGCGCTTTGACACTACTTCCACATTTACCCATTCACACACACACTGATGGAGGGAGCTGCCATGCAAGGCGCTAACCAGCACCCATCAGGAGCAAGGGTGAAGTGTCTTGCTCAGGACACAACGGACATGACGAGGTTGGTACTAGGTGGGGATTGAACCAGGGACCCTCGGGTCGCGCACGGCCATTCTTCCACTGCGCCACGCCGTTGAGTTGAGTTGATATCGATTCAGTAACTTTTTAACAAAAAAAAATTGTCAATCAATCGTTACATCCCTGGGAGCAAAGATTTGTCGACATTGTCGACAAATAACGAAATAACATTTGTCTTCGACAAATTATTTTGTCAAAAATAGTGTGTGACGTCATCACTAGTGTTTTTCTGCATGGAAGCGAGTCATTGCAGCCACTCACAACAACATCACAGGTGAAAACATGTAAAGTGTGGGAATATTTTATCCTAATCTAATGGGATCATCTTGAATGGAGACAAGTCAGCAACTGATGCTTTGAAATGGACACAGGTTTAATAGTTGTTTTTGTTTTTCGTAACAGCCTAATTAGCAGCACAGTTACAGTATGAACACATATTTATGAAATAATTAGTCATCTTTGTTTGTTAGCACATACCTGAAAATATTAAATACGGAATTTAAAAGCTGATGGCTAAATTAGAGCTACTGAATCGGTTTATGCTTCATAATCTGATTAGTCAACTAAACGAGTCGACTATCAAACTAGTTGTTAGTTATAGCCCTACTGTGTTTATTGAACGGAGTGATTTTTATTAATGTATTATTTAGATGTATAGTATAATATAATTTTACAATTAGTTTGCACATTTTACGCCATGATTTTGAGTAAAGTAGTTGAGACCTAATCCACTGGCCATGGATGTATGCCGACAACCGGTATTTTTTGGTATTGGTTCCTGTTAAGATTGCTTGCCGCTATCTTAACACTAAAACACTAACCTTCAAACACTAAAACACTTCGACAACAACCTTAGGTCAAACTGAACTGAAGACATACTTGCAAAGCTGCATGAAGGTATCGGAAATAAATGTATCAAGAGTAAGTCAACCATGATTACACTTACATGCAGGGTGGGGTGGGAGGTGAGGGGCACTATTCCATATCACGCCCCAGCGGACATAACTGACCTATATCACAGCCAATGGGAATTTCTGGATCTGGCTCATTATGGTGCCAAGAGGATTAAATCATGTATGAAAGTATGTTGCGACTCATGAGTTTATGTATTGAATTGGTTGGTGTGATAGTGTGCTCATTGTTGGGTGGTCTTGCTGTCACCGCCACCATGTGTGGGCAGGACTACACCATTGTTATTGTGGAGGCTTGAGCTGCTAATGGTTGAGGAAACCCTGGCGCACAGGAGATAAATACATAAACTTGTGTCATAATCCTAATAGTGCTCTGTGGATGTGTTTTTGCTTTAGCAACAAATAGATGATTTGACCAGGAAAAATATTTTGAATTTGAATTAATTATGCACTAAAATTATAAAAGTATTATATTTTTAACTCCACATTTTGTGTCACATTTTACACACATTTATACCATGTAATGGAAATAATGTAAAGCGTACAGTACAATGATTTCGACACAGTAAGTGCTATCAGGGAAATAGAAGTGATAGTGATGAAGAGGAGGGGGAGTCACTTAACTGCATTGTGTCACTAACAGTGGGAGACGATTGTTTAGTTATCAAGTTGATATTCTGCCTTGGCGCCACGACGCCTGGCACTGACTGACAGTGTTCGATGTCCACTTGACATGCGGCACAGGCTGCAGTATTCCAACTGAATTTTATTTACCTGAAAGAAGCAAGGCTCAAAGAATGAAAGAGAGAAGATGTTGTCTGTTTTTGTCCTTCACTTGGCACCTCCTCTCCATGGAGCTGTGGTCCGAGCAGACAAAATCAGTGTTCCATACATTAATTTAACTATAACGGCCAGCTTCAAATAAATTTGGACCACCACTTAAGTCAAACTGAACACTAGGTGGTGGTGTGCATTGTAACTCTGCTTATTCACTTCTTGTACGCCCCTGGTCTGGCAAAGAATAGAAGACACGGCAGGAAGGATCAATGTTCCCATTTTAGCTACTTATATTTGGCGAATATTCAGACCCCTCCAAATACTAGGGGTATAACAATATGTGTATCTTATTCAGATGTTTATAGTACAGATTCTACAAGTTGGACGCCAATGAATTTCCCACAGAGTCCGTATTACCAGGAAATGACAGGATGTGTTTCTTGCATTATGCATTTACTTTGCTATCAAATACAAGCTACAGAAAAAGCAAAGCATTCTTAACATGCAGGGCACCTCCATCCGGGCCTGCATCCTAAAAAAGAAGTAAAAATAGAGGACAATATAAGGAGAACAACTGTAATGTTGACACCGATAGCTAATTACTGTCTAAACTACTAAGACATATCAATCATCAATCAATCAAAGTTTATTTATGTAGCCCTCAATCACAAGTGTCTCAAAGGGCTGCACAACAACATCCTCGGCTCGGATCCTGCATCAGGGCAAGAAAAAACTCAACCCACTGGGCGTAATGAGAAACCTTGGAGGGGACCGCATATGGGAAGTCTAGCAGCCCCATTTTGTACCAACTGTAATCTTTTAATGCTAAAAAATAGGGAGACAGGAAAATATTATGTTACAGTAGACAAGACGAGGCATAACAAACGCATGAATAATGATCTCAGCGTCGGTGGTGGACAAAATGGGACACATTTTTGCGATATTACATAGATGAAAGAAGGCTGTTTTAGTAACACTCTCAATGTGTGACTCAAATGAGAGAGTTGGGTCGAAGATAATACGGAGATTCTTTACCAAGTCACTTTGTGTAATTGTTTTGTTGTCAAATATTAAGGTGGTATTATAAATAGGTGCCGATGTCTAGCAGGACCGATAATCAGTGTTTCCGTTTTCTTAGCGTTAAGTTGTAAAAAGTTAGTGGAAATGTTTAATTTCATTTAGACACGTCTCCAGGTGACTACAATCTGGCGTGTTGGTCAGCTTTAAGGGCATGTAGAGTTGGGTGTCATCAGCATAACAATGAACGCTAACACTGTATGTGCGTATGATGTCACCTAGCGGCATCATGTAGATGCTGAAGAGTGCAGGGCCAAGAACCACATTACATTAACATACTACATTAACATAGGTCACACTGTATCTGTCAGTAAGACAAACCGATACTCGTTTTGATACGTTCTAATAAAATCAGCGCTAAGATCAAGTAGCAGCAACATGGTTGACATATCAGCATCCATAGTTAGCAATAGATCATTACTCATTTTTGCGAGGGCTGTCTCCGTAGAGTGATTTTCCCTGAAACCGGACTGAAAGGGTTCACAGAGATTGTTAGATGCTGTTCATTTAGCTGCTGTGCAACAATTATTTCGAGGATTTTCGAGATACAGGTAAGGTGGGACATGGTAGTTTACCATGAGTTTAGGATCGAGGTTAGGTCTTTTGAGCAGAGGATGAATAACCACTTTTTTGAATGCTAGGGTAACAGTGCCAGAGGAAATTGACAAGTTAATATTATTTAGCACTGATGGTCCTAATATTACAGACAGCTTCTTGATAAGTTTCCCATGAACTGGGTCAAATAAACATGTTGTTTGTTTTGTCATTTACACGTCGCAGGAGTTCCTCTAATGTTTTTTCATCAAAAAGAGAGAGATTATTTTGGAGGACAATATCCGTCGTATATACAGTCGTATCTGCATTAATAGAACCCAGTTGTAGCTGGGTCGCGTTGTCTTTAATCTCCTTTCTAATGAGTTCAATTTTCTTATAAAGAAATTCATAAAATCATCAGCCGAGAGGTTGGAGCTGCTGGAAGGAGTCCCAGCAGCGACGCTACTTTACTGAACAAATATTTAGGATCGTTTTTATTGAGGCGGATGAGATTGAAGTAGTAATTATTTTGAGCTAAGCTAAGCGTGCCTTTATAAGTTATAAAAACTATTACTCCATGCTTGATACAAAACCTAAGTTTAAATAAATAATGATAAATGGGTTGTACTTGTATAGCGCTTTTCTACCTTCAAGGTACTCAAAGCGCTTTGACACTACTTCCACATTTACCCATTCACACACACATTCACACACTGATGGAGGGAGCTGCCATGCAAGGCGCTAACCAGCACCCATCAGGAGCAAGGGTGAAGTGTCTTGCTCAGGACACAACGGACATGACGAGGTTGGTACTAGGTGGGGATTGAACCAGGGACCCTCGTGTTGCGCACGGCCACTCTGCCACTGCGCCACGCCGTCCCGTTTAGCGCCATTTGCGTTCCAGCTTTCTACATGATAGTTTAAGAAGTTTGGTTTCTTCTTTAAACCAGGGGGTACGACTTTTAGGGGCTTTTTTTTAGCTTTAGCGGTGCTATACTATCAATGGCGTTGCGCAGGGCATCGTTAAAGTTGTTAGTGAGGTTATCGATAGAGCCCACATAATTTGGGAATGGTGCCATTACCAAAGGCAGTAGTACGTTTGTAGTTGCGGCTACTAAAGCAGTGGTTATTAGTAGCTTGTTGACAATAAGTCAGAACTTCGAATTTTATAAGGTAATGATCGGACATTACTTTAGTGTACGGGAGTACCATAACTTTCGTATTACTGTTGCGATACGTGGGTCCATTTATTATTTGTGTAAGACCACAGCTATCAATTATAGTCTGGAGCGCCACTCACGGAGGTTCTAGATATTAAAATCCTCCATTATGATTATATTATCTGCGTGCGTCACAAGATCAGCGACAAACTCTGAAAATTCACCGACAAAGTCCGAATAGCACCCAGAGGGGCGGTAGATTAGATAGAGAGGTAGCGCTGTGACAGACCTCATAGTAAGTACCTCGAATGATTTACATGTACTACTTAGGTTAGGGGTAAGGTTAAGGATTTCATTGTATAGTGCGACCCCTCCACCACTTTTAAGGGGATGAACAGTACCGGTATGTGCATTTGTATAGTTAGGAGGAAATGCCTCGTTAAGCGGGAAAAATTAATCTGCCAAGTTTTGCAGAGACCAATGACGTTAACATTGTTGTCTTTAATGACCTCATTAACTACTAATGTTTTGGGAGACAATGGGCCCCAGTTCCTAACTTTTCCTCTTATCTTTCTTCCTAAGTGATTTCCTGAGAGGAGTCCTTTGAAATTCATGACGTGTTATTAAGTGGCCAAATCTTGCTGTTCTTAAGTTGCTGAATGCCAAATGGTTAGCGCGTGCGTGTCTATCATAATTTGCATATAAACACGCCCTTACTTCCCCAAAATGTGTATGTAAACACCCTTAATTCCGTAATTTGCATAGGTAAACGCCCTTAATTCCCCATATAAGGGCACAATTCTGGCGGAAAAGAAAGAAAACACAAACAGATTACAGAAGAGAAATTGGTATTATCCCCCGGGGGAAATACATAATGTCAAAACGTAAATTTAAGAAAGGGGCGGACAGCCTAAAGCGTTCAAATACATATTCGTCACTTCGGGCAAATAGGTCGACATGGGCGTGAAATATACACTCCCTCCCCAGGGTACGATCTGCGGCATCTTGCAGCGTGCGTGTGTGCGTGCGTGCATCTGTGTGTGTGTGTGTGTGTGTGTGTGTGTGTGTGTGTGTGTGTGTGTGTGTGTGTGTGTGTGTGTGTGTGTGTGTGAGTGTGTGTGTGTGTGTGTGTGTGTGTGTGTGCGTACTATATGTGAGTTGTGTATTATTCTATGAGAAATGTTATGTGTACAGGAATTTTCCATCCTGGGACTGGTTAGTTCTATCTTAACTGACTCCTCGCCCGGACTAACAGACACTGTAATTGTCGGTGTTCGAGCTTGCTCTAATGTAGTAAGTGTGACTCAACCAGTAATCTATGTTTCTAGTTAGAGTGATGGCGCCTTCCCGGTTAGGTTGAAGGCCGTCCCTCCTCAGCAAGGCCGGTTTGCCCCAGAAAGAGGGCCAATTATCATTAAACGTTAATCCCTGTTCTCTACAAAAACTAGCCAGCCACTTGTTAAACGAGACTAATCTGCTACGCCTCTTGCAGGCAGGGGGCCAGAGATAAGTACTCGATGCCTGGACATCTTTCGAGCCAGATTGCAAGTCCTAGCTATGTTCCTCTTTGTAATCTCTATACTAAGATATATCATTTACAGTGAACATAAAGTGATTGATATATACTCCACAGTGTCGAGTTGAAACAGACGCAGGTCTGTTCAACAGGAAATTAATTTGTGTGATGTCACATAAACCGGAAGTGAAACGACATGATCACCCAATTTACACTAATCAAAAACACATTCTATTATTTACAAATTAAAATGGAAGAAGATAAACATACTTAAACACAAATAAAAATAATATGGCTCTTGATGCCAGAACAATATTTCCACTGCCAAGAAAGTTTGTTGAGTGTCTATTTATTTTAGTTAAAGAAAATACAACTAGGTTTAAAGATTTTATTGTGTCTACAATTACTTTTTGAGCACAATCAACAATACCACGATATAATGATGATTTATTTAAGCCATTTTTTATTTGTTTGTTTCATTAACTTGGATATTTAAAAGTTTACAAGCTTAAAAGTTTACATTCCATATACAATGTTGAAATATACCAGAAATACAAGTGCATTGTATTACCATGACATCAGTGGCTATTTTAGTCTCAAAATAATGTTGACAATATTAGCATGTATCTGCAATAATTTCTAGGTCAATATATTGTTGGGCAAAATTTGTTACCGGCCTACATACAAAGCTGAACATAAGCTTAACATTAATAATTATTGTGGCCCCTATGTGTAGCTAAAAACAAATGACCACTCGCTTCAAGTCATAACCTTAATATAGTGTTTCATACCTAATATTGTTGTTTGACTAATTTCCCTTAATCAAACATTTTCTAACATTCTGCATTACAGAATAATACACGTATTTAGTACAGGTGGGAATATTTAGGCACCTCATGATTCGATCCGATTCCGATTCGTGGGGTGATGATTTGATTATGAATTAATTATCGATTGAACACGATTCTCAATTCAAAGCAATGTTCTCAAAGTATTATTTGGCATAGTAATTAAAATTAATAATAATTATTACAAAACCTCCTGTTGGTTGCTTATGTATGATGTATGTGGGCAACGTGTAAGTATGATTATGCCTAAAAAACGGATTCTTTAAAAAAAGAAACAAATATACATTTTGGAAAAGTATGAACATCTTTTTAAATATTTGTTAAAATTAATTAAGTAAGAATTGCGATTTGGATGTGAATGATTTTTTTTGTGCACCCTGAGTTATGATTTGTGCTGCTATCGTATTTAATTATTGTCTGTTTTCGGCCAATACCCAAGCCTCTTGTATCGGTATTGTACTGTAAGTTAAAAAGTTTGATAATTTTCTAACATTTTTACTTAATCATTATACAAATTTTTGCCACTGAATATATCTAATTTGGGTTTTTTTAGCCTTTTTAAAACAACACATGCACGTGTCATGACCAATTATGCAAAATAGAGGATGGTGTCATGTAGATTGCAGCCCTGTCGGAAACACTGAAGAAGCTCACATTGCTGTTTTTCTTTATACATTTTATTGCTGGTTTACTATGTGCGACCATGGTGAGTTGTTGCATCAAGTCAGGGTTAAACACATGCATCAGGGATTTCCCTGTGGGTTAAACACATGCATCAGGGATTTCCCTGTGGTAGCTGTGGTCTAGACGGGAATACTTTCCCATAAAGGAAGAAAGCTGGAGAGCAGTTTGTTGAAGAGACACAACCTACCAGAATCTCACTAAAGCGCTGTGATTTGTTACTTTCATGCTGTGGCCTCAGTATAAGATCTCCATCAGTACCACAGAACGAGATGGAGTCCTGCTGAGTACAAAGCATGTGTTTGAAGCAATAAACAGCTCTTTGTTCACTGTCAGGGTGGGAACATGCCTTTGGCCTCTTCTCTTTTGCCACCATGTTAAATAAAACTTGTCGGCAGGTGTTTTACCGTTCTATCATGCAGCTGTTTTTGCTTCGCTTTTTGTTCCTCCTTTGCGTTTCTGACCCTATGTGCGCCTTTGATGTGTCAGCAAGTCCTTATTGACTGGTAGGTTTGGCGAATAAAGGTTTTTGGGCATTTGGGCTGGTGACAGTCCATTTTGTAGCGGTGCACCAGTAGACCTGTAGACTTTTCTGAAAGTCATCTTTGTCCTGTGACTTTTTCAACAAGTTTTTTTTACTGTTTTTAGAGAGCATTCTGCCAAGCTGTTTGACTTTGGATAAGTTGGACTTGATGTGGAGTGTTGAAACCCCCATTCCTTGGCAAAGGCAACAAACTCACAGCTAGAAAACTGGGGACCAATGTCGGAAAACAGTTCGCATGGAACACTATGTCTGGAGAAAACAGTCTTTAGATAACTGACAACTGCTTTGCTCGATGTTGACTGCAACCATACTTGCCAACCCTCCCGGATTTTCCGGGAGACTCCAGAAATTCAGCGCCTCTCCCGAAAACCTCCCGGGACAAATTTTCTCTCGAAAATCTCCCAAAATTCAGGCGGACCTGGAGGCCACGCTCCCTCCAGCTCCATGCAGACCTGAGTGAAGACAGCCTTTTTTCACGTCCGCTTTCCCACAATATTAACAGCGTGCCTGCCCAATTACGTTATAACTGTAGAATGATTGAGGGCGAGTTCTTGGTTTCTTATATGGGTTTATTGTTAGGCAGTTTCATTAACGTCCTCCCAGCGCGGTAACAACACACAACAACAGCAGTCACGTTTTCGTCTACCGTAAAGCAGTTTGTCTGCCGTAAACAGCAATGTTGTGACACTCTTAAACAGGACAATACTGCCATCTACTGTACATGCATATGTGACAATAACATCTACGGCTTTTAGAGAGTGCAGTGCACAACTGCGCACACAACAAGGAGACGAAGCAGAAGAACGAGGAAGATACAGCCGTGGCGATGCCGACGACGAGTAAGATGAAGAAATATGCTTGTAAGTTCCAAGCCGCAGCTGCGATTGGACCTGGATAGCCTCCGGGAAGAAGTAGTGGACTACCAAGTGCTTGGCAGTGAAGATCTTCCTCAGGCAGCAAAGATTGACCGGTTTTGGGCCATGCTAGGGAGAGATGGAAGATTCCAGACTCTAGTGCATTTGATGAAAGCACTTTTGTGCGTGCCACACAGCAATGCATCATCAGAGAGGGTGTTCAGCATGGTTAGAAAAATAGTGACAGAGAATAGAACAAGGATGGACAATTCAACCCTTAACTCAACAATGAGTAGATGAGTGTTATGTATGTTTATATGTGTAAATAAATGAACACTGAAATTCAAGTATTTCTTATATATATATATATATATATATATATATATATATATATATATATATATATATATATACTAAAATAAATATATATATATATATATATATATATATATATATATATATATATATATATATATATATATATATAGCTAGAATTCACTGAAAGTCAAGTATTTCTTATATATATATATATATATATATATATATATATGAATTACTTGACTTGGTGAATTCTAGCTGTAAATATACTCCTCCCCTCTTAACCACGCCCCCAACCACGCCCCCGCCCCCAACCACATCCTCCCACCCCCCACCTCCCGAAATCAGAGGTCTCAAGGTTGACAAGTATGACTGCAACGCTCCAATTTCAGGATAGTTTGAAAAGTAGTCTGTGACTACCACGTAGCTCCTTCAATCAAAGTCAAATAGATCAGTTCCTACTTTGGAGTAAGGTCTGTGGGGCACTGGATGAGTCATCAGTGGCTCAGCTGACCTACTCAGTGGCCTAGTGGTTAGAGTGTTCCGCCCTGAGATCGGTAGATTGTGAGTTCAAACCCCGGCCGAGTCATACCAAAGACTATAAAAATGGGACCCATTACCCCGTGCTTGGCACTCAGCATCAAGGGTTGGAATTGGGGGTTAAATCACCAAAAATTATTTCCAGGCGCGGCACCGTTGCTGCCCACTGCTCCCCTCACCTCCCAGGGTGTGAACAAGGGGATGGGTCAAATGCAGACACATTTCACCACACCTAATGTGTGTGTGACAATCATTGGTACTTTAACTTTAACTTAACTTAACTGTTTTGGCCTGTAAGTTCGGCAAAGTCCACATGACGCTGTTGTGTGGCTAATATCCTGATTGATCCTCGGCCAGTACATTACTTCTCTAGTTGTCCGTTTACGTGGCCTTCATGTATCTTTTGGAGCATCTACTTGCACAGTAAGGATGGAATAACAAATTTGCTCCCTTTTAGCACTATGTCATCCACCACTGTGAGCTCAGCTCTACAATTACAATAGTCTTCTATTTTCAAGGGGCAATCCTTTTTGTTGTCAGGCCATCTATTCTGTACTGCGCTCTTGAGTTCTTTCATAGTTTAATCTGCAATAGTCTCTCTGCGTATTTGTTCTGTTCTGTCGGCAGTCACTGGCAAAGATGTCACAACCATGTCTACATATGCCTGTCTGTATCTCTGTGCTTTTCTCACTGTCTGCATATTCTCGCGTATCCACTGCCCTAGACAATGTGTTGGCTGTGTACATATATTTTCCTTGTGTACATATCATGTGCACGTCATATTTTTGGAGTCTAATTAGCATGCGCAGTATTGGTACAGGACAGTCGTTTAACGGTTTGTTCATGATGGACACCAACTGTTTATGATCAGTTTCCGCTTGAAACATCTGTCCATAAACATATTGATGGAAACGCTCACATGCATACAAACTCGCTAACAGTTCTTTCTCAATTTGAGCATACCTGGACTTGGCGCTTGTCAGGGCCCTGGATGCATAGGCGACAGGTAGCCACTGCTCTTCATGTTGCTGCAGTAGCACTGCTCCCAGGCCGTACTGTGATGCATCTGCCGAAATCCTGGTGCTCTTCTCGGGGTCATAAAACTTTTAACACGGGCTCCTGTGTAAGAGTCTCTTTCAGTTTCAGAAAACATTATTCTTGTTCTTGGGACCAGATCCATTCAATATTTTGTTCAAGAAGACTCCTGACAGGTGCTGACTGTATTGACAGTTGTGGGACAAACTTGGCGAGATAGGTGACCATCCCTAGGAAACGTCTGACCTCATCTTTGTTGGTTGGCCTATCCATGTTGTTGATTGCTGAAGTTTTTCTCGGATCTGGCTTCACCCCCTCTTCACTCACAACATCTCTCACAAAGGTAAGTGACTTCAGGAAAAAGAGTCTGCTCATGCCTTTCTTGTCTACAGCTTTGCTGTTGTCCTTCCAGTCCAGTCTGCTGTTCAAGTGGACTCCCAAGTACTTATAATGCTCCACTACTGCCACCTACCAGCACTGGATGTTGATGCGCTGTGGTCCTTTTCTTATTGAATTCGATGACCAGCTCCTTGGTCCTACTCAGTGGCCTAGTGGTTAGAGTGTCCGCCCTGAGATCGGTAGGTTGTGAGTTCAAATCCCGGCCGAGTCATACCAAAGACTATAAAAATGGGACCCATTACCTCCCTGCTTGGCACTCAGCATCAAAGGTTGGGTTAAATCACCAAAAATGATTCCCGGGCGCGGCCACCGCTGCTGCCCACTGCTCCCCTCACTTCCCAGGGGGTGATCAAGGGTGATGGGTCAAATGCAGAGAATAATCTCGCCACACCTAGTGTGTGTGTGTGACAATCATTGGTACTTTAACTTTAACTTTAACTTTATCCACATTCAGGAGCAAATGGTTAGCCCGAGACCACTCACAAAGTCAGCAATCAGTGTCCGATACACACGACCACAGCAGAGTCATCAGAGTATTTCTGCAGGTGGCAGGACCTGGAACTATACTGGAAGTCTGGTGTGTACAGGGTGAACAGGAATGGAGACATAACAGTCCCTGGTGGAGCACCTACACTACTGACCAAAGTATCCGACAGGGAGCTCCCCAGTCGCACAAACTGGGGTCTGTCAGACAAGTAGTCAGTGATCCAGAAGACACTGGGTGAACTGACACCCTTCCTAAGCAACATGTCGTCACTCATCATAATTGGCTGGATGGTGTTAAAGGCACTGGAGAAATCAAAGAACATGATCCTCACAGTGCCCCTCCAACTATACAGGTGGGAGTGAGCACAATGCAGCAGGTACCGTATTTGCCGCACTATAAGCCGCCCCGGGTTATTAGCCGCACCTTCAATGAATGGTATATTTCAAAACTTTGTTCCCTTTTAAGCCGCCCCGGGTTATAAGCCGCACCTACGCTGTGCTAAAGGTAATGTCAAAAAAACAGTCAGATAGGTCAGTCAAACTTTAATAATATATTACAAACCAGCGTTCTAACAACTCTGTTCACCCCCAAAATGTAATGTGCAAATGTGCAATCACAAAAATAGTAACACTCAAATTAGTGCAGAGCAATAGCAACATAAATAACTCAACGTTGCTCGAACGTTAATGTCACACAACACACAAAATAAACATTAAAAAGCCCACTTTCTGAAGTTATTCCTCATCCATAAATCCCTCAAATTCTTCTTTGGTGTCTGAATTAAAAAGTTGGGCAAAAAGGCATCCAAAATGGCCGGCTCCGTCTCGTCGAAGTCATCAGAGTCAGTGTCGCTGTTGTTGTCCAGCAGTTCCGTGAATTCTGCCTTCTGGAAAGCTCGGACCACAGTTGAGACCGATATATCCGCCCAGGCATTTACAATCCACTGGCAGATGTTGGCATATGTCGTCCGGCGCTGTCTCCCTGTCTTAGTGGCGCAGGTCATCTTGTTGCTTCCTCTACCTACGCACCATTGATTCATTTATGTTCAATTCTCTCGCTGCTGCTCTATTTCCGTGTTCTACTGCGTGACTTATTGCCTTGAGTTTGAATTCTGCTGTACGCGTGTCTCTTAATAGGAGCCATTTTGTGGTCTTTACAGATGTAAACACACAAATGAAATGAAAAGTAATATCCGCGCGCTTCTTATTCTACGGGGGCGGGTGGTTGCTTACAGTAGAAGAAGAAGCGCTTCCTTTTCTATGGGGGCGGGTGCTTACCTTGGCGGTTGCTTACCGTAGAAGAAGAAGCGCTTCCTCTTCTACGGGGAAAAAGGATGGCGGCTGTTTACCGTAGTTGCGAGACCTAAACCTTATGAAAATGAATATTAATATTAATCCATATATAAGCCGCACTGTCAGCTTTTGAGAAAATTTGTGGTTTTTAGGTGCGGCTTATAGTGCGGAAAATACGGTAGATAACAGCATCAACCACCCCAACATGGGGTTGATACGCAAACTGTAGAATGTCCAGGGAAGGAGCCACCAGGGGTCTCAGCTGAGCCAGCACAAGTCTCTCAAGGACCTTCATGACATGAGACGTCAGGGCAACCGATCTGAAGTCATTCAAGCCAGATGGAGTGGGCTTGCACTATGTAGGATGTTTTCCATAGCGCTGGTATCCTTTCTAACTTCAGACTCAGGTTGAAGATAAAGTGCACAATCTCAGTCAGCAGCGCAGCACAAGTCTTCAGAACCCAGGGGTTGACATGATCAGGGCCTGCTGACTTGGCTGGGTAGACCCTCTCCGGCTGTCGTCTCACATGGCCAGGTGTCAGATACACAGGGCTGTCTTTCTCAGTGGGGGTGAAAGTGGGGGGATGTGAAGCAGCGATGGCAGGCAAAAGTGTAGGAGTTTGTGAATTGTTCGTCTGGAGAGCTTTTTGGCTCCATGTGCACCCCCTTCCTGCTCCTGGCTTTGTTGGTGTTAAAGCCAGTGATCGTTTCTATGCCTTTCCATACATCCCAAGTATTATTCTGCTGGAGTTTGGTCTCCAGCTTCCTCCTGTAGGTATCTTTCCCCTCCCGCAGCTTAACTTTAAGCTGCCACTGTATCCTCCTCAACTCGTCCCGATCACCAAATCTGAAGGCTAGCTTATTTTTAATCAGCAGCACCTTTAGCTGGCTGATGATCTAGGGATTGTTGTTTGGGTAACAGTGGACAGTTTTTGTATGAATGACAGAGTCCTGACAGCAATTAATGTGGTCTGTGATGCAGTCTGTAATGCAGTCAATGTCTGTCCCGTGAGGCTCACAGAGCATGTCTTAAAACAGTTCTGCAGTGCGAGACATGCCTCCTGGCTCGACCTCCGTTCTGATTTTGTTGATACAGGCTGCCTTCTCACAGCAAGAACATATTGAGGTGTTAGAAGCACTAGATTGTGATCAGACCGTCCCAGGGAGGGAAGGGCAGTGGCACTGTATGCAACTTTTGAATTAGCATACAGTAGGTCCAGATTTTTATTGTCTCATGCTGCACAGTGCACAAATTGGTGGAAAGTTGGTAAAACTGAGTCCAAAGTAGCATGATTAAAGTCACCCGAAATTAGAACAAGGGCATCGGGGTGTTTGCTCTGTAGCCTAGCAACTTTGGCATGTATCATGTTGCAAGCAGCAGCCTCGTCTGCAGAAGGAGGGATTACACTCCAATGCTGTTCACATAAGTAAACTCCCTTGGCAAATAATATGGTCGAATTCCCACAACCAGAAGTTCAATGTCCATCTTACAAACACACTTTAACTGTAATATGTCCAGGATTACACTACCTCTCGTTCACCAAGATGGCAATCCTACCGCCTTTCTTCTTACTGGTGTGTCTCTATCCGCCTGTGAGGTAGTGAAGCCAGTTAGAGACGCGCTGTGGAAGTCCGCGTGTAGCCAAGTCTCTGTGAAGCACATGACACTGCTCATGGCGTACTCTTTTTGAGTTTGAACGAGCCCGAGCAATTTGTCCATTTTATTCGCTAAAGATCGCACATTCTCCATGAAGACAGAGGGATTTGCAGGCGTAAATTTCCATCTTTGTGCCGGTACGGCATCTCCGGCTTTTTTTTTCGTAGTTACGGCCGCGCTACCCAACTCCTCGCGTGTGTAAACTGAGCACAGCCAAACACAAAACGGCCCGAAAAAAATAAATAAAAGTAACGGTGTGACAGACTTGTTCCGTCGTGCGGGTTCCAAGGACCATCAAGGATAGACATCGTTGCGAAAAGGTTTAGACTTCTTTATTTTTCAACAAATGTGTCTCTTGCCGGGTTGCTTTTCAGCCTTTCCGCTTGCCTGCTCGCTCTTCCGCTCGCTTTTCAGCTTCACACGTCGTCCTCTTCCTTCGGCTCTCTGCCTCTCGCGCTCCGCATCTGCTTCTCTCTCGCTCACGTTCTTCTCTCCGACTCTCTCCCCCACGTTCACGGCTGCCGCACTTTTACACAGTTCACGGAGATTAATTGATTGTGCCCAGCTGGGCGATCCACGCACCTGATAATGTTTGCGGCCTCGATCCCGGCACGCCCCGCCTCGCCACTGGCCCGCCGTCCACGCCCCCTCGCCGCCATCTTGGAACGTGCCCTGCCTCGCTGTCGGACTGCCAGCCACGCCTCCCCACAAACGGAAACACACAAAAATGCCCAAGAACCATTATCAGTGGTTGTGGAAAAGATAAGTGATAAAAAAAGCAAGAAAAAGTTCAGAAGTACACCAGGACAAAAGTAAAAATGAATGAAGTCTCAGAAACTACTGAGCTCTGCTGCCACTCTTTCAGGCGCATAATTAGAAGGGGGCAGACAGAAATGTGAAGGGGACATCATGTGTACACGCTGCTCCATCATGTTACTGCGCTATTTTTCTGTGCTAGTACAAAAGTAACATTGCCTTCCTAATTGAATTTGGCTGTTAGCTACAGTATGGGCCTGATTTACTCAGATCCAAATACCACGCGCTAAACAGCGTGAGTAATCTATAAAGTAGCATGTACTTTATAGATTATTAGCATGTTGTGTGTGACTTACTGTTTGTAAAGTGGTGCAGGCCGCCTAATTTAAATGAGGATTTTGCGCATACAAGGCATCACAACGGAGATACTGCACGTTCATTCAAACATGCAGGAGACGTCCGTCTGTGGAACTGTAACTTTACTAAATACAACTCAAAATAGTGCTTGCAAACGGTGATGAGTGTTGATAAATCATATTGTGTGTTCTTAATAATTATATTTGCATTTTCTCCTCTGAGTGTTTTGATGATCAGTGTGTATTTTGCATATTTATGATGACAGATATGCAAAATGGATTGCATGCCTTATTCTGCTCACTTAAGAGAAGCAATCCACTTTGCACACTTTTAGTAGTTTAGCTTTGCGTGTGCTATCAAGTTTACACATGTTTTAGTACATGCAAACCTTCAGTAAATCAGGCTCTACTGTATGTGTCCAACTCCAACCTGGAGAAAAGGATTGCACTTTGTCAGGCTCTACTTTCACACCTGTACAACCTAGGTGTCCCACCTGAAGACTTAGGGCCCGTTTACACTAAGCCGGATAAGGTTATCCAGGGTAAATCACACCTAACCTTATCCGTGTCCACACACAACAATGCCACCTTTTAAGACGCCCGCCCTCCTTCGTCTGCCGGCGCAACGCGACCGAGTGCGCATGCGCGGAAAAAAAAAAATCCACCTGAGCTTCCATCTGCTCCAATCTCTCCAGTAGATGGCTTTACTTCACTGTGAATATATTTAAAAGAGCTATATTGTAAATAGTTTGCTGTGCATTTTACATTTGTTTGCTGTGTTTTGTGTGTAAGTTTTTAAATTAAAATGTATCTCCTTTGAACAATATCCAGTGTTGTGGTATTTCAATTAACTAGAATCCAGTGTGCTGTGGGTCCTATTGTAGTGAATCACACCTGAGACATCATACATGAATCAAATCTTTAATTGACATGAGAAAGTACAAACCCCGTTTCCATAAGAGTTGGGAAATTGTGTTAGATGTAAATATCAACGGAATACAATGGTTTGCAAATCATTTTCAACCCATATTCAATTGAATGTACTACAAAGACAAGATATTTGATGTTCAAAATCATAAACTTTATTTATTTTTTGCAAATAATAATTAACTTAGAATTTCATGGCTGCAACACGTGCCAAAGTAGTTGGGAACGGGGCATGTTCACCACTGTGTTACATGGCCTTTCCTTTTAACAACACTCAGTAAACATTTGGGAACTGAAGAGACACATTTTTTAAGCTTCTCACGTGGAATTCTTTCCCATTCTTGCTTGATGTACAGCTCAAGTTGTTCAACAGTCCGGGGGTCTCCGTTGTGGTATTTTAGGCTTCATTATGCGCCACACATTTTCAATGGGAGACAGGTCTGGACTACAGGCAGGCCAGTCTAGTACCCGCACTCTTTTACTATGAAGCCACGTTGATGTAACTCGTGGCTTGGCATTGTCTTGCTGAAATAAGCAGGGGTGTCCATGGTAACGTTGCTTGGATGGCAACATATGTTGCTCCAAAACCTGTATGTACCTTTCAGCATTAATGGCGCCTTCACAGATGTGTAAGTTATCCATGTCTTGGGCATTAATACACCCCCGTACCATCACAGATGCTGGCTTTTCAACTTTGCGCCTAGAACAATCCGGATGGTTCTTTTCCTCTTTGGTCTGGAGGACACGACGTCCACAGTTTCCAAAAACAATTTGAAATGTGGACTCGTCAGGCCACAGAACACTTTTCCACTTTGTATCAGTCCATCTTAGATGAGCTCAGGCCCAGCGAAGCCGACGGCGTTTCTGGGTGTTGTTGATAAACGGTTTTCGCCTTGCATAGGATAGTTTTAACTTGCACTTACAGATGTAGCGACCAACTGTAGTTACTGACAGTGGGTTTCTGAAGTGTTCCTGAGCCCATGTGGTGATATCCTTTACACACTGACGTCGCTTGTTGATGCAGTACAGCCTGAGGGATCGAAGGTCACGGGCTTAGCTGCTTACGTGCAGTGATTTCTCCAGATTCTCTGAACATTTGATGATATTACGGACCGTAGATGGTGAAATCCCTAAATTATTTGCAGTAGTTGGGTGAGACAGGTTTTTCTTAAACTGTTCAACAATTTGCTCACGCATTTGTTGACAAAGTGGTGACCCTCGCCCCATCCTTGTTTGTGAATGACTGAGCATTTCATGGAATCTACTTTTATACCCAATCATGGCACCCACCTGTTCCCAATTTGCCTGTTCACCTGTGGGATGTTCCAAATTAGTGTTTGATGAGCATTCCTCAACTTTATCAGTGTTTATTGGCACCTTTCCCAACTTCTTTGTCACGTGTTGCTGGCATCAAATTCTAAAGTTAATGATTATTTGCAAAAAAAAAAAGTTTATCAGTTTGAACATCAAATATGTTATATAAATATATTATATTCAAGTGAATATGGGTTAAAGATTATTTGCAAATCATTGTATTCCGTTTATATTTACATCTAACACAATTTCCCAACTCATATGGAAACGGGGTTTGTAGACAATGGGATAAAGAACAATTTACAACAATTAATCTAGACAGAGAGTACCTAAAGTATTGTTGTTGTGGGTTGACTTCACAGTTGGGGTATTCTTTTGTGAGATATGGCGTCAGGGGATAAGCTGGGTCACCCAAAAGAAAAACAGGGACCGGATCTTCATCTTCCAGCAGTTGTTTGGGACACGAGGGGATGGTTCCATCTTTCAGCTGCGCACTAATGGCAGAGTTAGCAAAGATGCGGGCATCATGCACGCTGCCTGGCCATTTCACAGTCACATCCATAAAGCAATATTTGTAATCACTTGCGTATCACATCCAGGGGAGGAAGGGACGAAGTTTTTCGGTAAGTAGACTCACAGCTGAGACACATTTGAAAGTTTTTTTGCCGTCTGAGAAGTGTTGTATCCGAAATAGCTGCAATCGCCCGTTGCCTTCTGGTATTGATTTGTGATTTCCAAAAGCGCCTGTACATGTATAAGAAGGAGAAACATGGGCATGTCTGGATGATCCGCCTCCATTTTTGTTGTGAAGCTGACTATGGCACGTTCTTTCTGATGTCTCTTACTGTGTGGAGCGCGGTCTTTTTGGCCTCACTTCCTGTGTGGGCAGGGTCTTTCTGACGTCACTTCCTCTCCGAACTCACTTTGTAAACGATCAATGAGTCCATACAAAGCTAAGTGCCGGAGATGAAAGAAATACACGGCTTAGTCGTGTAAAAATTTGTCCAAGGAGGGTGACCTTAAAACCTCTAAAGGCTTAGTGGCCACATGCGTGGACAGCACCTTTTAGCTCTTAATTCCAATATTGTGTACACTACTGAATTGGGGTGTTAAGGCCGCTTATGTGGACACTTATACTGCCATCTGGTGGTGTCAGAAGAGTATAACGTACAATGGAATTTGGAAAAAAAAGTGAAGTACACGTTTGTTACTTATGGACTAAGTACATCATATCAAAAGATGATTCTTAGTTTTTATTCTAATTAGGGTCCAATAAGCCCAAATAGCAAAGAGAAATAAAAAAAGCTTGTAAACAGACAGCTTGGGCCTTAAGAGGTTTTTAAACGATAGTTTACTGTGGCTGAAACGGGTTTAGGCTAAATAATTATTCGTTTAAGGGGTTAAAGGACTTAGTGTAGACATGGCCTAAGACAAACCACAATAAGGTGGGAAACTAAAAAAATTAAAGTAAAATCAAGTCAGGGCTTCCCCTATATGTATCTGAACATGGCGTGGTGTCACGGCCAAAATGAAACCATCACACCTTAAAAATTAGGATTGTTTTCAAGTGGAAACAATTTAAAGTAATATTATGTATTAGTAGATATATAGTCTATATTATTGAAGCGCTTGTGATGCCCAGAAAATGTGGCCACTAAAAAACTTTGATTACCTATAAGCAAGATGCACGCAGGTGTCCAAAGCCTCGGGTAGGAAGACGGGGCGCCACCCGCTCGATCGCACCTTTGCTCTGGCGGCTGGTAGCTTGGGCGATGGGGCGGTGGCTCTGCAATGGCCGTTCGTGCACAGCCCCACTTTGCACTCCAGACAGCCCGCCAAGTCCTCAGAGCAAATCCTTGTCTTGAAGTTATGGATCTGACTTGCCGACTTTGCTTACCCTCATTGTTCTAACATGTTTTGCCAGATATACAGCAGTAGCGATTGCTAAAGGCTGCGAGGGAAGTTCAGCTTCCCCTAAAATATAAACAAGTGGTCAAATATGTTTGTGTTTGCATTTCATTAACTCGATGCAATAGTATATGTTTACTATTGTTTAGAATCAGCTACTTACACGTTGGCACAATTTTTTTCATTGATGTAGTAGCGTCACAGTGCTGAAACCGAACTAGACAATCAATGGATAAATACTCAACTTTGTCCCACCCATGGACGCTGAGCCAATTAATAAGAGTGAATGAAAGGGGTCAAACTGCTTCCCCCTGTCTTTGATTGAAAGCAAAATGAGCGAATCAGCAATCTTGTATTATAAAAAACTGCCAAAGCATTTAGCAACGTTCATTCCGTTGTTCCTATTGGTATTGACACAATACGAAGGTCCTGAGTTCAATCCCGAGCTCGGGATCTTTCTGTGCGGAGTTTGCAAGTTCTCCCCGTGACTGCGTAGGTTCCCTCCAGGTACTCCGGCTTCCTCCTACCTCCAAAAACATGCACCTGAGGATAGGTTTATTGACAACACTAAACATTTGCCCTAGTGTGTGAATGTGAGTGTGAATGTTGTCTGTTTATCTGTGTTGGCCCTGCGATGAGGTGTCATCCAGAGTGTACACCGCCTTCCGCCCGAATGCAGCTGAGATAGGCTCCAGCGACCCCCCCGCGACCCCGAAAGGGACAAGCGGTAGAAAATGGATGGATGAATAGGTATATTTTTTTAAGTGAGGTTTTCTTTTAAAATTTAGCATGTTTATATCTTTTATCTGGTATTGGAGACTGTAATCATGTTTAAAGAGGAGATGAAAAATAACTTCCCCTACTCCAAAGATCAGCAGTTGCCAAGGGTATACAGCCTGTGTTACTTTGTATACAATAATAATCAAAAATTAAAGATGCGAGCAGCGTTGAAAGGGCGCTTGCCCCCCTTGCACCACGAAGTTCACGCAGGTCGACCGGCACACATGATGCTTGCGGTCAAGTTCCACCCAACGACCCGACCCGCCATTAAAACTTCCAGGAAGATCGGAGCATGTGTAAGGAAGTTATGACAGTTATAATTTTTCGTCTACATGCGCCAATCACCCTGAACCACCATAAACAAACTCAGGGTAATTGGAGCATGTAGACGGCAGTTATGAGAGTTAAATATTTTCACCACTAGGGGGTGATAAAGGTGTCGTAGTAGTTTTGCTGTTGCGTCCCATCCAACACCCAAACCAACCATAACAAATTTCAGGACGATGGAGTAACTGGACGGAAGTAATGACAGTTGTAATTTTTCACCACAAGGGGGCGATAAAGACACCGTACTAATAATGCAGTTGCGTCCCATTAAACATTTCAGGAAGTTTGGAGCATTTGGATGGAAGTTATGACATTTATAATTTCTTACTATAAGGGCCCCTTTAAAGGCGCTGCACTAGCAATGCAGTTGGGTCCCACTCAACACCCCACCACCTTAAAACATTTTAGGAAAAACAGAGCATGTGTAAGGACATTATGACATTTATAATTTTTCACCACAATTGCGTATTCATGCCGTCAGGTCACATCCAATACCCTGACCCACCATAAAAAAAATAGGAAGATTGGAGCATGTGGACAGAAGTTACGATAATATATTAATTAAATTATTATAATTTCCTACCACAATGGGCCAATAAAGGTGCCGACCCACCATTAAAAATTTCAAGAAGATCGGAGCATGTGTAAGGAAGTTATGACTGCTATATTTCACCACCAGGTGAGGAGTATATTTACAGCTAGAATTCACCAAGTCAAGTATTTCATATATATATATATATATATATATATATATATATATATATATATATATATATATATATATATATATATATATCTCTAAGAAATACTTGACTTTCAGTGAATTCTATATATATATATATTTATTTATTTTATTATATATATATATATATATATATATATATATATATATATATATATATATATATATATATATATATATATATATATATATATATATATATATATATATATAAATAAAATAAATACTTGAATTTCAGTGTTCATTTATTTACACATATCACTCATCTACTCATTGTTGAGTTAAGGGTTGAATTGTCCATCCTTGTTCTATTCTCTGTCACTATTTTTCTAACCATGCTGAACACCCTCTCTGATGATGCATTGATGTGTGGCATGCACAAAAGTGCTTTCATCAAATGCATTAGAGTCTGGAGTCTTCCATCTCTCCCTAGCATGGGCCAAAACCGGTCAATCTTTGCTTCCTGAGGAAGATCTTCAGTGCCAAGCACTTGGTAGTCCACTACTTCTTCCTGTAGGCTATCCAGGTCCAATCGCAGCTGCGGCTTGGAACTTACAAGCTGTTATGAGAGTAGCGTATGTGTGTGTGTGGCCCTTTAATAGGTGAGCATGTGAGGTAAATGACGTCAGTGAGTGTGTGGGCGAGAGAAGAGAGGGAGCGGTAGGGTGAGTGCGGGCGGGACTAGTTTGTTTTGTGTTGTATTGGCTGTGTGCAAGCAATCAATAAAGCAAGATTTGCAACTAATCGCCGGACTCAGGCAGGAAAGGTGCAACAAAGCGTATTTCTTCATCTTACTCGTCGTCGGTGTTGCCATGGCTGTGTCTTCCTCGTTCTTCTGCTTCGTCTCCTTGTTGTGTGCGCAGTTGTGCACTGCACTCTCTAAAAGCCGTATATGTTATTGATGTTATAGATGGCAGTATTGTCCTGTTTAAGAGTGTCACAACATTGCTGTTTACGGCAGACGAACTGCTTTACGGTTTGTGTGTTGTTACCACGCTGGGAGGACGTTAATGAAACTGCCTAACAATAAACCCACATAAGAAACCAAGAACACGCCCTTGATCATTCTACAGTTATAATGTGTTTGGGCAGGCACACTGTTTATATCGTGGGAAAGCGGACTTAGGTCCGCTTGGAGCTGGAGGGGGCGTGGCCTCCAGCTCCGCCTTTGCTGTGCTTTGCACGCACCTGCGGTGCTTGCGCCGCTGCTCGGGCCCTAAATAGAGCAAAAAAATATACCAAAAATACTAATAACACAGATTTGTTTTAAATGTATGTAAATTATTTTTATCATTAAAAACAATATATATGCATCATCCACAATTATGCAAATTATATGATGATGTCCCATTGACCACTCCCCCACCACCACATATAGATTTTAATCTTGGGGAAACCCTGAAAGTATCCTTCATTCGCATGTTATCAACCATCACAACATTTATCTTAACGTGATGGCCTAATTTTTAAACTAAATTTAACCTATAGGACTTCACAATGTTTACCAAACTGAAAAGTACAGTAGTCTTATGAATAAAACATTTCTCAATCTAGTTTATCATCAGGTCAGCTGCATCATGCCTCAAAGTGTCTGCAAATCTACACTCATTTTCATAGACAAATACACATAACAGCACTACCCACGCTCTAGACATAGTAATAGTATTTTTCAAGTCGTCAGTCGTCGTCATTTCCCCATGTTCTTTTAAATTCTATTAATTTCATTGTGTTTCTGACCAGTAGCATGTAGACAATTGCAGCACAAAGAAGTCCACATTGACGCATATAATGGTAGCCTACATGTTTGTTTTCCATCCATCCATCCATTTTCTACCGCTTGTCCCTTTTGGGGTCGCGTGGGGTGCTGCATTCGGGCGGAAAACCCTGGACAAGTCGTCACCTCATTGCAGGGCCAACACAGATAGACAGACAACATCCACACTCACGTTCACACACTAGGGCCAATGTAGTGTTGCCAATCAACCTATTCCCAGGTGCATGTCTTTGGAGGTGGGAGGAAGCCGGAGTCTCCGGAGGGAACCCACGCAGTCACGGGGAGAACATGCAGAAAATTCATCACGGTTTGAACAGGAATAACAACTGATAGCTCTTTTCAACAGAACACTTGAGGCAGCAAATACACACAGCTTTAAATGAATGAGAAACAAAAAACAATGAAAGTGTCAACTGTATATGGCTTGTATATGTATTTTCATGAAAGGAACAAAAATAAATGATGATGATGATGAACTTCCAGTTGTGTCGATGTCCTGATCGAAGGCTCGCCTGCTGATAGCATCATAAAACAAATAGCGTCAAAAGAAAATGTGTCTTCTTCATTTTATCCCAGGTTTTCCCATTTTATGATGTAGATAGATCATGTTAAATCCACACTTTTGTTTTGGCGCTGCCTCTGCCGGTGAAAATTTCATCTTTGTCATCTCAGAAGGAAAAGCATCTGATTGGCCCACCTTCGTCGCTAACTCCCACCCTCTCTCATATTGTAAGCTATTAAAGAACTGTGATTGGATATATTCCGAAAATTGTCCCACCCATTTACAGAACAAAATTAAATACGATTCGATTTTGTTTCTGACAACTTTTAGTCTCGTTTTTATTCGTCAACGCAGGTTTACTGAGGGCTGAGGGGAAGGGTGTGTGTGTCTGTGTGCGTGTGGACTAGCGGAGCCTGACACAAGCGATGGTCATAAAAGAGGGAAGATGATATCATACGATTGTTCTAGCGTATCCCTTTTTCAGTGGATTGCTCCGCTATTGCAGGTCATTTTGTCAACTTGTCATACAAACATTTTGTAGGTATATTAAAATGTACTTTCTCAACTTCAAACATTTTTGATTTGATGGGGCAAGACATGTATTTGAGGGGGCTCGGCTCCCTCTTACCCCTACGTAGAGCCGGCCCCACAGCTGACTGTGAACAATCAACATATTTTGCAACATTGCGTGATGATTTAGTTTGATGATTCTCTCCTTTGTATCAATTGACATCTCTCGTATTGGAGCCTTGGTTCATGTAAATCCACCAGGTGCAACAGCTTTCCAATGTCTGAACATTCTTTTTTAACTGCAGACTAATGAACAGATTCAAACTGATGCAGGTGTTAGCTTTGGAAATGGAAATTTACAGGGTGTTTCTATCTTTTTTTGTCAGAATTAAGTGGTTCAATCAGTTTTTCCCTCTGCTTGATTGAAAAATTAAATGGCTCCTGACTACCAAAATGTATTTTCTGGATTTCTTGTGTGTGTTTTTTAAAGCCATAAAGTTGACATTTGAAAGGATTGTAGATTCTGTGTCATAGATGTTGTCTGTTTGTTTTCGACTAAATTGAGCTATAGTGATGCTCTATGTTTCAAATCACTGGTTCTCTCCTGCGGCCCATGGGCACATTTTCGATTTGGCCCTTGGATGCAAACTGTTTGAGCACCCTTGGTCTGAGCAGCATGGAAGCAGCAAGCCATTCAAGTGTCTATTTATAATCAGGATAAAAGGTACTGACAAAGGGATCGGTTGGAGCCAAACCCCAGCTGACACACTGGCTGATGTCCATTCACAGAAAAGAATAGGCTGATGTTTTTTTAAGCGGAGCATTGCCTACATCCGGGATGATGGTAAATCTTGCTGGAAATATTTGTATTATGAGGAGAGAAAACCCACAAAAGTGAGTGATGAAACTTCCGAGTGTGTCCACATAGGAATTCTTAAATATTCCTAAATATTCATTACAAACAAGGCAGAGGTTTTAATTACCAAGTATATTTTATATTTTTGGCCACTGAAATATTACACAGAGTTTGACCAGTAACACTGTGTTTCAATATTTAATTAAGTGATTATTTGGCGTACCATTACCACAGTTTCGGAATCACTGCTCTAATGTGATGGAGTCCAAAGTACTGTTCCAGTGTTTTGTTGTTAGTCCAACAGACAATTATTTCTTCTTAGAAAGTCTTTGTTCCTGTTTACTGCCTGGATTACGCAAAAACTGCTGGGCAAAGGGATGTACTACAATTAACATTGCATAATACATTTTAAATGAGCTTTTGGCAGGCTTTTTCACTTTTAAGAGTGCACTTTCACCGGAGAAGATGATATATATATGGTCATTGTGTTGAACCAAATTAGGCCAACATGTGAGTTTATTAAGAAATCTCTCACAAAAAGCTTAATTGTAGATGTGTAACGGCGGCCAGCCGCTGTGGCTGCGACAGATGTACGTTGGTAAACCTCACTCCCTGACAGTTTCAAATAGTGTGCTAGCCAATGGGTTAGAAGCTCGGGCTTTTAGCCTAATGGCGAGCACACATTCCTTTCAATTGTCCCGTCATGGGCCCTGCCCCACACAGAGCAGTGGCAGTAGGGAGAAGATCACAAACACAACGCAAAGATGCAAGTGTTTTTTTTCCCACTAGAGCTGGAAAAGCAGTCTTTGAAGTAATATCATTCTGGACGGGATACAGAGACGGCAGGCAAGTGTGTAAAAAAAGTAATTTTTCTTGAGAAAAACACAGATGACTTGGAAGTGCACGAATAGCAAACACTTGTGAAGCACAAAGCCAAATAATCCAGCTCTGGACAGAGCGTTGGACAGGAAATAATACAACATGCAACAAAAATAATGATAATTGTAATGTGAGATCATGACACTTAGTCATGATGTTTAACATGTATGTATTTTATTATGTATGGCAGTTGCCATACATAACAAAATACATACCGGTACATGTTAAACATTAAGCAATGTAGTCGTAGTCATTGATACTTGATAAAACAAAACAAAGTAAAACTCCCACCATTTGAAGACACCCAGTTAAAGGAAAACAGGAAAGTTTTACTGTCACCTGGCAGTGTTGTATAGGTATGGTTGGCACAGATAAAGCATTAACTTAAATGTTTTTATTTTTGGTAAAACCATTTTAATTTAGATTTTATTAGAAAATAATATATTTATTATACGTTTATTACTGTTTAAAAATATGCATTTTTACAGGCATCTAAATTACTAGCATCTACTATCATTATCTACTAAATTGCTATCACTAAGAACTAGAGCTGTCCTGATCCCGATCACGGGATCATATCTAGGGTCGATATTTGCCTTTTTCAACTCTTAAACTGCCTAACCCAGCCGATGTTTACCGCAGCAGTGTCCCAGTGTTTACATGGCTAAAAATTGTGCTCACGTGAAAGATTCCTTCAAAAGGGATGAACGCTCAGGGAGACACAATTTCATTTTCATTCCTTATAACACACATGCAGGAGTCACATTAATTTCAGGACAGGGTGCATTGTTTGCCAGAACACTGACTTCAATTTAAGAGCAAGCTCCAATGAACTCTATCCACAATGTAAAGTCGCTTCTAAAATACAAATTCTCACAACAATAGCAGAAAATAAACTATGTTTCTTCCATGCACTGGAGAACGAAAGGAAATAGAATGGCTAAGCATGCAACACACAAGAAACTAACCACTAAAGCTTTACTGTAAAATAAGGATGATCAATCCAGATGTCTAAACTATCAATATCTAGTGTAATGTCAGACAGTTTAAAAACGGTACTAAAAGTGATTATATCAATTTATGTTGTTATTATTTTTATTATTACAAAATATTTTTTTAGGTGTTTTTTACTTATTGTTCACAAACTCAGGGAGTAATAAGTCTCTGGACACAGGAAGACTTTGAGTGTAAAACCTAAATGATTCAAACAGAAGCCAATAGTAGTTTTTGCTTTTGTTTAGTTATTGTGCATTCAGCCACATGTTTTGTTATAAAAAATGTACGAAGCATTCAATACCATACATTTAATAGAGCAAATTATAAACATATGTTATTGTGTTGGCATCTAATACTGTGCATCAAAAACAAAACAAAGCATGATGATTCATGTCTTGGCTAAAAGGAGAGTAAATGCATTCCATTGCTGTGTTTTGCCGTTCAGTCAGTGTGTCAGCTTGACCTTCTTTTATTTATGACCACCAGACAACACGGGGAGGACAATTTTACTCCGAAAGGATGAATGATGTTATGTCTTTAAACAAGTACTGTAACCAAGGGGAATGCCTGTTTCAAATAAACCAATCAAATTGATGACATTTTGGAGGCATGTGATTGTTTCTGGTGTCTGAGGTGCTTGGTCCAATGTGATTAATTAATGTCTAACGACAAAATGTTACACTTGGAATAGCTCAGTCTTCTGTTGTTTCTGGCTTTTTATGTTCGAAAATGGCACACTTGTCTGAACTGTCTCCTCGCTAATGTTTTCCCAGTTGATTATTCATGCTAATGATACACAACTAGTATTCACAAAGTCTGCTCGATCTGACGAGTCGCTTTGTCACCACTCGATTTGTGTTCCTTATCTGTCCACAGCATCTTGCTAGAACATTCACCAAAAATGGATGTTGCAACATTTGTATTTTTACGCCATTGAATTTTTAAGAGATAGCTGGTAAAAGCTAAAATTTCTCCGCATATTGTAAATGAACTGTCTTTTACGTAACAACTTTAAGAATTTGATTTAATTTGTTTGTGGTTGCTTTACTTTTAAGACAGTTTCGAAGCATCATGTTGAGTATTATACTACTTGGAGTTCTTGGAATAATGCTTAAATCATACAAAGGCAATTGGCAATGTAAATGACACATCAGTAATTCTTAAACCTTTTTCATCAAGTACAACCTCAGAAAGAAACTTGGCTCTCCAAGTACCACCCTAACGACCAACATTTACATACAGTATGCCTATGTATTCATTAAAACAAGGCAGAGGTTTGATTTAACAAGTGTATTTACTATTTTGGCCACTGTCAGATTACACAAAGGTTGAACACTACTGTGTTTAACAGTGACGTGCGGTGAACTATATACCAGGTGAGGCATAGATACTTTTGGAGGTGTTTTTTTTTGCAAATTAAAGAATAAGAGAAAAAATAAGGTAATAATTCGCTTTTATAAAAACTTTATCATAATGATGTCATGATATGATAAATGGGTCCAAAAAGTATTTGATAAAGTTGTTATTAAATACTTTTTGGTCCCATTTGCTTTTAACAAAATAAATTAAATATTGTGAGTGTATCTTACCTTTCTGTGTTTGTATCTGAAGCAGCAATAGCTATCCTCCATGAAAACATACTTTGTATGATCACATTCATTTTGTCTTAAAAGTCCAGTTTAGAGAAGTATTTAATCTTGGATACAGTATATAATCCTCCATATTGGCAGACATTCATTTAATTAAATTTCATTCCAAGCAATAAAACAATATTTTTGCGTCTGACAAAAAACAACCACAAACGCTGGCTTACTCTAATAAAAATGCCATGTTTGTTATAAATAGTAAAAAAAAAACAAAAAAACACTTGAACACCCCCACTTTTCCCAGAGTGGCGAGTCAGAGTACTGCTGAGGCATTGAACTGCAAGTTCACAATATATCGCCCCCTACTGCGTGGCGCAGTGGAAGAGTGGCCGTGCGCAACCCGAGGGTCCCTGGTTCAAATCCCCACCTAGTACCAACCTCGTCATGTCCGTTGTGTCCTGAGCAAGACACTTCACCCTTGCTCCTGATGGGTGCTGGTAGCGCCTTGCATGGCAGCTCCCTCCATCAGTGTGTGAATGTGTGTGTGAATGGGTAAATGTGGAAGTAGTGTCAAAGTGCTTTGAGTACCTTGAAGGTAGAAAAGCGCTATACAAGTACAACCCATTTATCATTTATTTACTTTGAGGCAGAGGTACTTGCTGACTCATGGCCTGCGTTTTCCCAGCCTTTTCCCAGTGGCAACAAGCACACGCCCCCTCGCACGCACACGCTCAATTAGGGATGATGTTCGTTAAGAAATTATCGAGTTCGAGCCCATTATCGAATCCTCTTATCGAATCGATTACTTATCAAATCTCTTATCGAATCCAGATAGGTTGTTGTGTGTACACTGAGTTACAAAAGCCATAGATCAGTGGTTCTTAACCTTGTTGGAGTCACCGAACCCCACCAGTTTCATATGCGCATTCACCGAAACTTTCTTTAGTGAAAAATAAAATGTGCTTTTTTTTCAAATTGAAGACAAAGTTACCGAATTTTTCGGACTATAAGTCACAATTTTTGTCATAGTTTGGCCGGGCTCCAGTGCGACTAATTTCGATCGAACCCAGGTTAAGAACCACTGCCATAGATGTTATATGACTGGGCCGGCACGCTGTTTATATGGAGGAAAAACGGACGTGACTGAGGACAGCATGCGGCCGTTATTGGGTGAAGGTTTCAGGTGAGAGAGGACGCTAAAGGCACGCCCCCAGTGAGCATATAGTGCTGCTATGTGCGTTGTAAATAAAAAAATTGCCGACAAACACATCACCAACATGGACGAGGTGCCGCTCACTTTCGACATCCCGGTGAAGCACACTGTGGAGAAGAAGGGGACCAGCCCGGTAGCGAATCCATACGCACAACGGGGCAAGAGAAGTCGGTTTTTACTGTTGTGGTAACTTGCTATGCTAATGGACAACAAAATGACGAGAGGGAATGTAGTTAAAGTTAAAGTTAAAGTACCAATGATTGTCACACACACACTAGATGTGGCGAAATGTGTCCTCTGCATTTGACCCATCCCCTTGTTCACCCCCTGGGAGGTGAGGGGAGCAGTGGGCATCAGCGGTGCCGTGCCCGGGAATCATTTTTGGTGATCTAACCCCCAATTCCAACCCTTGATACTGAGTGTCAAGCAGGGAGGTAATGGGTGCCATTTTTTTTATAGTCTTTGGTATGACTCAGCCGGGGTTTGAACTCAGAACCTACCGATCTCAGTGCGGACACTCGAACCACTAGGCCACTGAGTAGGCGTGTTTGATGGAGAACTTGCCCAACTGCTCATTTCGGACACAGAAGATGAGGACTTTGATGGATTTGTGGATGAGGATTGATAAAAAATAATGTGAGTACATTGATAAATACTTCAATAAAGTACAACCGAACTCAGCTTTGCTCCTGCTGCCTTTTCAAAACAGCGTCCATGCATGCTAGCGTATGTTTTCAGATAGCCTATGTTTTAAGCTAGCGTATGTTTAACCATGCCTGTGCCCAAAAATACTCTGCGCCTTATTTATGAGTTAAATACAGAAATAGCACCCGTAACTGACACGGTGCCTTTTAATACGGTGCGCCCTATGGTCGCGAAAATACGGTATAGTGGCTTCGATAACGGGAACCGGTTTACAAAAAGGGATTCGAATCCATGGAATCGGTTCTTTTCTTATCGAACAATCGGGAGAACCGGTTTCGAACATCATCCCTACGCTCAATAAACTTTGCGTTTAGCCGTGGAGGCACTACCTGTGTCTGCCTCACTTCTCGTCTGCCTTGTTATTATGATCAGGAAACACGCAATTTCCGCGGTTTTGACCATGAAAATTATCAAAATGTACAGGAACACACCAAAATCACATAGAAAGCATGGACCAAAAGAGAAATATTAAAACTTATTTTATTTTATTACTTCGTTTTTGAACTGTGAAGATGTCTCTGTCTCGGGTTCTTCTGAGACCACAGGAAAGGGCACAACACTCCGCTGCGGCGTTTTACAATTGTTTTAATTATATTTGTCACACAAGTCTCTTTTGGCTTTTCAGCTCTTCTCCTTCTCAAATGTCTCTTCTTTGGCTTTTCAGCTCTCTGCTTTCCAGCTCCGCCCTCCCTCATGGTCTCCGACGCTGCTAATAAAAGTGATTAGATAACTCGTTCCAGCTGAGTCATCCACTCACCTGTCTGTCGCTTCATGGCCGGCCTCCGCATACACCCCGCCCGCAGGGAACGCGTGAACCACCCCCCCTTCCACATGCCTCCACCGCCAGATTCAGGCCGGGCAGCCGTTCGGCCGCGCCCACTTCCCCCCACCCCCTATAGCGGGCCGAGAGAGGAAGTCGGCCACGGCCATCTGCGCGCCCGGCCTGTAGACCACCCGGAAGTTGTAGGGCTGTAATGCCAGATACCACCGAGTGATCCGCGCGTTGGCATCCTTCATGCGGTGGAGCCACTGGAGCGGTTTGTGGTCTGAGCAGAGACTGAAGGCACGCCCCAACAGGTAGTAACGGAGGGCCCCAACCGCCCACCGGATGGCAAGGCACTCCCTCTCCACCGTGCTGTACCTTTCCTCCCGGTCCGAGAGTTTCCGGCTGATGTACAGCACGGGGCGATCGACGTCCCCCACCCGCTGAGACAGCACCTCCCCCAGTCCCCGGCCCCGACGTGTCCGCCTGCAGACAGAAAGGGATGTCAAAATTAGGCATGTGCAGCACCGGCTCCTCGCAGAGTGCTGTTTTTACCTTCTCAAACCCCCGCTGGCACGGCTCCGTCCACTGGACCAGTTCTGGAGCACCCTTTCGGGTGAGGTCAGTCAGTGGGCCGGTCAAGTCCGTGAACCGGGGAATGAACCGCCGGTAATAGCCCGCCAGTCCCAAAAACTGCCTCACCTCTTTTTTTGTCTTGGGGGGTGGACAGGCCGCGATTGCCACTGTTTTGTCTACCTGTGGCCGCACCTGTCCCCCTCCCAAGTAGTATCCCAGATACTGTACCTCCCTCCGGCAAACCGCGCAATTCGGTGCGGTGAGCCCCGCCCGCATGTGTTGTTCACAGCCGCTACTCTGGATGATGACATCATCCAGGTAGGCAGCCGCGTATGCAGCGCGGGGCCGCAGCATGCGGTCCATGAGACGCTGGAACGTGGCGGGGGCACCGAACAAGCCAAACGGAAGTGTCACAAATTGGTACAAACCGTCCGGAGTGCAAAAGGCCGTTTTTTCTCGGGACTCTGGTGACAAGGGAATCTGCCAGTAGCCCTTGGTCAAATCCAGTGTCGTGAAAAATTGAGCAGTGCCCAGCCGATCCAGGATCTCGTCGACCCGAAGCATTGGGTACACATCAAACCGTGATATTTCATTCACCCTGCGGTAATCCACACAGAACCGCACAGTCCCATCCTTCTTCCCAACCAGAACAATGGGACTGCACCACGCGCTGTGGGATTCTTCTATCACCCCCAACTCAAGCATGGTTTTTAATTCCTCCCAAACCACTTTGCACTAGTGTTCGGGAAGCTGATATGGCCGAGACCGCACCGTAACCCCGGGCTGGTCTCAATATGATGTTGGATGAGATTCGTGCGGCCGGGCCGAGAGGAGAACACATCAGAGAAGCGCCGCTGTAACTCAGCCACATCCGCCCTCTGCGCTAATGTGAGCTGGTCGTCACAGGGCAGCCGAGGGGCCGGGTCAGAGCGCGGGATCTCCGGCCCCAACTCCTCCTCCTCCCTCACTACTGTCACCATGGAAACAGCTCAACCTCTTTCCATGCCTTCAGCAGGTTCAGATGGTAAATCTGAGTGTCTACGCGTCGGTCCGAGCGCCGAATCTCATAATCGACATCACCCACTTGCCGTGCGACCTCAAAGGGTCCCTGCCACTTTGCAAGTAATTTGGTGCTTGAGGTTGGAAGCAATACAAGTACTTTTTCTCCCGGTGTGAATTTGCGTAGTTGGGTCCCCCTGTTATACGTGCGCCGCTGACGCTCTTGGGCACGGAGCAAATTCTCATGTGACAAGTGCCCCACCTTGTGGAGTTTTGCTCGCATGTCCATGACGTACTAAATTTCATTTTTGCTGGAGCTTGGACCCTCCTCCCAGCTTTCCTTAATGACGTCCAGCACATCCGGCCGTACAATAACTCAAAAGGTGCAAAACCAACGGAGGCCTGGGGTACTACCCGCATCGCAAACATTAGGGGTTCCAACCATTTATTCCAATTCTGTTTGTCCTCGTGCATAAACTTACGGATCATGGTTTTCAGCGTTTTATTTAATCTCTCCACCAGCCCATCCGTTTGCGGATGGTATACGCTGGTGCGGATCGCTTTAATTCCCAGTAACCCGTAGAGTTCCTTTATCGTGTGCGACATAAAGACGTGCCCTGGTCAGTCAGAATCTCTTTTGGGATTCCAACTCGGGAGATGACCTGAAACAGCGCTTTCGCAACACTTTTGGCAGAGATAGAGCGCAAGGGTACTGCTTCGGGATAACGCTTTGCGTAATCCACCAGGACTAACACAAAGCGGTATACCCGTGTGCTCGGGTGAAATGGTCCGATGAGGTCCATCCCAATTCTCTCGAACGGGACCTCCATGAGTGGTAATGGGCGCAAGGGCGCCTTTGGGGTGGTCGCTGGGTTCACCAGATGGCAGTCCGGGCAGGCAGCGCACCAACGGCGCACGTCTGCCCAGAGGCCTGGCCAATAGTGTCTTATCATACCCTAAATGTCCAGACATGGGATTAAAATGCGCCGCCTGGAAAACCATTTCCCGGCGGCGTTTTGGCACCAACAACTGGGTGTGTTCCTCCCCGGTTTGAGTGTCACGGCCCACTCGGTATAATCTATCCCGAAAAATGGGGAAATACCCGCGCTTTCCTCGGGCGCACCAGCTGACCGTCAATATAATCCACCTGGTCCCAGGCCTCGCGCAAGGTTTCATCATGGGACTGTTCGAGGGGAAAGTCCTCAGTAGGTTGCCACCGGGGGGGCCCCCCGCGAAGCCCCCACCGGTTCCCGCTCGGCAGTACCGGATGAAGCCGCGTCGCCGCTGAGAACCGCGCGGATACTCCCCTTGACGACTGTCCGTGAACGCACCCCCACACATTGTGTCACCAAATGGTTAAATCCCGGCCAATTCGTCCCTAGAATTACGGTGTGCGTAAGGTGCACGCTTACGGCAACCTTAACCTTATGCTTTTGTTGCTTGTATACAATTTCCACTGGCACAATAGGGTACTCGTGCACATCCCCATGAATACACCTAATTCCCACCCGTGTCGCCTGCCTCAACGCCCCGGGCCGAACCAGTTTTTGGTGGATCATGCAGCCCGAATCCACCATCGCCCGATATGTACCCCCTTGTACCCTTACCGGGACACAGTATGTCTCCCCCAGATTGGGGGCGGGTGCTGGAGGCCCGACAACCCGCATCACCTGCCCCACTTCCATCATGGAGCACACCCGGCGCACGTGTCCGGGCCGTCCGCACCTCCAGCACACCGGCCCTGGGGTTTGAGGTGCCATCTGCGAGGGAAGCCCTCTCCCCGCAGCGCCGGTACCCTGAAATGCACAAATCGAAGATATATTATGACCCCGTGTTCCCCCCCTTGTCGTCTGTCTCTTGGTGCGTGTGGGTGCGTGTTTTTTTGTATGTCCGTGTGGGGAACCTGTTCGCTGGTTTGAGGTGCCATCTGCGAGGGAAGCCCTCTCCCCGCAGCGCCGGTACCCTGAAATGCACAAATCAAAGATATATTATGACCCCGTGTTCCCCCCCTTGTCGTCTGTCTCTGGGTGCGTGTGGGTGCGTGTTTTTTTTTATGTCCGTGTGGGGAACCTGTTCGCTGGCTCCGGGTAAATCAGGCTGGTGTGGTCGCCGCTGCAGAGGCTCTCTTCCCCCCCCCCCCCCCCCGCCCCCCATAGCGGGGTGAGTCGCCGGCGGGGTGCTGGGGTGGGTCCCTCGGCCGTCTTGGTTGCCGTCTCCCGCTGTACCGCCAGGTGTTCCTCCGCCAGTTTCACCGCAGATTTGACGTCTGGGGGGGTGTGGTACCGTACCCACGCGAAGGTCCTGGCCGGGATGGCCTCTACGAATCGCTCCAGAAGGGTGGCCTCCAGCATGTTTGGATCCAGCCCGTTGGGCTGGAGCCAACGGGTTGCTGCGTCTCGTAGCTGGAACGCCAGCACGAAGGGCCGGTCCCTTGGCCCCAACATCATGGCCCGGAACTTCCGACGATGGTCTTCGGGGCTGCTGCCGACCTGGTCAAGTATGGCGCAGCGCAAATTTGCATACTGCATGCGGGCGGTTGCTGCACCTCCCCCACCAGGAGCGGCAGCAGCTTCATGCCCCATTCCTCCTCCGGCCACCTGCACGATGTCGCCGTGGCCTCAAAGACATCGAGGAATGTCTGGGGTCCTCCCCCTCCACCATGCGCTTCATGGAGAACATTCCTCCCGCTGCCTCTGCTCTGTCCATCAGTGCCTGCAGCACCTGTGTCTGCTGCCGGCTTGCTGTTGACACCTCGGCCAGTACTTGGCCCAGCGCCTCCAGCGGGGATGTTGTCGACATGTCTGTGGTCCGCCTTGTTGGGTGCCACTGTGAAGATGTCTCTGTCTCGGGTTCTTCTGAGACCACAGGAAAGGGCACAACACTCCGCTGCGGCGTTTTACAATCGTTTTAATTATATTTGTCACACAAGTCTCTTTTGGCTTTTCAGCTCTTCTCCTTCTCAAATGTCTCTCCTTTGGCTTTTCAGCTCTCTGCTTTCCAGCTCCGCCCTCCCTCATGGTCTCCGACGCTGCTAATAAAAGGAACAGGTGATTAGATCACTCGTTCCAGCTGAGTCATCCACTCACCTGTCTGCCGCTTCATGGCCGGCCTCCGCACACACCCCGCCCGCAGGGAACGCGTGAACCACGCCCCCCACCACATGAACATATCATGGTCAGCCTTTAACCCCCCTGATGGCAAGATGAGGCACTGCTGACCCCTGACAGCAAGTCACTGGTGTTTAAATATAGGAAAATAAAAACCCACACACGAACATGGCAATTTATTTATGCCAACAACCTTATAAATTTAATTTTCATTTATCGGTCGATTAACTGATTTATTGCCCAGGTCTAGAAGCAACTATCGGACACACTGCTGATATAAATGGAACAGTCAAAAAAAAAGGCAGGCAAAAAACTAAATATTTTTTTCCATAACAAATGTCAATCCAATTAACCCGTTCCAGACACCCAAAAATATTGACGAAAAATATGTTTTACAGAAGACATGCAGAAAACAGTGCAAAATACAAATAAATGACAAATGAAATGGACAGTTGAACGTTTAACATCACGTTTAACTTTATTGAAGACTCTTTTTAATAAAGAAAATAAGGAGTAGAGTGTTTTGCGTTATTTCTTCAATGTGTTTCTCACCATCTTTGTCAAAGAATTGGCACTCAAATTTATTTGGCCCTAGGGTGAGGTACTGACTGACTGATTCTGTGGAACGATATTGATAGAATTCACAACTACTTAATTATGCGCAATGTTTGACCATATGATAACTGCTGCAAAGCAGAACTGAAGATGTGAGCTCCTTTATGTCTTATTTATATCTCCTACACATAAAAGAGCACTAATCGAGACCAAAGTGGTTTTCTAATTTTTCTCAAATGGGTCTCATGAGAAATAAGTCTCACAGTTAGTACTATGTGAGATTTCACAATTGTCTAACAGGCGAAAAAAATTGTAAGACAAACAATAGAGATGAATGAGCTGGTTTCTGTCTCAATAATGTCTCAGTGAGCGATACACTTATTTTTTTCTTGCACTGTTTGCTATTAGAGTTTTCAAATGTGTCTTTTTTTTTTTATCTCAGCAAAGACGAAAATTGAGTAATGCATGTTAACTGGCACAATTTAACTATACATCAATCATCCATCCTATCCGTTTTCTATCACTTGTCCCCTTCGGGGTCACGAGGGTGCTGCAGCCTATCCCAGCTGCACTCAGGCGGAAGGCGGGGTACACCCTGGACAAATGGGCACCTCATCGCAGGGCCAACACAGATAGATGGATAACATTCACTCTCAGATACCCACACTAGGGTCAATTTAGTGTTGCCAATCAGTCTATCCCCAGGTGCATGTCTTTGGAGGTGGGAGGAAGCCTGAGTACCCAAAGGGAACTCACGCAGTACATGTAAACTTCACGCAGAAAGACCCTGAGCCCCGAGATTGACGGCACTAACCCTTGTTCCACCGTGTTGCCTTACCTCAATCATATTTCAGTTTATTTAGGATTCTAAAGATGATAAAAAAAACGCTTGCAAAATGGGGCTAATAAGAGTCACTATTGTAGCCTTTAAGCCCACGAAAACAACTTTTAAACCCTCCATCAACCGTTTTATATACACGCTACAGGTACATATATTGTAGTAACAGACACGTTCATACCAATATGTAATATATACAATATTTACCGTATTGCGCACTTATTTCTGGAAACTTATTTCTGTTTCCAATACAGCGCACATCCGACTGCCGGCAACAACAATGTGTTCCTACAAACGCGAGTGTGTGTTCTAATCATGACAGACTTGATAACAGACAACGAAGACGACTATTTTTGGACAAATGAGGATTCACATCTTTATCTTTTTGAAGCGGAATTTACATAGGAAGAACTACTGGTTGTAGAAGCGAGCACGAAAAGAGAGTTGAACGTTGGAGCAGACGGAAGCCAAGAGAGTGAGGTTGGCGTGACTAGCGGGTATTTAATGTGGAACTTGGAACCTAGCTGTGCTGACATAAATTAAGTGCTTACCCAAAACCAACTGGAAATGTCCCCGGCCAGCTTGACCAAACGGACAACTGTCCATCGAGTGAGTCACCATAATGTTGATCATGATACATACCTGTTGTTAAAAGTACAAATGTTGTCAAGCTAGCTATGTACAAACAGAACATGAAATATGGGCTAATACTTTGGTATGGTATTACACTTTATGGTCTTTATTGCACAAGTACAACGAAACTTTGTTTTCAGCACAAACCTGTTCAAGATTAGATAAACAAACAGTGTCCAGGGTTACAGAACAAGAACGCTGATGGATCGCCACAAGGCACCCTGTAAAAGATGGGAAAAAGGTAGACGCTGGGGGAGGATAAGTAAAAAAAAAATGCAATCTCAGGCTGGGCTCCTACGGGGGCCCAGTCGGGAGTGGGAAAAAACTTCATAGCAAACCACATATACATATTACTACATACCACGGCCTGAACATACAGCCGTCCATCACCCCTATGGGATTCGCGAAATGTGGGCTAATACTTTACAGATACTTTAAAATGATTGTTTATGTTTTTCAGTTAGTACAGATTAGTGTCCTATTGCAATGTGTTGTGCATTACAAACTCATAAGCCATTCAGCTGTCGACGCAGTAGCTAGCTTACCTCTTCCTGTAGCTAGCTTACGGCTAATGCCGTAGCAAGGTGATGTGTTACTACAAAGAGTTCCTCAGTGTTTGCTCTAACAATAACAATTTTGCGACAGCTTGGGTATTATACAAGTTACGGAATGTCAATAAAGTATTGTTGGCGGTTTTTGGATGCCTTTTTAAAGTGATTTAGAGGCAGAATGGATTGCTTCCATTAGCTGCATTGCTTGCCACATAGTCTGAGCCGATATTACAAATTACAATGCAAAAAAACCTCTTTTGTCTTCTTGTCTCTCATAAGGATTGTGAATGATAGGCAACATTCTAAAAAAAAGTGAAGTTTACTTTTAATCATGATGCAGTGGTTAATGCTCATGCCTTACTGTCAGATGGTCCTGGGTTCAACTCCCAGGGTCGGCATCTTTCTGTGTGGAGTTTGCATGTCCTTTGGTACTCTAGTGATTTAGTGTGATGGGTAACACTAAATTGTACCTAGTAGGGTTGAACCGGTACCAAAATGTACATCTTTACTTTTCGATACATTTCCAAATAAAGAAAACAACGAAAAATGTCAATATTGGCTAAACAGAACATTTTGCACTACATTAAGCACTCACAGTCAAATAACAATTTTACAAGGTTAAGCTATCAATTAAAAGGCATTAAAATGACATCGACCCTGATGGGAACGTCTTCCCTGTGCTCCTCGACAGTCTGCACCGGAGCCAAACAGCAAGACAGGTGTAACAACTACATTATTACCTGTCACTTTTTATAACTCCTTGTGCAAATTAAATGCTTACTATTGAAATGTTTACCTAAGTTTGAAGCAAAGGTGGTAATACTAATCGCCACATTTGGCGAGGTGTGTTTTAAAGCAGCTTTTGTGAGAGTGGCGTATGTGTGTGCCCCTTTAAGAATGGCAGTATGTGTGGTGAGTGACGTGAGTAAGTGAGTGGGCAACTAAGGAGAAGTAGCGGTATCATGTGCAGGAGTGTTTATAGCATGGTGGATGTCCGATTGTGACCAGGCATTACCATATATGAGTTATTGTGCAGAAATGTGGGGAAATAACTACAAATGTGCGCTACATTCGTTAACCGTGTTACAAAAAAAATCAATTAGACTGATACATAATGTTGGATATAGAGAACATACAAACACTTTATTTATTAAGTCAAAAATATTAAAGTTCGATGATTTGGTAAAATTGCAAACAGCTAAAATGGTGTACAAAGCAAACTATAACCTGCTACCAAAGAATGTACAACAATTCTTCTCAACTGAAGAGGAGAAATATAACCTTAAAGGAAATTCTAATTTAAAACATTTGTATGCACGTACAACACTTAGAACCTTTAGCATATATGTATGTGGAATTAAATGATGGAATGGATTAAGTAAAGAAGTTAAACATTGTACTGATATGATCCAGTTTAAGAGGTTGTTCAAATGAATAGTGCTTACAAAGTACAAAGAAGAAGAACTATGAGAAATACTTTCAACCTTATTGAAAATAAGATATTGTTAATCTCAGTATATTAATAATGACTGAATTAATTAATTACATATTACAAAACTGTTTTATATACTAATTCACAGATATTTTATTATAAAAAGGTCAGTAACTGATATATATTGTAATGCCCCGCAGTGGAGAAGGAGTCACACAGATGAGGATGTGCTGCTCAATCGCTTTATTAACCAGCGGTAACTTGTTAATCGGTTGAAAGTAACGCACACACATACACGAGCTGCTGTTAGCCACAACTCACGCTCACACACACTCTCGCTTACCGCCAACTCACACGCGCATGCGCGTTTACCAAAACCTTAAAGATACAGTACACTTATACAAATATCACAGATATTACATTGCCTCCCCCTTTATGAAGCCCTTCGCCCCGAGGGGTCAACAAGAAAATCCCTGAACCTCGGCGGTCTACGCCTCTGTTCTGACTCAGGTCCATCAACACGTGGCGCTAGCGGCTGAACAGGGACAACAATGGTTGAATATGGGGAACCTTGATCCACTAACTGTCCATTGCCATCTGGTGAGGCAGGCGCCGTCTCAAACTGGGGAACTTCTCTGCCCCTGTAGGGTGCCAAACGGTCTCTATGCAGGACAACCTTTCGGCCCTTAGGGGGCACTGCAACTCTATAGACTACTTCTCCCACCCTCTCAAGCACCCTACACGGACCGTCCCAATGACTGTCCAACTTGGGGCAACGTCCTTTTTTCCTTTTTGGCGTGTACACCCAGACCAGCTCGTCAGGCCTAAAATCCCGGCTCTTGCTCCGCACGTCATGGTTCCTCTTTTGCCTCAAACCAGCCTTCCCCAACTGGTCTCGTGCGAAGGAATGTGCCGCTTCCATCCGATCCTGCAACTTCCGAGCGTACTCCAGTCCTGGCCGATCCTCGGTGCTGCCTGGTGGTCTCCCAAACGCCAACTCAGCCGGTGTCCGGATCTCCCGACCCAACATCAGCAGGGCAGGGGTGCAGCTTGTGGAACTTTGAACCGCGGAACGGTATGCCATCAGCACTAGTGGAATATGTCGGTCCCAGTCATGCTGATGGTTGGCGGTGAGGATGGCTAGCTGCTGCTGCATGGTGCGGTTAAACCGCTCCACTAGTCCATCACTTTGCGGATGCAAGGGAGTCGTGCGTGTCTTTTGCATGTCCAGTCTTTCACACAGGGCAGCAAAAACCCTGGATTCAAAATTCCTGCCCTGGTCGCTGTGGAGAATATCTGCAGTTCCAAAGCGACTGAACATGCCCTCCAGTAAAGCATCAGCCACTGTCTCCGCTTCTTGGTCCGGCAGTGCGTACGCCTCCGGCCACTTAGTAAAATAATCCATCGCGCAAAGCACATACTTGTTTCCTCTGTCTGTTACGGGAAAAGGGCCCATAATGTCCACAGCTACCCTCTCCATGGGTGCTCCAACCCCTTGCTGCTGAAGCGGTGCGTGTGACCGGTCCTGGGGTCCCTTGTAGGCTGCGCACTCATCACAGCGCCGACAGAAGTCTTCCACGTCCCGCCGGTGCTGACCCCAGTAGAACCCTTGGCGCAACCGACGGAGCGTCTTTGTGCTGCCAAAATGCCCTGAGCCCGTTCCCCCATGACACGCCTTCAGCACTGCGTCCCTCAGAGTCTTCGGGACCACCACCTGCCATCTCTCCTCCCCGGTGGCCGGCTCCTTCCACGCACGCTGCAGTACGTCGTCCCTGATGCGCAGCACAGCAAACTTACTCCACAGGCCCTTGGTGCCGACTGACAGCCCCAACACGCCTTCCCAGGGTGGTCTCCTACCACTCTGGACCCATTGCCGCACTGGTTTGAGATCGCTGTCTTCCCCCTGTCTGGCCGCCCACTCTGCAGCGTCCACAGTCTCCAAAGTGCAGCATGAAGGCCCGTCAGCGGTCTCATCTCCGCGCAGTTCCTTCTCTCTGACGTCTTGCCGGTCACAGTAGCTACAACCATCAATAGCACACGGCCGCCGAGAGAGAGCGTCTGCATTGGCGTGCTGCGCCCCAGCCTGATGACACACACTAAAGTGGAAAGACTGCAGCTCCTCCAGCCATCGCGCCACCTGACCCTCTGGTTCACGAAACGACATCAGCCATTGTAGTGCTGCATGGTCGGTTCTGATGGTGAAGGACACGCCACACAAGTAGTACTTGAAATGGCGTACAGCCAACACAACAGCTAACAGTTCACGTCTGGTCACACAGTACCGCCGCTCACTCTTGTTGAAGGTGCGGCTGAAGTAAGCCACCACCCGTTGACCTTCTGGGCCCACCTGTGACAGCACCGCGCCCAAACCAACATTACTGGCGTCCGTATCTACCACAAAAGGCTTAGCTGGGTCTGGAGTAGTGAGGACAGGAGCATTCATGAGGGCCTTCTTGAGCCCAGAAAATGCCTCCTGACAGTCCGGCGTCCACACGAACATCTGATCGTTCTGAAGGAGGCTAAACAACGGTGCGCCACTGCAGGAAAATCCCTTTACAAAACGCCGATAATATGAGGCAAGTCCCAAGAAGCTTTTTAGCTGCTTCTGGTCCTTCGGAATTGGCCAGTCTCTGATAGCGCTGATCTTCTCCTCCAGCGTGCTGATGCCGCTTCCGTCCACCTTGTGGCCCAGAAACTCCACCTCACGCCGCATGAAATGGCACTTCTCTGGGTGTAGTTTCAATCCAGCTGCCTTAATCCTTTCCAGCACCAGCCTCAAGAAATCAAGGGCTGACTGAAAGGACCGTCCATGGACGAGGACATCGTCCAAGTAGACCAAGCACTCTTGCCTGGGGATGTTAGCGAGCACTGTGTCCATCAGTCGCTCAAATGTCCCTGGTGCGTTGCAGAGCCCAAAACTCATGACCTTGAATTGCCAGTGGCCCCTGGTGGTGCAGAACGCTGTCTTCTGTCGTGACTCAGAGGTGAGTGGGACCTGCCAGTATCCACTGCGCAGGTCGAGCGACGAGAACCACGAGGACCCTGAGACCAGGTCCAACGTTTCATCGACCCGCGGGAGTGGGTAACAATCCTTTTTTGTCACCTTATTCAGCGGCCTGTAGTCCACACAGAACCGCGGCCTCATGCTGTTCTTCCTGGGAACCATGACCACGCCAGACGCCCACGGACTGTCAGAGGGTTCTATGATTCCCGCCTCGAGCATGGCGTGGACCTCTCTATCAGCCGCCTCCTGCCGGATCATGGGAAGGCGACGGGGGCGCACCTTGATTGGCCGCGCATCCCCAGTGTCGATGTGGTGTTCAACCAGATGGGTGAGGCCCACCTCATTTTCATTGAAGGCGAAAATGTCCTTAAAGTCCCACAGTACGTGCCACAGCCGCTCACGCTGCTCCCCTTCGAGGCCGACGCAGTTCTTTTCCCAGATGGAGCGGACCGCTACTGTTGTGGACAGCCTGGATGACGTCGCCCCCCACTTTGGACTTGATTCTCCAGGGCGAGCGGACTCTGCCCCCATTATCGGTGGCTGCTGCGTGGTGGATGGTGTCCTCTTGGCTGCGAGCTCCCTGATTGCCTCATCCCTCTCTATGGGGGGGCCTGACAGTCTCTTCCCATGTTGTCGGACTGGCGACTGCGGTGTTGACGGACACAGCCACAGTCCGTTCAGTGGGAGCGGTCAGCTTTACTCGCTGGCCACTCGGCAGAACGAGCACCGCAGACCCCAAGTCTATTACACATCTTGTGGCTTTCAAAAAGTCTCGACCAAGTATACACGGGTCGCTCACATCCGCCACCAAAGCGGAAAATGTTGCTGACAAGCCTCCGATTATGAACATAAATGTCGCTCTGCCTTTCATCTGGGCTATTCCCCCAGTCACTGTCTTTAATCTGGTGAGACTTGGTTCTAAAACGGTTCCAGCTGGAACAACGTCCGGTCTCACAATCGTGGTTGAAGATCCAGTATCCACCAGGGCTGTGCAGGCCACGTCCCCAATCTGCACGAAAACATGACACGGGTCCCCCACTTCTGTCCAGCCCACAGTCACAACAGTCTCGTCACTCGAGGGCTGGTGCTCCCGGTAACTGGTTAAAGGGGTCCGTGTCGTCCGGGCTACACGGACCCTCTCCCGTTTCCCTGCTGGTCCTTTCTATTTGGACAGCGCCGCAGCAGGTGGCCAAGTTGTCCACACCCGCAGCAGACAGCAGTGCACGCTCGTCTGTCCTTCTTTTCCTCATACTGGGTTGGGCGGGTCTGCAGCGCACATACAAGTTCCGCCACCCACGCCGGTCTTTGCTCTACTCCCTGCGTAAACGATGCAGCCGAAACTGGGCGGGAAAATGTCTCAAGTGCTGCCCCAGTGGCGATCTCTCTCTCCATAGCGAGTTCGAGTGCATCTGCCAGGGCAGTGGGGTGGGCGAGCTGGACGCGCAAGCGCAGTTCATCCGGATTCAGTGCTTGGATGAATTGATCACGTATCAGTTTGTTTTGGATTGCATTCGGCATTCCGATATACGCACGCCGACCCAGCCTCTCGATCCCATGAGCAAGGCACCGAAGCGACTCACCCGGTAGTCTGTCACGGTGCTTAAACTCACAGCGCAAAGAGTCTCTCAAGTCAAACTCTCCAAAACGCCTTTGCAGCGCAGCAACCAGCGCACTGTAATCAAGTCTCTCTTCCGGGTTCAGCAGGAGCAAACAGGACGCAGCTTCTTCTGTCAGTGACAAAGCCAACTGTATTGCCCTCACCTCCTCAGTCCAGCCTGCTTTATTAGCCACAAGCTCAAACTGAATTTTAGAAGCTTCCCAGCTTACTTTCCCGGAAAACTTCAGTGTCCTCAATGCTTCGCACACAAACTCATGGGCGGCGCCATGTTTGTTTACATTCGGCGGCGGCGCATGCGCTTCTGCGTCATGACGCCGCTCCGTCATGGCGGTACTGTTGTCCATGTGGCGCGACACGCTGGCTTCACGGCGTCCGTGCTCGACGCAAACTGCGTCCGGCATGTCAATCGCACACTCTCCAGTTCCTTTCTCTACCTTCACTCGAGCGCTGCGGTCGGCGAACATCCTCTCTCCACAATACGGGCGGTAACGGGTTGAAATCGAAGCACTTCTGACACCAATGTAATGCCCCGCAGTGGAGAAGGAGTCACACAGACGAGGATGTGCTGCTCAATCGCTTTATTAACCAGCGGTAACTTGTTAATCGGTTGAAAGTAACGCACACACATACACGAGCTGCTGTTAGCCACAACTCACGCTCACACACACTCTCGCTTACCGCCAACTCACACGCGCATGCGCGTTTACCAAAACCTTAAAGACACAGTACACTTATACAAATATCACAGATATTACAATATATTTGTAAACGCTTTGAAGTGGGAAAAGGGTAGAATTAAATAAGCTTTACTTCTTCCTACTCCTGTAAAGTGAAATGATATGAAACTGTGATGTATTATACTGTAAGTGTGTTCATGTTCCAAATAAACTAAAGAAATAAAGAAAGCACTAGTTTATTAGACAGACTTGCAAACTCTGTAGTGGTGTAGGCTACAAGATATCGTTAACGTTATCAGACACATACAAAAAGGCTAACGTTAACGTTATCAGACACATACAAAAAGGCTAACATTAACGTTACCGTTAGCCACTGACTATGCTTAGGTATCGTTAGTCAAGCTAACATTACTGCAGTCCTGGTTGACATAAGAGGTAACGTTACTACAAGTGAGCAGATATGGAAATTAACCGGCAACAGTTAACGTTAGTTACTCACCGGCGTCACCGCCACTGTAACTGGGACTGGGGCAGCTGGTTGAAGCAGAAAAGAGGGGCGTTCTTCGTTGTCTCTGTCGCTGCTTCTCCACGTGTCGAAGACACGACACGGTTCTCGAACTTTCAGGTTATGCGCAGCCTGAACATGTTTCAACATGCTTGTTGTGCTTCCCCCCTTACACGAGAGTGAAGCCTGGCAATAATTGCATATTGCCGTTTCCTCGTTGTATTTTTTTGTGAATTGAAGCCAACCCTTGGAGTGCTTTTTCCGGTCCATTGTTTTTCCTGCTTTCCCTATCTCCGCCTAATGACTGAGCTACGTGACGTCATTTCTTGTGATGTCCCACGGGGCATTTCTTGTGGGACGGGATTCGTTCCCAGTGATTCAAATAAAGAACCAACTCTTTTTCTTTACTATAGTGGCCTCGATAATGGGTACCGGTTCTCAAAAACGAATTTGAGTCCATGGAATCGGTTCTTTTCTTATCGAACAACCGGGAGAACCGGTTTCGAACATCATCTCTAGTTGCCGGTCGCGTTTTTTGGATTGCTTTGATTTCATTGAGTGGTGCTGGCTGTCTGAGGGTATTGCAGCCGCTGTTTCTGCTGCCGTTTGTTTGTTGGTCCGGTGTGGGGAGGTGGCTGATGTTGTGACTTGTGGCAGCGCGGGCATGTGTTGGCTGGCGAACTTGCCGGCTTCATTCTTGTTTATTGTCGTGTTGGTTGGCTTGTCGGATGTCGGCCTGGACCTGTCCTTGCGCTCTGCCGCGCCATCCTTCACACCCGGTGTCGTGCCGTTGCATGGGGCGGGCCTGTCGGGGGTTGTCCCTGGGGCTCGGCCGGACCTGTGGGGGTTGGGGAAGGTGATCGGCTGGTTCTCACAGGGCAGTGGGTGCCGGGGCTTGATCGCTGTCCCGCCGGCCTGTATATGGATTTGTTGGTTTATGTAAGTGTATGTGTGTGTGTGTATGTATGTAGCTATTGATAAGTGTGTGTGTGTGTGTGTGTGTGTGTGTGTGTGGGTGTGTGTGTGGGTGTGTGTATGTATGTATTGATGGAGGGATGTAGGTATCGAAATGTGTGTGTGTATATATATATATATATATATATATATATATATATATATATATATATATGTCTTAATAAGGTTATCCAAAAAATAGTGCTCGATACCATAGTAGAGCGCAATATATGTATGTGTGGGAAAAAAATCACAAGACTATTTCATCTCTACAGGCCTGTTTCATGAAACAGGCCTGTAGAGATGAAATAGTCGAGGGTACCCCCCCTCATGAAACAGGCCTGTAGAGATGAAATAGTCTTGTGATTTTTTTCCCACACATACATATATATATATATGTGTGTGTGTGTGTGTGTGTATATATACATACATATATATATACATATATATATATATATATATATATATATATATATATATATATATATATATATATATATATATATATATATATATATTAGGGCTGCAACAACTAATCGATTAAATCAATTAAAATTGATTATAAAAATAGTTGCCGATTAATTTAGTCATCGATTCGTTGGATCTATACTATGCGCATGCGCAGAGGCTTTTTTAAATTTTTTTATTAGTATTATTATTTTTTTATAAACCTTTAATTATAAACTGCAACATGTACAAACAGCTGAGAAACAATAATCAAAATAAGTATGGTGCCAGTATGCTGTTTTTTTTCAATAAAATACTGGAAAGGATAGAAATGTAGTTCGTCTCTTTTATCCGATTATTAATCGATTATTCAAAGTAATAATCGACAGATTAATCAATTATCAAATGAATCATTAGTTGCAGCCCTAATATATACATATATATATATATATATATATATATATATATATATATATATATATATATATATATATATATAAATATATATATATATATTTATATATATATATATATATATATATATATATATATATATATATATATATATATATATATATATATATATATATATATGTGTGTGTGTGTGTGTTTGTATGTGTATATATATATATATATATATATATATATATATATATATATATATATATATATATCAGTCAGATTTACAAACATATGAACCCTAAAGAGTATCTTATTCACCATTTGATTGGCAGCAGTTAACGGGTTATGTTTAAAAGCTCATACCAGCATTCTTCCCTGCTTGGCACTCAGCATCAAGGGTTGGAATTGGGGGTTCAATCACCAAAAATGATTCCCGGGCGCGGCACCGCTGCTGCCCACTGCTCCCCTCACCTCCCAGGGGGTGAACAAGGGGATGGGTCGAATGCAGACGACAAATTTCATTACACCTAGTGTGTGTGTGACAATCATTGGTACTTTAACGTAACTTTAACTTTACACATACAAACTGTAGCACACAAAAAAGCAAATGTAATTAAAAAAAACGTTATTATGGTCTTACCCTTACTTATAAATTAAGTCCATGCGCCGCAACTAAAGCCCTCACTTAAACTTTCCACGTGCAAGATTGAATCGATTTTAAAAAAGTGTAACCGAGGGTTTATAAATGTCGCCTATACTGTATGAAACTACAAAATAACAAACACGGAGGCTCCAGTTTACACGAGGACCACTTTATTTACCTTCTTTCAAAAACCTCCGCAACGTGTCATCACTTCCGCTCTTAGCGCCTTCAAAATAAGAGCTCAAGGCATATACTGTATAACAACGCATAACAGGAACTTAACATCACAAAGAGGAAAGCCCATGAAAATAGGTTACAAAAGTTATTTAATAAGAAGCCAAAAAGTGCAAAAACAATAATGTTCGTGTTGGAGGAGTTGTGAATTAGATACACCTGCAGTCTGCAGGTGTACCTAATGTTGTGGCCCTGCAGTCATTCACAACTCCTCCAACACGAACATTATTGTTTTTGCACTTTTTGGCTTCTTATGAAATAACTTTTTTAAATAGATTCAATCTTGCACGTGGAAAGTTTAAGTGTGGGCTTTAGTTGATATAACAATTCTACGGCGGGGGTGCAGGAGGCGGGATTACTGGAGCCTCAGCCAGTGCGTCTTTTGCAGCCGTTTTATGATCGCTCAGCACAAGAAATACGTTACACACATACAGTTGTTGACAAAATACACTGAACATTATATACCTCAGCTAACTAAACTATGGAAATGTATAATATAATTCATATAGCAATACGGTCTCACTGCACAGCAGGCCAGCAGTTAGCCGAGTCCGGAATCCATGTTGAGGCACTGAGTGACGTGCCTCAACTGGCTGCGGTTTCACCGCACCGTCTCTTCTCAGTATTTGAACGGCAAATGTGAAAATTCAGCGATTTTGAATGAAAATAATCTAAAACTGGTGAAGTTAAATGGAAAATAACTTTATAGTATAATCACTGGATACATATAACAATTTAATTAATTTTTTTTCTTTCCATGATGGCAGGTGAGGCCCCGCCTCACCTGCCTCTAGTGACTGCACGTCACTGATATATATATATATATATATATATGTATATATATATATATATATATATATATATATATATATATATATATATATATATATATATATATATATATATATATATATATATTTCTGGGTGTACGCTCGAGGCCTGCTTGACTAGGTCGGCGCCTCAGGCTACTGCATCCGGGCTGCGTGTCTTGAGTTCCTGGGTCCCATCGTCCATCCCTTCTGGGTGCCCGTGTTGGTTGGGGCAGGCTGTGTCTAGTCCAGCAGGCCAATGGTGACTTGGTGTGCCTGGCTGTACGCCCGAGTGCAGCTTTAATGCTTAAATGTCTCAAACATTTCATTTCATCCTCTTTATTTCTCCTTCGAAATAACCTAGACTTAGAGTTCAGTGGCATACATATATGAGTTCTCTTCAGAGTATATTGCTCAAATGGTTATCTCAACTCAACTTCCTTTTTCTCAGTGTTTTCTCATCTCTTTTTAGCCTATCTCTTGCTCCTAAAGGTCCTTAGTAGCAATAAATAAGAAACAAATGGTCATATAATTAAATAAATATGAGAAGCTCAAGATGATCTTAAGATTCGAGATTAAACAGATGAGTGAACACATTTTTGCTGTGGGCTGAGACGGTATACAAAACCTAAAGTAAACTTTTGATGAACATTTTGCATCAAAAACCGAAAACTTCCAGAATGTAAACCACGGTACCTTGATGGAAAGCTCTAATCAAATCAAACACAAATCTTGTATTGAACGTTGCTCTTCCTGTCAATGCCTTTCTTGACATCTGTAATCATAATCAGTTATCTTCTACGCTCACCTCCGATGACCCCTTCCAGGCTTTGATTGAGTAGCTGTGATTCTGTTGTAAGGGAAAGAAGGAATGTCAAACAAGGAAGGAAGAAATCCTTTCGGCAAAGACAATGTCAGTGACTTATTTAAGAGTAGAATTAATGAATTCATTCAGATGTCTCAATTTACCTTTTGATCTTAAAAAAAGTATCTACCGGTAATCTGTTCCTGCATCCCTGCGCTGCGAACAAAAGAAAACACTTCCTTCTTATTGATCTCCTCAGGGCTGTTATTCTCCGCAGATGGTCAACAGGGTTTGAAAAGTACCTTCAAAAGAGCGCAGAGGGAAGTCAGAAGTCATATTCATGAATGCTCGCTTGTGTTGCACTAAATGTATTCATGCATGCTGATTCCCTCACCCCGACTCACCTCGCGTGTCCCGTCTCACTGTGTTTGTATTATATAAGACCAGGATGCAGAAGGTTCCAAAAACAGAAGAGAAATGGGCAGACTAAACAGCGCAGAGAGCAATTAAATAGACACTTATTTGAAAATGTGTTAATATTTAACACATCCACAGTGAATCAAAACTAAAATAGATGACCAGAAAGGCAACATCAATTAAAAAGATGAAATAATCTCTCATGCTTATTCATATTTCTATTTCTTTGCTGTACAGTAGAGCTACAACTAACGTCAGCACGTTTTAATAGACTAGAGAACGATATTTTTTTTCAGTAAGTTGACTAGTCAAACAATTATTGCTTACGAACTTCATTTTACTATAACTTTTATAACATTTGTGAAATGTTGTTGTTGTAACAAAATAAACATGAATTAATGATAAATAAATTGTTATTTTAATTGACAAAGGGTATGGTCTACTAAGATCCAAATACCATGTGCTATAAAATTGTATGTAGTCAAGCTGAAGGAGGAGTCCAATCAGGTCCTTATGGCTCATGGGACTGCGAAGGCAGCGGACAGGTGCCACCAGGCCAAGCGGTCTGTGGCTTTGGCGGTTGCAGAGGCAAACATTTGGACATGGGACGAGTTCGGAGAAGCCATGGAATGCGACTTCCGGACGGTTTCGAATCGATTCTCGAACACCATCCTCCGCTTCAGAAGGGGGAAGCAGTGTACTGTCAACAATGTGTATAGTAGGGACGATGTGCTGATGATGTCAACTGGGAATGTTGTGGATCGGTGGAGGGAATACTTTGAAGACCTCCTCAATCCCACCTACACGTCTTTCAATGAGGAAGCAGTGCCTGGGGGCTCTGTGTTGGGCTGTCCTATTTCTGGGGCTGAGGTTGCAGCGGTAGTTAAGAAGCTCCTCGGTGGCAGGGCCCCGGGAGTAGATGAGGCTTTAAGGCTCTGGATGCTTTGGGGTTGTCGTGGTTGACAAGACTCTGCAGCATTGTATAGACATCGGGGGCGGTCCCTCTCGATTGGCAGACTGACGTGGTGGTTCTTCTATTTGAAAGAAGGATGTGTTCCAACTATCCCACTGATGTGGTGGTTTTTCTAGAAAAAAAAGAAGAGTATGTTCCAACTATTGTGGGATCACACTCCTCAGCCTTCCCAGTCAGTTCTATTCAGGTGAATTGGAGAGGAGGCTACGCCGGATAGTCAAACCTCACATTCAGGAGTAACAGTGTGGTTTTCGTCCTGGTTGTGGAACTGTGGACCAACTCTGTACTCGGCAGGATCCTTGAGGGAGCATAGGAGTTTGCCCAACCATATGTGTTTGTATGTGTTTTGTGGACTTGGAGAAAGAATTCATCCTTGTCCCTCGGTAAGTCCTGTGGCGAGTGCTCAGAGAGTATGGGGTTTCGGAGAGCCTTATTGTGGCGGTCCGCTCCCTGTATGATCAATGTCAGAGCTTGGTCGTCAGGTGGCGGGGGTCTCCCTTTGAGATCGGATGACTAGCTCTGTCATTCAGTAGGAGCTCAAAGTAAAGCCGCTGCTCCTCCAAAATGAGAGGAGCCAGATGAGGTGGTTCAGGCACGTCCGACCAGCTGAAGACCACGGGGAAGACCGAGGTCACGTTGGGGAGACTTTGTCTCCCTGCTATCCTGGGAAGGCCTCGGGATGCCCCGGGAGGAGCTGGTTGAAGTGGCTAGGGAGAGAGAAGTTTGGGCTTCTCTGCTTAGGCTGCTTGCCCCCGTGACCCGACCTCGGATAAGCAGAAGAAGATGGATAGATGGTTGGATGCTGGTGTCTGGCATCCATAAATTCTTCCACAACTTCTCCATTATTATCAGTTTGCTTGCTTCCCCATAGCTGTTCTGTGCATTAAAATCACCACACCCAACCTCTCGATCACTTTGTTTCCTAATACATTTTTCAAAGGTTTTTCAATTATTTTTTTAATCAATATTTATATAATTGTACAGGGATTATAGATATTTACAAAAGTAATATGGGGACGGCGTGGCGAAGTTGGGAGAGTGGCTGTGCCAGCAATCTGAGGGTTACTAGTTCAATCCCCACCTTCTACCATCCTAGTCACGTCCGTTGTGTCCTTGAGCAAGACACTTCACCCTTGCTCCTGATGGGCCTGGTTAGCGCCGTGCATGGCAGCTCCCGCCATCAGTGTGTGAATGTGTGAATGTGGAAATTAGTGTCAAAGCGCTTTGAGTTCCTTAAAAAGGTAGAAAAGCGCTATACAAGTACGACCCATGTACCATTTACCATTAATATTGGTTGATATATTTCATTGGCCACACATTCTATTTCTGTTTCATTTGTATTTTCCTAAATGTTCATCCGTCACTCACAAATGTTGCACATCCTCCACCTTGATTTTCCTTTCTGTCATATTTCACTGATCTATGACAAACTGTAGTCGAGGGCGGAGACATGTTTCTTGTATACATATTAGATCAGGTTTTACTTTATTTTCACTAATGAATCTTTGGGTTATTTGCAAATAAGCTTTTAGCATTATATTGTAGAATGTAACTATTACATTGAAGTTCTCCATATTGGTTCATAGTCAACATGCTTGTGTATTTCTTCTGCTTTACAGTCTTCAATTCCTAAATTTTGCTCTGCTGCTTCCACAACTGTCTTAATTCTGTCAGTTGTCCTTTTTTCGTCTTATAGTCAGATTAATAACCTTAGAATACAAAGCTTTTCTTTTTACCATCATGATGTCTTCTTCTGTGTTACATTTATGATTACATGTTGGCTGTGGAGGATTAAACCATTTTGACTGAGATCTTCTAGGGTTTGCTCTCTGGAGAAGGCTTACAGTCTCTTTTATGAAATCTTCCTGATTTATTTGCATCTCTGTTGGCCTGCTTTTTGTTTTTTCACATTTCCCAATGTTCTTGAAAGCCTCTTTATACAAAACTTTATTTACTATATTGTATATTTGCACTTCTTTTGCATGTTTTTGAACTGCTTATCCCGCATATGCTGCACTATACTCCCCACCACAGTTACAGCACTTAGCATCTTGAGCATATTTTCCATACTCAAGTTCCCCTCCATACTTTGCACATCTTTTCTTCCACTGGCATTGTATCGTGTGCCCTATTCTTTGGCGGTTGCGGTATATATTTTCTAACTTTATAGTTTATACATCCAATTTTTATCGTAACAGGCATTGTTTTGTCAAACACCACACCTTTTCACATCTCCTCGACCTGCCTGAAGTTTTTAAGCCTCTATTATTTTCCCCCCTCTACACTCTTTTTTTTCACCTCCTCCGTTGACATTTCCAGCGGTACATTCAAAATTACTCCGCTTAATGCTGCTGATGATCCTGGTATGAGTGCTTTAATCAGTCCCCCATCTAGATAGTTTCAGTATGTTTTCTTGCTGTTTCCTGTTAGCTGCAAATATTATTGTAGAGGTTGCCCTCTAGTGGATTCTTCAGACCACCACAGACTGCCAGGATTTCAGGTTATAACACTGTTTTATTTTTCCAATGGTCCAAAGTCTTTTGCTTTTCAGCAGAGTGTCTTTTCTCATTCAATGGTGCAAAGTCTTTTGCTTATCAGCACAGTGTCTCTCAGTAGCACCTCCAACTACCACCCTCGTTTCATCACGGCTGCTCCTAATAAAGGCGACAGGTGATTAGCTAACAAGGCCCACCTGTGCCATCTACGCACCTGTCGCTGTCTTCGAGGTTGATCCTGACAAACCCCGTTCCGCGGCAGGCCCGCAGGCCACACCCCCTCCACATACCTCAACCCCTTCCCCTCGTGAGGGAGCGGGAGAGGAAGTCAGCCACGGCCATCTGCGTCTGTGGATCACTCTGAAATTGTAGGGTTGTAAAGCTAGATATCAATGGGGGAGCCGCGCGTTGGCATCCTTCATGCGGTGAAGCCACTGGAGGGGTTTCTGGTCCGAGCAGAGGCTGAATGAGTGCCCCAGGTGGCCCCTGACCGCCCACCGGATGGCGAGGCACTCCTTTTCCACGGTGCTGTACCTTGCCTCCCGTTCGGAGAGCTTCCGGCTGATGTACAGAATGGGGTGGTCGACGTCCCCCACCTGCTGGGACAGAACAGCTCCCAGCCCTCTGCCCGACACGTCAGCCTGCAGACAAAACAGGAGAGAAAAATCAGGCATGTGCAGGACCGGCTCCTCGCAGAGGGCCTTCTAAACCCTTTCAAATGCCTACTGGCACTGCTCTGTCCACTGGACCAGATCTGGAGCTCCCTTTCGGGTGAGGTCAATTAGTGGGCTGGTCAGGTCCACAAACCGGGGAATAAACCTCCGGTAGTAACCTGCCAGACCCAGAAACTGCCTCACCTCTTTTTTCGTCTTGGGGGTTGGGAAGGCTGCAATTGCTGCTGTTTTATCTACTTGCGGGCGCACCTGCCCTTCTCCGAAGTGGTACCCCAAATACTGTACTTCCCTCCGGCCAACCACACACTTTGCCAGGTTGGCGGTGGGCCCCTCCTGCCTTAGGGACTCGAGCACTGCCCCCACCCGCCGCATGTGTTCTTCCCAGCCGCTACTCTGGATGATGACGTCATAGAATAGAATAGAATAGAATAGATTGGACTTTATTGTCATTATATTTGCATATAACGAGATTAAGGACTCCAATTTAAGGTGCGGTAGTGGGAACAAATATGGGATAAAAATACATTTCACAAGAGGTAATAAAGATAAAACTAAAAATTTAAATAAACAGCCTACTATCCAATAAAAATAATAAGCAATCCTGTATAATATACAAAACACTATACAAATACAAAATATTGTGCAATATACAGAACAAGACAAGAGTACCGGAGTAATAAATAACATTATCCAGATAAGCAGCCGCATATGCGGCGTGAAAAAACGAGCAGTGCCCAGCCGATCCAGGAGCTCGTTGACCCCAGGCATTGGGTAGGCGTCAAAACGTGACACCTCATTCACCTTGCGGTAATCCACACAGAACCGCACAGACCCATCCTTCTTCCCTACCAGAACGATGGGGCTGCACTACGCACTGTGTGACTCTTCTATTATCCCTAACTTGTCCTCGTGCGTAAACTTACGGATCATGGTTTTCAGCGTCTTATTCAGCCGTTCCACCAGCCCGTCGGTTTGCGGGTGGTATACGCTGGTTCGGATCGCCTTAATTCCCAATAATCCGTATAGTTCCTTAATCGTGCGTGACATAAAGGACGTGCCCTGGTCATTTAGAATCTCTTTCGGGATTCCGACTTGGGAGATGACCTGAAACTGCGCTTGCGCTACACTCTTTGCAGAGATGGAGCGCAGCGGCACTGCTTCGGGATAACGAGTTGCGTAATCCACCAGGACTAACACAAAACGATATCCTCGTGTGCTCGGGTGGGATGGTCCGATGAGGTCCATGCCAATCCTTTCGAACGGGACCTCCATGAGTGGTAATGGGCGCAAGGGAGCCTTTGGGGTGGCCGCTGGGTTGACCAGCTGGCAGTCCGGGCAAGCAGCACACCAGCGGCACACGTCTGCCCGGATGCCCGGCCAATAGAATCGGAACATTACCCTATTGAGTGTCTTATCATATCCCATGTGGCCAGCCATGGGGTTGACGTGCGCCGCCTGGAAAATCATTTCCCGACGGCGTTTCGGCACCAACAACTGGGTGATTTATTCTCCTGTCTGAGTGTCATGACTCACCCGGTATAATCTGCCCCTAATTAATGCGAAGTGCGGGAATACCCACGCTATTCCCGGACGCACCTGCTGACCATCAAATGATATCACTTGGTCCCAGGCCGAGCGCAGAGTGTCATCCCGCGACTGCTTGAGGGGGAAATCCTCCACAAGGGGGGTTCCCGCGAAGCCCCCGTCGGTTCCCCCTCGGCAGCGCCGGATGACCTCGCGTCGCCGCTGAGAACAGCGCGGATATCCCATTTCCCTACCGGCTGTTAACGCACCCCTGCGCACTGTTCCACTAATTAATTAAACCCCGCCCAATCCGTTCCTAGAATTAAGGGGTGCTTGAGGCGCGCACTTACAGCAGCCTTGACACTATATTTTCGCTTATTATACCAAATTTCCACTGGCACCACAGGGTACTCGTGCAGATCCCTATGAACACATGATTGTCACCCGTGCTGCCTGCCTCAAAGCCCCGGGTCGAACCAGGGTTTGGCTCTGCTGGGCCACTTGTTGGCGGACCGCCTGCAGCTGTTGACAGTGAACCCCTGTCACTTCCGCGAGAACGCTTGACAAAGCCGTCAGGGAGTCGGCTTCCATCTCCTTGGGTGGTCTGGCTTGTTGGTCGTCAATTGTAGAGGTTGTTCTAGTGGGTTCTTCAGACCACCACAGACTGCCAGGAATTCAGGTTATAAGACTGTTTTGTTTTTCCAATGGTCCAAAGTCTTTTGCTTTTCAGCACAGTGTCTTTTCTCATTCAATGGTGCAAAGTCTTTTGCTTTTCAGCACAGTGTCTCTCAGCAGCACTTGAGCTGTCTACCGATCACCACCTGGTGGTGAGTTGGCTGCGATGGTGGGGGAGGATGCCGGACAGACCTGGCAGGCCCAAACGCATTGTGAGGGTCTGCTGGGAACGTCTGGCAGAGTCTCCTGTCAGAAAGAGTTACAATTCCCACCTCCGGAAGAACTTTGAACATGTCACGAGGGAGGTGCTGGACATTGAGTCCGAGTGGACTATGTTCCGCAACTCTATTGTCGAGGCGGCTGATTGGAGCTGTGGCCACAAGGTAGTTGGTGCCTGTCGTGGCGGTAATCCTAGAACCCGTTGGTGAACACTGGCGGTGAGAGATGCCGTCATGCTGAAGAAGGAGTCCTATCGGGTTCTTTTGGCTCATAGGACTCCAGAGGCAGTGGACAGGTACGGACAGGCGGTGTGCGGCTTCAGCCGCACACCGCATGGGAGGAGTTCGGGGAAGCCGCCTCAAGAAGGGGAAGCAGTGCACTGTCAACACCGTGTATGGTGAGGATGGTGTTCTGCTGACCTTGACTGCGGATGTTGTGGATCGGTGGAGGGAATACTTCGAAGACCTCCGCAATCCTACAAACACGTCTTCCTATGAAGAAGCAGTGCCTGGGGAATCTGTGGTAGGCTCTACTATTTCTGGGGCTGAGGTTGCTGAGGTAGTTAAAAAGGCTCTGGATGCTGTGGGGCTGTCTTGCTTGACAAGACTCTGCAGCATCGCGTGGACATCGGGGGTGGTACCTCTGGATTGGCAGGATGGATGGGGTATCGGACTGTCTGATTGTGGTTGTCCGCTCCTTGTACTATTAGTGTCAGAGCTTGGTCCGCATTGCCGGCAGTAAGTCAGACACGTTTCTAGTGAGGGTTGGACTCCGCCAAGGCTGCCCTTTGTCACTGATTCTGTTCATAACTTTTATGGACAGAATTTCTAGGCGCAGTCAAGGCGTTGAGGGGATCCGGTTTGGGGGCTGCAGGATTTGGTCTCTGCTTTTTGCAGATGATGTGGTCCTGATGGCTTCATCTGGCCAGGATCTTCAGCTCTCACTGGATCGGTTCGCAGTCGAGTGTGAAGCGACTGGGATGAGAATTCTCGCCCGGAAAAGGGTGGAGGAGTTCAAGTACCTCAGAGTCTGGTTCACGAGTGAGGGAAGAGTGGATGGTGAGATCGACAGGCGAATCGGTGCAGCGTCTTCAGTAATGTGGACGCTGTATCGATCCGTTGAGGTGAAGAAGGAGCTGAGCCGGAAGGCAAAGCTCTCAATTTACCGGTCGATCTACGTTCCCATCCTCACCTATGGTCATGAGCTTTGGGTTATGACCGAAAGGACAAGATCACGGGTAGAAGCGGCCGAAATGAGTTTCCTCAGCCGGGTGGCGGGGCTCTCCCTTAGAGATAGGTTGAGAAGCTCTGCCATCCGGGGGGAGCTCAAAGTTAAGCCGCTGCTCCTCCACATCGAGAGGAGCCAAATGAGGTGGTTCGGGCATCTGGTCAGGATGCCACCCGAACGCCTCTTTAGGGAGGTGTTTAGGGCACGTCTGACCGGTAGGAGTCCACGGGGAAGACCCAGGACACGTTGGGAAGACTATGTCTCCCGGCTGGCCTGGGAACGCCTCGGGATCCCCCGGGAAGAGCTGGACGAAGTGGCTGGGTAGAGGAAAGTCTGGGCTTCCCTGCTTAGGCTGCTGCCCCCACGACCCGACCTCGGATAAGTGGAAGAAGATGGATGGATGGATGAATAGATGAAGCTTCTCGGAGTCATACAATATTTTCCGACAAACACTGCTAATTCAATCAATGTCAATCACTCAATGTTTATTTATACAGCCCTAAATCACAAGTGTCTCAAAGGGCTGCACAAGCCACAACGACATCCTCGGTACAGAGCCCACATAAGGGCAAGGAAAAACTCACCCCAGTGGCCCCAGTGGGACGTCGATGTGAATGACTATGAGAAACCTTGGAGAGGACTGCATATGTGGCTAACCCCCCCTCTAGGGGAACTTAAACACAAAAGGGCCTTTTTCTAGTAGGACTTACTGGTGGCATTTGAACAGATTGCAGATTGCGTTGATTTTGGGCAAAACATTCTGAATACCCCATTGTGGGACTTACACGTACAGTACTTAAAATACTTAAAAAACTGTAATACACAGTGGTACCTCGGCTTACGAGTTTTTTGGGATAGGTAGTTGGTGCCTGTCGGCTAATTGTTAAGCTTTTAGGCTATCAGCAAAAATGTGGGTTAATGCTTACCCCACTGCTTTTTGACGTAGCAAATGTCAGTGTACCCCATTCGACCCTACGAAAGCAAATGGTGTTTTACTTGCTAGAATTTTCTTATTGCTAGAGATTAACATAACCTTGTTTATCCAACTGTAGAAACAAAGAAAGCAAGTGAGCAGGAGAGTTAAAAAATAAATGGAATTGAATTGAATGACCATACTTGCAGGGCTATAATGCGCACCGGTATTTTAGGCGCATCCACCAAATGAAGAAATACATATTTTTACATGTATTATTAGCACCGGATCATAAGCCGCAGAAAAGCTGGTATGAAAGATTTTGTAAATGTTTATTTATATACCTTAAGTGTTTCCAAACAGTGCCTGTAACACGTCAGTAAAATGGCTGATCAAACAAAACAGAAGTCATCGTCACAGACCCACTAGCTGCGGAAGCTCGCTCTCCAATCAGCTTAACAGACTTAATAACTCCACATTGATGTTTTGGTAATTTAAGAGACTGAAACAATACAAAAAGAATGCCATTGTAAGTTAATAATACAAACCCCGTTTCCATATGAGTTGGGAAATTGTGCTAGATGTAAATATAAACGGAATACAATGATTTGCAAATCATTTGCAACCCATATTCAGTTCAATATGCTACAAAGACAACATAATTGATGTTCAAACTGATAAACCTTTTTTTTTGCAAATAATGATTAACTTTAGAATTTGATGCCAGCAACACGTGACAAAGAAGTTGGGAAAGGTGGCAATACATACTGATAAAGTTGAGGAATACTCATCAAACACTTATTTAGAACAGGTGTGCAGGCTAATTGGGAACAGGTGGGTGCCATGATTGGGTATAAAAACAGCTTCCCAAAAAATGCTCAGTCTTGCACAAGAAAGAATGGGGCGAGGTACACCCCTTTGTCCACAACTGCGTGAGCAAATAGTCAAACAGTTTAAGAACAATGTTTCTCAAAGTGCAATTGCAAGAAATTTAGGGATTTCAACATCTACAGTCCATAATATCATCAAAAGGTTCAGAGAATCTGGAGAAATCACTCCACGTAAGCGGCATGGCCGGAAACCAACATTGAATGACCGTGACCTTCGATCCCTCAGATGGCACTGTATCAAAAACCGACATCAATCTCTAAAGGATATCACCACATGGGCTCAGGAACACTTCAGAAAACCACTGTCACTAAATACAGTTTGTCGCTACATCTGTAAGTGCAAGTTAAAGCTGTACTATGCAAAGCGAAAGCCATTTATCAACAACATCCAGAAACGCCGCCGGCTTCTCTGGGCCCGAGATCATCTAAGATGGACTGATGTAAAGTGGAAAAGTGTTCTGTGGTCTGACAAGTCCACATTTCAAATTATTTTTGGAAATATTCTACATCGTGTCATCTGGACCAAAGGGGAAGCGAACCATCCAGACTGTTATCGACGCAAAGTTCAAAAGCCAGCATCTGTGATGGGATGGGGGTGCATTAGTGCCCAATGCATGGGTAACTTACACATCTGTGAAGGCACCATTAATGTTGAAAGGTACATACAGGTTTTGGAACAACATATGCTGCCATCTAAGCGCCGTCTTTTTCATGGACGCCCCTGTTTATTTCAGCAAGACAATGCCAAGCCACATTCAGCACGTGTTACAACAGCGTGGCTTTGTAAAAAAAGAGTGCGGGTACTTTCCTGGCCCGCTTGAAGTCCAGACCTGTCTCCCATCGAAAATGTGTGGTGCATTATGAAGCGTAAAATACGACAGCGGAGACCCCGGACTGTTGAACGACTGAAGCTCTACATCAGGGGTCTCAAAATTAATTTACCTGGGGGCCACTGGATGCAGAAACTGGGTGAGGCTGGGCCGCAAGAAAAGATTTCTTAAAAAAAATCTAACATGACCTTTTTAATGAATTCACCTTCTTTGAATGGCTTTCCCGCCCTAGCAACCATCTCACTCACCATGTAGCTAGCTTTGACTGCTGCATCGCTCTCAAATTTTCCAAAAATGTTTGTCATCACTTCTGAGAATGAAGAGCAAAGAAGAAAAGGTCATTTCCAACATCAGTATTCAAGGACAACTTTAAAACAAATGTGCATATCAGTGGTGGGGGTTAAACTATGGAATTCTCTTTACAATGAGATAAAAGAGAAGAGTCAGGGCTGCAAAGGATTCTGGGTATTTGTTCTGTTGTGTTGATGTTGTGTTTAGGTGCGAATGTTCTCCCGAAATGTGTTTGTCATTCTTGTTTGGTGTGGGTTCACAGTGTGGCGCATATTTATAACAGTGTTAAAAAATAAATAAAATAAAATATGACCACCCTCAGTGTGACATGTATGGCTGTTCGTCAAGTATGTCTTGCAACATGTGTGTGTCTGCAGAAGCCACATACCACGTGTCTGGGCCGACACACTGTTAGTATGGAGAAAAAGATGATGCGGTGACAGCTTGTAGAGTACACTAAAGGCAGTGCCATCATGGTATACCCTTGATATTGCCAAGAGTCTTATACCACATCGTGATTGGTAGATTACTTCAGCTTTGCACACAACGCAGACAAGCGCCATTCATTTAAACACGCGGGCCGCACTAACATTAAACTTTCATATTAAGGTGGGGGCCGCAAAATAACATCTTGCGGGCCGCAATTGGCACGCGGGCTGCATGTTTGAGACCCCTGCTCTACATAAAACAAGAATGGGAAATAATTCCACTTTCAAAGCTCCAACAATTACTTTTCTCAGTTCCCAATCGTTTATTGAGTGTTGTTAAAAGAAAAGCCTTTTCCCAACTACTTTGGCACGTGTTGCAGCCATGAAATTCTAAGTTAATTGTTATTTACAAAAAAAAATCAAATATCTTGTCTTTGTAGTGCATTCGATTGAATATGGGTTGAAAAGGATTTGCAAATCATTGTATTACGTTTATATTTACACCTAACACAATTTCCCAACTCATATGGAAACGGGGTTTGTACTAACACATACACTTGTAAACATGTTATCATATTCGCTAATGCTAACTACACTAGTTTTAGTACATTATAATAGCACGTACAAATCCATCCATCCATCCATCTTCTTCTGCTTATCCGAGGTCGGGTCGCGGGGGCAGCAGCCTAAGCAGGGAAACCCAGACTTCCCTCTCCCCAGCCACTTCGTCCAGCTCTTCCCGGGGGATCCCATTGCTTTCAAATGTGCATGAAAACACTCCTACAGAAGTGTAGGAGTGTTTTCAATCTGGGACGGTTTCGTAAGTATGAATTATTTTAGTTTCATTGTGAAACTTACAAATGTTGCTTGCAGTGAGGAATGAGGTATCCTTTCGAGAAGAAACACTGTAGAGGAATAGTAAACGGAACGGGATATACTCAAGGCATAAAACATGAAGTACATTTTCAACCCACAGCACCTGCAGTGAGCGAACTCATCCAAAAGATGATGCCTTAGCACAAACAATAAAACACATTTTCAGTGTCCCTGTCAGTGTTATAAGAAAACTATTTGTTGAATACAAAATATTATGGCCGTTAGCAAAGAAAAATCCATAAAATAGCTGCACCATTTTTATTTGTAAAAAGCGTAGGAAAAATAAGAACATTTGAACACCAGCTTTGGGCGTAAAAATATATTTTTAAGCGGAGTACATTCATCCATGAAAATATGGAGAAGCTGCTGATGGTGTGTTTGACGGAAAAGTAGCTCGCAGAAGATACCGTAGAAGTCCCTAAATGCTGTACATTATTATTACATGACTTCAGCTGTTTGTAGTACATGTTATTATGTTATTTTTGATACAACATTCCTGTGGTGTTTTTTTTCAGAAAATAAAAAACGTTGATTTGAGATACATGCGTTTTGGGTTATGAGCTATGTCACAGAACCAATTCAATTTGTGAACCAAGGTGCCACTGTATCAGTTTTTTGTTATTTTTTGTTATTGGAAACCCAAAATGCTTTACTTAATTGTCACTCAAAACTAATAGTTTTCAGAATGGTGGAAAATGGCAAAAGGAATTAGCTTTAGATGTGACTTTCTAGACACAGAACAAGACTTGCTTCTCTTTGATTGCCGAAGGGTTTGCACATGGTGAGGCTCTGTGCCTACTTAAGCGGGTATAAGCAATCTACATTACACCTCTCACACACACACACACACACACACACACACACACACATTGGAACAACATCCATATTAATTATGGGATTTTGTACACAATTGACTGAAATGGTTGTCTCAGCCTGTAAAATAAAGGCCCAAATCTCTCTAATTATTTGCAGCAATATACATTCCTTATTTTGTTGTCATTGAGGAAATTCAGTGTGGATCTTTGGTGTAATTTTCTTCTGCTAATTAACGACTGAATTAAAAACACAGCCCCTGGCTTTAGGCAGTAATGTACACTACTTAATATCCTGTTTGGGATGTGTTGTTTTATGCTTTGTATGTGTTTGGAGGGGTCATGTGCTTCTACCGTCTCATAACGAGACTTGTTCAAGTACCAAACATGCTTGATAAAGAGGCACCACATTGGAATGCAATAAGAGGATAGCATCAAATTGTTGACAATAACCTTCCTGTCTTGATGATGCCATCGATGGGGCAGACTGATAAACAAAGCAGCATCTGCTTGGCTGGACTTTGTATCTGCTTGTAGACATTTATCTAATTTCCTCACCTAATTTATCTCACGGGGCTAACAAACGTCAGATGACAGCAGTGCCAGAAGTATCATCCATCCTTAAATGGATCAAGCACTTAATTTTAATACCCCTGCATTTTAAAAGCAAAGTTATGTTTTAATATTGGCTGATAACCTATTAGCCTAATGTGGTTAGTGTGCTCCCCCTTCCCTCTCAAATACACATTTTGTAAAAAGGTTTACATGATACACTCATATTGTTAAATGCCCAAATATGTATCTAATTCCTGCTGAAAACATCATTCAATCATGTTGCATCATCATTTGCATTTCAAAATAAGTAAAATCTCACGGGAATATTTTTAAAAATATGGGATTTCTGTACATCACATTAAGCTACTTAATTTTAAACAATTTTATAGCAGTTTATGGATTTAATATATTGTAAGGTTTCCTCCTGAGTAACCCTGAAATATTACCAACATTTATATAAAATCAATTCTGGGCTCCTACACGTGATGTGACATGTTTGAAACTGGCTGACATCATTTCTTCTTGGATGTAATTAAAGCATGAAAATGCTGATGCCTGCTCCTCTTTATGCATATATTAAGTTTCATATTCAGAATCAGAATAATATTTATTGACCAAGTATGTTCAACAAAAGGAATTTGACTTAGTAAACTATAGAGGTTAATTTGTGTCTTTATCACGAAAGCTTTTTTTGGCCCCGAATTGATCAATCAATCAATCAATCAAAGTTTACTTATATAGCCCTTAATCACAAATGTCTCAAAGGGCTGCATAAGCCACATCAGGGCAAGAAAAAACTCAACCCAATGGGAACAACGAGAAACCCTGGAAGGGACCGCAGATGTGGGGATCCCACCCTGGGTGACCGGTGCAATGGATACCGAGTGGATACGGTTAATAATGTGAGAGTCCAGTCCATAGTGGGGCCAGCAGGGGATCGTCTTGCATGTAGACACGTCGGGTTGCAGGAACGTCACCGACTGATGCATAAGGAGTGGGCACTAATGGAATCACAATAAGCCGGAGTTCTTTGAACGCAGATATCTATCAGCAAGATAGGATGGCGCTAGACCGTTTAGTATTTTATATCTAAGTAGTAAAACCTTAAAGTTGCATCTTTCAAGATTCAAGATTGTTTATTGTCATATGCACAGTTAAACAGACAGTTTGCCGTACAATGAAAATCTTACTTTGCTAGTCCAAAGGTGAAAAGTGTCTACAGTGATGGTTCACAGTTCGGGGGTGGTCATGGTAGCTGTCTTTTGTTCAAAAAGATAAAAGTTAAACGGGGGGGCTAGCATTCACAAGTTAGCATTCACAAGCCTGATGGCCTGTGGGTAGTCCTCGTAGTCAGTCTCGTAGTCCTGGATTTTAGGTTCCTGTATTGTCTGCCTGATGGTAGGAGGCTGAAGAGGCTGTGCTGGGGGTGTGTACTGTCCTTTATGATGTTGTGTGCTCTCCTGGTGACCCTGGTCGAGTACATGTCCTGTAGTGAGGGGAAGGCTGCTCCTGATATGTACTGAGCAGTTTTAATCATTCGCTGGAGTGCCTTTCTGTCCTTAGCAGTGCAGTTTCCGTACCAGACCGTGATTGAGCTGGTAAGGACACGCTCAACCATACTTCTATAGAAGTTGCTGAGAATTTTGGATGGCATGCCAAATTTTCTCAGCCTTCTTAGGAAGTACAGTCGCTGCTGGGCTTTCTTTGTTGTTTGTTGGGTGTTGTGATCCCAGGTGAGGTCCTCGCTGATGTGGGTCCCGAGGAATTTAAAGGTTTTCACCCTGTCCACCTTTGTCCCACCTATGTACAGAGGTGTGTAGTGGGTACTCCTTCTCCGTGGGTCAATAATCATCTCCTTGGTCTTGTCTGTGTTCAAGAAGGGATTATTATCCTGACACCAGGCCACCAGTTCCGCTACCTCCCTTCTGTATGCTGCCTCAGTTCCCCCAGTGATCAGTCCGACGATCGTAGTATCATCTGCAAACTTGATGATACTGGTGTTGTTCTGGGAGGCCACACAGTTGTGTGTGAAGAGGGTGTACAATAGGGGGATCAGCACGCAGCCTTGGGGGGGTTCCTGTGCTTAGAACCTTTGTGCCTGATGTCTGGTTGCCGATTCTGACTGACTGGGGCCGGTTTGTGAGAAAGTTCAGGACCGAGTCACAGAGAGTTGGTGTCAGACCAACAGTGAGGAGTTTAGCAGTGAGTTTTTGTGGGATGACCGTGTTAAAAGCAGAGCTGTAGTCAAGGAATAATAGCCTGGCATAGGTGTCCTTGCCCTCTAAGTGGGTGAGGGTGGTGTAGATGACGGTGTTGACTGCATCCTCAGTGGACCGGTTCTGCCGGTAGGCAAACTGTAGAGGGTCCAGTGTGTCTGGGATGGTCTTTTTGATGTGTGACATGACTATCCTCTCAAAGCACTTCATCACTATTGGGGTGAGTGCAACAGGGCGATAGTCATTCAAACAGGTCATAGTGTTTTTCTTTGGCAGGGGCACGATGGTGGTGGTCTTGAAGCAGGTGGGCACAACAGCTTGTGCTAGTGACAAGTTGTATATGTCAGAAAGTACGTCAGCCAGCTCTGACGAATGCACCCTGAGGGCCTGGCCAGGGATGTTGTCTGGGCCGGCTGCCTTCCGTGGGTTTGTTCTCCTCAGAACTGTACGTACCTCTGCTGTTGTCACAGTGAGTGGTGGGTCCTGCGCGTGCTCCGTGGTCAGAACCCCTCTCTGTTGGTTGGTGTTGAGGACCTCGAAGCGGGCATAAACTCATTCAGCTCATCTGGCAGTGAGTGTTGGCTGTTTGTGACCCCCCCTGCTCCCCTGCTTGTATACAGTCTGTGATGTGTTGCAGGCCTTGCCACATGCGCCGGGAATCTGCGGTGGAGTAGAATCCCTCCAGCTTTAGTCTGTATTGTCCCTTGGCCTCGCTGATGGATTTACGCAGGTCATATCTGGCCTTCTTGTAGTCCTCAACGTTGCCTGAGACAAATGCAGTGGAGCGGGCATGTAGCTTGGACCAAACATCACAGTTAATCCAGGGTTTTTGGTTTGGGTATATATTGTATTGTTTTGTGGGAACAATGTTTTCCACACATGTGCTGATGTAGCCAGTTACACTGGACACATATTCCTCTATGTTCACAGTACCGTCATCCCTCTGAGCAGCAGTTTTGAACATGTCCCAGTCTGTACTCCCAAAGCAGTCCTGAAGCACTAGTTAAGTGTCTTCATTCCACACTTTAACAGTTTTACTCACTGGGGGGGGCTTGCTTGAGGCGCTGTCTGTACGCTGGATATAGAAAACCTGAGATGTGATCAGATAGTCCAAAGTGTGGTCTGGGTACAGCCTTGTAGGCTCCCCTCACGTTGCAATATACTTGGTCCAGAATGTGTTTTTGCCTCGTAGGAAAGTTTACATATTGATGGTATTTTTGGAGGACACTCTTTAGGTTGCAGTGGTTAAAATCCCCAGCTACTGTGAACACAGCATCAGGGTGTGCGGTCTCTTGTTTACTGATGACGTCATGCAGCAGCTTTAGCGCTATAGTGGAATCCGCCCGTGGGGGAATGTAAACAGACAGTATAAACACTGCACTAAACTCCCTTGGCAGGTAAAAAGGTCTGCATTTCACCATCAAAAACTCAACGTTGTCCGAGCAGTGTCTTTCAACCACCTGTACGTCCGAGCACCACGTAAACACAGACGCCGCCGCCTCTCGCCTTTCTTGAAGCCTTTGTCCGATCTCCACGGTAGACTGAGTGCGTTGCTAGCTGGATAGCAGAGTCTGGGATGTTGTCTGAAAGCCAGGTTTCTGTGAAAATAAAAGCACAGAAATCTCTCAGTTCACGCTGGGATGTAATCCTGGTTCTCAGCTCATCCAGCTTGTTGCAGGCTAGGTAGTGGTGGCTGTATCGCTCTAGCTTTTAGTCTAGCATGTAGCCCTGCTCTCTTGCCTCGCCGCCTTGTTGTGGTTGCTTTGTTCTGGCTGTGGTTAGCTGGGTCTCGTCGTAGCAGAAAGTTGAAGTCCGTCAGACTATAAGTGAGCTCATGGTGAGTTTTTCCGATGTCCAGAAGTGCATCTCGGTTATATCTCACTGTTGCGTGCAAAAACTTTGCATTTAGGATGAAAATTAGTACAATAATAAATAAAAAACGTAAATGTTGTCGGGAGGACGACGCAAAGACATCAGCCACGGGGGGCGCCATCTTGTATGCACAGGAAGCCAGTGCAGGTTAGCCAGTATAGGCGTAATATGATCAAACTTCCTTGTTCGTGTCAAAAGTCTAGCAGCCGCATTGTGTACCAACTGTAATCTGTTAATGCTAGACATAGGGAGACTCGAAAATAATACATTACAGTAATCGAGATGAGACGTGACGAACGCATGAATAATGATCTCAGCGTCGGTGGTGGAATTTTAGCGAATTTATGTAACTTTGTGTGTACCCAATTTATTTACATCAAATTATGCTGACAATTTAATTGACAAAAATTCAGTGTAAAAAAATCAGTGCTGAAAAATTCAATGTCGCTGCTTCAAAAAGCAAGATTCAATAGATAAATAAATAAAGCAATTGATCCTGTGTCAGAACCTTGCAAAACAGCATAAAAACAGTTAACTGGCCTACCTGGGCTTAATACAACGTAATAAACACTTCAGTGTAGCCCACTGAATGTTTTCAACTATAGAAACGATTCCAATGGCTGGGATAGGCTCCAGCCACCCTCGTGACACCGAGAGGGATGGATGGGTAAAAATCTTTACAACAAAATTAGTTAGTACAAGTCATGATATGCAGTGACTGACTGTGAAACAAAATCTGACCAGCAGATGTTGCTGGATAATGACGCTCGATGTAATATCACTGTGATATTATCTCGAATAAGTGGATGTTTTTTATCCTTTTGCAAGAAACATATTGCCTATTTGTTGCTCTTGCTCGATTATAAAATATGTCGATCAAGGGGGTGGTCTGGGAAGTAGAGGAACAACACTCATATGTTCTCAATAGTCAATTGTTCATAGTTAATATTTTAAATCCCACATTGTATATTTTATGCACATTCTGACTCATATAATTCAGTAAAAGAAAATAAAGTTCATTCCGTTTTTTGAGATGGTATTTTTAGTTTTCTTTTACTGAAAAGACAGTCAGAATGTACACGAAAATACATAATGTGGGATTTACAATACTAACTATGAACAATAAAACCCTAAATATTGGGAATATATGAACATTGCGCCTCTACTGCAGACCACCTCTTTGATCGACATCTTTATAAGAGCAACAAAGATGCAAAAAAACACAGCAAAACATAAACACAAAAGGTAAAAAACATCCACATATTCAATATAATATCACTGTTCTGCAGAATTTCAAAGAACAGTGATATAGCATCATGTATCATTACCATCTTCTGGTCACATTGTGTATCACAGTCATTTCAACTGCATGATTTGTACTAACTCGTATGTCACATAAAAAAGTGCAGATTTTAACCATGTCGATAGTTTCAAAACATTCATCGGGCCGCATTGAAGTGTTTATTATGTTGTATTATGCCCAGGTAGCTCAGTTAACTGCTGTTTTATTCTGTTTTGCAAGAGCCGTGTCATGTAACTTCAAACTTGACACCTGGTTCTGAGGTTTAGCCTTATTTTACCGGAACTGAGTCTTGCTTTTTGAAGCAGCAAATTTTTCGACACTGTGAATTGTTATACATTTATTTTTTTACACAAATGTGTATACACTGAATTTTAAAACAAACAAAAAATAGAACAATTGTCAGCATAATTTGATGTAAAAAAAAAAATCAGTTACATAAATGTTGTGATAAAAAATCGTAATAAAGACACAAATTAACCTCCCTAGTAAACTGTGCTGTATTTGTTCGATGCACATTACCGTGCCATAGCAACCATCCGCGACCTCAATGTATCTAAACAACAGTTGGATTTTTGGCAGAAATATTTTTCTGTCATCTTCTTGACCTTTCACCTCTGTTCATTCTTCCATCTATTCCATGGGTGTCAAATTTGGCCCGCTGTGTAATTTCACTTGGCCCGTGAGGCGATATCAAATCAACACTAGAGCTGGCCCGCCGATCATATACAGCGGTGGTGCCGCGGTACACCGCTAATTCTCATACTTGCCAACCCTCCCGGAAGACTCCCAAATTTCAGTGCCCCTACCGGGAATTGCAATGTCCCCTTTTGGTCCAGTCCCACAAGTGCTGGCTCAGTTACATAATATGTGCACACAGAAGTGAATGCAACGCATACTTGATCTTCAGCGATACAGGTTACACTGAGGGTGCCAGTATAAAAAAACTTTAACATTGTTAGAAATATACACCACACTGTGAACCCACACCAAACAAGAATGACAAACACATTTTGGGAGAACATCTGCACAGTTGGAGGTAGCAGGGGTGTATATTGTAGCGTCCAGGTGTTGTGCCGGATAATATGAAATCCGTGCTGCAGTCTGCAGGTGTACCTAATGTTGTGGCCCAGCAGCGACTGCAGCACGGATTTCATATATCATTCATTCACAACTCCTCCAACACGAACATTATTGTTTTTGCACTTTTGGCTTCTTATTAAATTACTTTTTTAAATAGATTCAATCTTGCACGTGGAAACTTTAAGTGTGGGCTTTAGTTGATATAACACTCCCGTCAGGGGGTGCATTCTACGCCGGGGGTGCATTATCCGGCACAACACCTAGTGCTGCAAAGGGTTCTGGGTATTTGTTCTGTTGTGTTTATGTTGTGTTACTGTGCAGATGTTCTCCCAAAATGTGTTTGTCATTCTTGTTTGGTGTGGATTCACAGTGTGGCGTATATTTCTAACAATGTTAAAGTTGCTTATAGGGTCACTCTCAGTGTAAACTGTATCGCTGTTGATGAAGTATGCGTTGCATTTACGTGAGTGTGCATACAGAAGCCGCTCATATCTTGTGACTAGGCGGGCACGTTGTTAGAAAGGATGAAAAGCGGACGTGACGTCAGCTCGTAGAGGACGTCAAAAGCAGTGCCTGTAAGGCACGCCCCCAGGACTGTGGAATACGAGATATTATGACTGATGAACACCTTTGTTCGATAATGAGGGTTGCTTCAGCTCAAAGCCTGAGCCCCGACATTAATGTCAGGTATCTGGCTTGGGCACATCAGATTAGATCAGTGTGTTGCAAACTGAGCAGTTTAAAGTCCTGAATGGTTGGTTTATTCATTATTTTATTTTCAAATTTATTAGCCTGTGGAAAAAGTTAATGTTGATATTTACCTCAGAAGGCTGCAAATAGAAAAGAGGCATTAAATTTTTATTTAAATTGTATTTGATATGCCATTGATATTTTTTAATTATTATTATTATTATTTGAAACTCGATTTTGCATGTCACTATAAAGTTACATAAGCCTTGCTTGTTCAATATTCAATGCAAAACTTGTTTTGGTCCATATTAAAAGGTTAATTTGTTCAACCTTGGCCCGCGGCTTTGTTCAGTTTTAAATTTTGGCCCACTCTGCATTTGAGTTTGACACCCCTGATCTATTCATTTTCTACTGTTCCGTCACGTTTCTATTTGATTGAATCACAGAACATGAAACTCTGCACGCTGCTGTAACGAGCCTACGCTGCGAGTGCTGCTGAGGGAGGACAAAAACAAACAGAATGGAACCGGTAAGACGAAGACAAAAACTAGATTTCCTGGCTAAAAAATGGAAGTTGAAATATACCGTGTACAAGCCACCGACATTGCAGATGGAAGAGAAAGGCAGAAGGCGAAGGGTTAAAAAAAGAGTGCTAAGGTTAAACAGGAAAAAAGAAAACTCTTCACATGCAGAGCAATCGGTTGTAGTTGAAAAAAAATTAAAAAAGGAAGAAAGACAGATACTGGGCAGCACGGCGTTTACAGGGGTTAGTGCATGTGTCTCACAATACGAAGGTCCTGGGTTCGATCCCCGGGCTCGGGGTCTTTCTGTATGGTGGGTTCCCTCCGGGTACTCCGGCTTCCTCCCACCATCAAAGACATGCACCGGGGATAGGTTGATTGGCAACACTAGATTGACCCTAGTGTGTGAATGTGAGTGTGAATGTTGTTTGTCTATCTGCGTTGGCCCTGCGATGAGGTGGCGACTTGTCCAGGTTGTACCCCGCCTTCCACCTGAATGCAGCTGAGATAGGTTCCAGCCCCCCCCCCCGCGACTCAAAAAGGGACAAACGGTATAAAATGGATGGATGGAAGACAAATACCAATTTTGAAAAAAGCCTCTCGCGAGATACGTCAAAATGCCAAATATCAGCGCCAAATATCTGCCGAGCCGAAAATTGGTCGATCTCTACAGAAAAAAAAATACTGTACACACTAGCTGTCACGAGCTGACTTGGGTGTTGTTGGTCTGTGTCATGTCTGTGTGATCATGTTTTGTTTTAGTCATGTTCGGTTTTGTTTTTGAACTCTTTGTGCACTTTTGTTTGTTTTGTCACCATAGCAACCCATTAGTTTTCACCTGTCATGTCACGCACCTGTTCAACAGTCGCGGACCTGTTTTCACTGATCATGTCACTGCTATCTAAGCCTGTCTGTTTCTGTTGTTCGTCCTGATGACATTATCTTATCATATCTATCTATCCTTTCTACCTCTGCTACCGGTCATGCCAAGCCATTGTTTCATGCACGTTTTTCATGCCATAGTAAGTGTTTTTGTTTATTGTTCATAGTTAATTGCCTTTGTGCTAGTTTTTTGGTTTCATTAGTCAAGTTTGTTCTCCGCCATTGTGCGCGCCTTTTGTTTGCTTCTTTTTTTGTGGTTATAGTGTTAAAATAAAATATGTACTCACATTCACGCCTTGCCCGCGCCAACTTTCCTCTGCATTCCGGGAAAACAAACTCCAAGGTCCACGTATTGACAGAATGTCACCAGCAAAAACGTTTTTCGGCAAGAAGGTTGGACGAAGTGGACAAGTTTGACGTGGGAGCGTGGGCGGTACTGCGCGCCATGGAGGAAGAGACGCTGAGTTATTCCTCCGTGGAGCGCAGAGACCTGATGTGGGGGCCAGATGGAAAACTGGTGCCATTGAGCTCCATTTGGCCCAAGGACGGGGCTACGTAACCGCAGTCCCGGAAGCGCCGCTCCAGACCAAGGACCTCAGGGAAGGCGAGTGGACAGCACGCGGCGCTCCCGCAAGCTCCTCCCACTCCGGCGGAAGCAGGCTGCTGCCAGCCCCGCAGCTCAAGGATGATATCACAGATCAAGGTTTTTTTTTTCTGAACTCTTTTTCTTTTGACACCTTTTTCATGCACTGTAAATAGAGTTGGGAATCTCTGGGCACCTCACGATTTGATCTGATTCCGATTCTTGGGTTGATGATTTGATTCAGAATCGATTCTCGATTCAACACGATTCTTGATTGAAATCAGTTCTCGCATCATATACTGTATGTATTCATGTATTTTATATTAATTATAAAATACCTTTTCAAAATAGGTTACAGATTACACAACCTCCCTTTGACGTATGAGATGGCCTAAAAATAATTTTACAAAAACTATGACTCAATTTAGATTAGGGATAATAAGAATTGCAATTTATAATGATAAATGGGTTGTACTTGTATAGCGCTTTTCTACCTTCAAGGTACTCAAAGCACTTTTGACACTACTTCCACATTTACCCATTCACACACACATTCACACACTGATGGAGGGAGCTGCCATGCAAGGCGCTAACCAGCACCCATCAGGAGCAAGGGTGAAGTGTCTTGCTCAGGACACAACAGACATGACGAGGTTGGTACTAGGTGGGGATTGAACCAGGGACCCTCGGGTCGCGTATGGCCATTCTTCCACTGCGCCACGCCTTCCCTTTTGAATTGGAATGTAAATCGATTTGTTTGAGCACCCCTACCGAATAGGCACACATAACAGGTAATTGGTAATTATTCATATCTGTATCACCAAGTAGGAATAATAAATGAAACTGTCCATATTTTTGAAATGCGGTTAGAAAGTATGGCTATAACAACACTCAGTTTAAAGAAAAAAAATACATGTTTTGAACACAATACGATACATTCCCACTGTATATGTTTTAATATATCAGTGTGTTTTGTTTTGTTTTTGTGCAGTAATAATAGTTATTAGAAATTGTGTCGAATTCCTTGAATTGTGCCTTGAAGCATTTGAGGGAAAATGGAGTTCACTACTTGACTGCCACAGATGAGGTGCTGTTGACACTAGGGTGGAAACAGGAGTTCACAACATTCAAACAGAGTTATTCCCATGATAATAAGTTTAAAAAAAAACACATTGTTTAATTTTGGCCATTGTCCAAGGAAATGTTTGTCTTGTTATTGGATAATTATTCCCATTTGGCCCCAATGTTTATGATATTAGAAACCTGAATAAAATCGTCTGTCAACCAGTTTGCTGGTAACACTTTTAGTGTCCACAAATGTGTTTCCAACTCAGTGCTAATTTTTTTTTTTAATTTGTATTTGATGTTTTACTGTTACAAAATAGCCAACCTAAAAAATGTTACTGCTGCTTTGCAAAAGTCTCATTTCTGGCACTTTCGTGCTGTAAATCTAGAGCTGGCTGTGTATTTAACTGTGATGGAGACAAACTGCAATAATTCCCAATCTGGCATGATTCACTACATGAACCAAACACTCGCACACGCTTTTGTATCGTGACGCAAACAGAGCTGATTTATAATGTCCTATAAAGCTTTGTTGAATTTGTTTTTGAAGGAGTGATATAAGCAGCAATAACTTTAGTAAAAACATACTTTTGAATTAAAACAAATACTTTTGATTGCCTATTAATTAGACTACACTAAACTGCAGCACTTATATTATTATAATCATATTAACAGGACAATAATACCACATTAACAGGAATACACCTTTTTTCTGAAATATTTTCATTAAGATGAAATAAAACTAACTTGTAGAAGTCACTAATATTGTTTGATTACTTAATTTGTTGTTTTCTGTTCTGGTTATTGCTCTGTTCTCGGTACTGCTGTGTTTGACGTCCACATGCTGAAATTGCGACATAGTTGACAACTGGTCCTGTTATCAGTATACATGTCCCTTGTTCTGATCTTTGTGTCTCGTCCAATCAGCTCTTGTCCAGTTTTATCCAGGTATACCTCATTGTCTAATCAGTCTGTTTATTTCGTTCACTGTCTATCTGTATTTCGTAGTGTGTGACGTTTGCAGATTTTGTTGTTTGATTTTGTATTTTCAATCTTTAGTTTCCCCAGGGTTCCATTATTAAAATGTATTTTTGGTAGCCCATTTTTGTTGAGCTAAACACTTCTGTCGCCTCTCCTTGCGTTCCTGCATTTGCACCTGAAACATGACACATTCCTCAAATTACCTTTAAAGTTAATGTCATAACTCTTTATCCTCCTCTTTTTTCAAACACGTCTCTGTCCACTGTTGACTGTTCAATTCCTGGTACCTTGGAAATTGATACCTGAACTCAACGGTACCAATTTTTGGTACTTTTGTGTGTGTTGTTAATTAGTGGTAATTTTGGTGATACAATGTATTTTTCATCTAGTATTTGAAATGAGCTGATTAGGATAACTGTCCTGTCCAGTTGTTGTGTCTTATTTTGTTATTACATTCTGAGCCTCATTTGCAAGTATTATACAGTAGACTTTACTTGCAGTTGCAATTACAGGACTCTAGTTGGTAGTACCATACAGGCCTTAGGCAGAGCTTTGGGCTATGGTGTGTTTTCTAGCTAGGATGTAGCCTTTGCCATTTAGCTGAATCTAGTCTTATATTCCGGCCTAAAAAGTGTTAAGTATTAGTAAGTAGTGTGCTTATTACACACTGGCTGTTGGGATAGGCTCCACCACCACCACTACCACCCCGAGAGGGACACTTGGTAGAAATTGGATGGATGGATGGATGTTTGAATGTGAGGGGCTCTTAGTTGTAATTTTCATTACCAAATTTGGAGGGGTTCAAATGGCCATGTAAAATTGCCAATGCTAATCTGTAGCATGTATAGGGCAAATTCAATCGAAATTAACATTAACAAAGCACATTTTGATAACATTATCTCGTGGCCGTTTGGCTGAGTTGGCTCAGACTGCCTGTTTCCTTGCCAAGTGTTTGAGCAGGTGTTCAGTCTGCAACCAGACGTGATGTCACAAGCAATACAAAATATGGCACTGTTTGATTTTACGTGAATCAATACGACATAATTTTTCTATAAAAGTATGGAATTTTTAACCCATCCCTTTTATCCACATCACTGGTGAGTGGCCAGAAAAAAAGCTCTGACACTCTTGGGGAGACGTTGTGGTGTGACCTTTGAGTTTGCACATATAAACCTTAAGACCCAAAATCTCTTTTTGTAGGATACTTTTTCTTCGGTGAAAAAATATTACAGTCTTATATTGTGGTCAATAGAGTAAGTGTCAAATGGAACCATTTGTTATAGCCAAATAGTTAACGGAGCTTTAAAAACAGACTTTGGGGATTCATTTGTAATCTATAATTATATACATGTTTTGATATGTTTTAGGCCTATCTAAATTAACATTATTAATCAGATTAGTTCATCATCATTATTAACCGGATTTGTTTATTGATTGATCCAAGCGCGCTCGCCTGCGCGTCACTCAAGCTGCTGCAGGCAGCTGCGTTCCATCTTCAATCTACACACCCGATGAGAGAGACGACTACTTAAACAACCGCCACCAGAGATCCTTTGCCAGAACGTGGCAATCTGTACATCGTACCGTAAGCTCGTTTCCAGCTTCCTAGTTGCCTTTTTGATCCTGATCTCTGTGTATTTCCCTGCATTAATTGTCGTGTCCTCACTCACCCCGCAGCTCCCTGTGTGCATCCCCGAGTCACACTGTGTGTCGTGTGCTTCTGGATCTTCCCTGTCTTCCTCGTGTTTCCTGGTTCTCGACTCCTCGCTCGCCCCCCGGACTACGACGACTCGCTCTTGCCTCCCAACCACGCTTCCGCCCCTGAACAAACCCTGCTTGCCTTGCCCTTGTCTGACAGCACCGCTCCTCTCAACACGCACCTCCAACACTTACGGTAAAACCCTCCAGTTAAATTCTACACATAGTCTGACACCCATTTCCTGTTTGGTTACATACACATCTGATATATACATATATTGATACATATAATATAATATAATATAATATAATATAATATAATATATAACATAATATAATATCATATAATATATTATACAATATAATATATATATATATATATATATATATATATATATATATATATATATATTAGAGATGCGCGGTTTGCGGACAAAACCGCGGAGTCCGAGGATTATCCGCGGGTCGGGTCGGGCGGTTGAAATAAAAAAAAATTAGATTTTAAATAGATTCAGGCGGGTGGCAGTTAAACCAATTCGGAAATATATATACATAGTTAAATGTTGTTACCCACATACGAAAAATGAGCAGGCACCTGCAGCATATGCCACAACACAAGAAGAAAAAAAAAAGAGATGGACACTTTTACGGCGCGGAGAAGGGGCGCCTCGCCGGGGTCCGGGACCGAGGCCCCTTCCCCCGAGAGGGCCCCACCGGGAGCCATAGCTGAGGTGATCCGCGAGAAGGGCCCAACGCACGTCCAGGGTCACCACCGCGCCCACCGCACTGACACCCCGCCTCGTCTGCCTTCCCCGCGGCCGGCGTCACGCGCAGCAGGTAAGCAGCTTACCTGCCCGCCACCCCCGTGGCCGGGGGCTCGTAACAGGCGTCACTCCGCGCGCTCCGCCCGCGCAGCTTACCTGCCCATCACCCCCGTTGCCGGGGGCGCGTAACAGGGGTCACTCCGCGCGCAGTGCGCTCACGAAAGGGGTGGGGCTCATCCTGGTGAGCTGAGTGGGCCACTTTTGGTAAGCAGAACTGGCGCTGCGGGATGAATCGAACGCCGGGTTAAGGCGCCCGATGCCGACGCTCATCAGACCCCAGAAAAGGTGTTGGTTGATATAGACAGCAGGACGGTGGCCATGGAAGTCGGAACCCGCTAAGGAGTGTGTAACAACCCACCTGCCGAATCAACTAGCCCTGAAAATGGATGGCGCTGGAGCGTCGGGCCCATACCCGGCCGTCGCCGGCAACGAGAGCCGCAAGGGCTAGGCCGCGACGAGTAGGATGGCCGCCGCGGTGCGCGCTGAAACCTCGGGCGCGAGCCCGGGTGGAGCCGCCGTGGGTGCGAGGGACATCGCACCTCCACGCACTTGGAGGTGCGCTCAGCGCGGCTCCCAGATGATTGCGCACTGGTGTGCGTCTGAGCCGTGACAGCGTGGCACTCATTGAATGTCTCTGCTGCATTGGATCAGTCTCATTTCTTTAACAGGCAAAAGCTTTATAACCTCACTAATGCCTTGCATCGTCTATATTAGATATGTAACAACGGGTGGGTGCGGGCGGGTGCGGTTTTGATTAAATGTTAGTTCGGGTGGATGCGGATGGTTGACGACTTTTGTGATGCGGTTGCGGATGAAATAATTGCCTATCCGCGCATCTCTAATATATATATATATATATATATATATATATATATATATATATATATATATATATATATATATAATATGATATTTATTACCTGGTATCATCACAGTATGTTCTGGCCATGTCGGAACCAGACGGCACGGGAAGAGCTCACTCCACTCCCTCTCCCCGACCCCCCACGAACCCTGATCTTCCCACCGTGTACACTATTGTACGGCAGCAACAGTCCCGCTTCGATCACTTGGAGACCCAGCTTAATGCTGCCTTTGCCAACCTGCTGTCAAGGCTGGACACCATTGCGCCAAGATCCCCCCCTTTCCACCTGCGCTGGATACGGGTGCCTCCGCGACTGCCTCCGCAGCTGCCACAACTTGGAACACCTCCCTCACCAGGGAACCCAAGATTGCCACCCCCAAGACATTTGAGGGAGATTTTGAACTCTGCCGGGGATTTTTGGTCCAGTGCGAGCTTATATTTCAGCACCAGCCCTCTCGCTACTCGTCTGATTGCCTTCCTGTTCTCCCTCCTGTCAGGCAGAGCGCTGCGATGGGCCACAGCGGCAATCGACCAGAGCAACGGACTCGGTACTGACTACTCAGCCTTCCGCGCCGAGTCCCGGGCTGTTTTTGACCACCCAGTGGACGGGGGAGATGCCGCCTCCCACCTCCACTCCATTCAGCAGGACTCCCGCTCCGTTGCTGATTACACCCTGGAGTTTCGCACCCTCGCAGCTGACAGCGGGTGGGGAGACAAGGCACTCCAAAGCGCGTACCGACGCGGACTCAGTGAAGGACGGACTTTTTCGGGACCGACCGACGTCCTATTGGGCCTTAATTGACCTCGCTCTCCAGATGGACCAAAGACTAATCGAGCGAGCTGCAGAGCGAGCGCACAGCAGGTCAAGCCCAAATGCTCGCACCAGAACGCCCGCTGTCATGTGGCCACCACTATCGGCCCCTGGGGCCACCATGATCTCATGCAGCTAGGCAGACCCCGCCTGGCAGCCGAAGAACGGGAGAGGCGCTTCCGGCAACACCTCTGTCTCTACTGTGGGGTGGCAGGTCATGAAATCAGGAACTGCCCGATACGGCCAAAAGACAAGGCTCACTAGTCAGGGGAATCCTGGTGAGCCATACATCCGTCCCCCACAAGCGGAAGAATACAGGCATCTTCTTCCCAGCGACTTTATCATGGAACTCCAAGATTTTAACCATCGGGGCCTACTTGGATTCTGGAGTGGACGACAGTCTTATGAATCGGGAGTTCGCACAACAGCTTCTACCCCTTGAGACCCCCTACCGGCTCAAGCCCTGGACGGACACCCCCTCAGTCCCATAACCCACCGGACGGAACCCCTCTCACTTACCCTCTCAGGGAACCACACTGAGACCATTAGTCTCTGGGTTCTGGATGCCCCCATTTCCCCCCCTAGTCCTTGCTCGCTCTTGTCATGTCTGGGTGATCATGTTTTTGTTTTGGTCATGTTCGTTTTGGGTTTTGGACTTTTTGTGCACTTTTGTTTTGTCACCATAGCAACCATTAGTTTTCACCTGTCACGTCACGCACCTGTTTCACGTTTTGAGTCACGCACCTGCTTTCACTAATCATGACCATAGTATTTAAGTTCATTCTTTTCAGTTTGTCGTTCTGACGACCTCTCCACATTTATGCTCTGTCCATTCTTTCCATGTCCATTCTTCATGCAACTATTTTTGTCCAAGCCAAGTAAGTTTTTGTTCCATGTTTATAGTCTTTTTGGTTTCATAGTTTGTTCTCCGCCATTGTGCGTGCTTTTCGTTTGTACTTTTTTGCTATAGTCTTTTGGTTTCATAGTTTATTCTCCGCCACCAAGACCCTCCACGCCAAGTCCAAGACCAAGACCCTCCAAGCCAAGTCCAAGACCAAGACCCTCCACGCCAAGTCCAAGACCAAGACCCTCCACGCCAAGACCAAGACCCTCCACGCCAAGACCAAGACCAAGACCCGCCATGCCAAGACCAAGACCCGCCATGCCAAGACCAAGACCCGCCATGCCAAGACCAAGACCCGCCACGCCAAGACCAAGACCCGCCACGCCAAGACTAAGACCCGCCACGCCAAGACCAAAACCCACGCCAAGACCAAGACCAAGACCAAGACCAAGACCCACGCCGAGCTTCGCCGCCTGACTCACCACGCCAAGCCACGCCTGCCACGATGACGACGCGCCTGCTTCCTCGTCGACTACGGATATGGCCACTACCTGGTCGTCCGCCACGCCAAGTGCGCCCACCTCCCAGTCGGCCACGAATGTGGCCAATCCCTGGCCGCCCGCCTCGCCTGCTGCAGCGGCGTTCCACTCGCCGCCGCCACTTGACTTTGCCTCGGTGGATTCGGGGCCACTTGGGCTGGCGACCCACCGCCATGTCCCCCTCCCGCCCTCCCATGACTATTGTTAATTTTTTTTTCTGTTTGGACATCTGGTATCTGTCCTTAAGGGAGGGGCTCTGTCATGTCTGGGTGATCATGTTTTTGTTTTGGTCATGTTCGTTTTGGGTTTTGGACTTTTTGTGCACTTTTGTTTTGTCACCATAGCAACCATTAGTTTTCACCTGTCACGTCACGCACCTGCTTTCACTAATCATGTCCATAGTATTTAAGTTCATTCTTTTCAGTTTGTCGTTCTGACGACCTCTCCACATTTATGCTCTGTCCATTCTTTCCATGTCCATTCTTCATGCAACTATTTTTGTCCAAGCCAAGTAAGTTTTTGTTCCATGTTTATAGTCTTTTTGGTTTCATAGTTTGTTCTCCGCCATTGTGCATGCTTTTCGTTTGTACTTTTTTGCTATAGTCTTTTGGTTTCATAGTTTATTCTCTGCCACTGTGCGCGCTTTTTGTTTGATCCTTTTCTTTGTATTTATAGTCTTTAAATAAAAAATGTACTTACATTCCCGTCTCGCCCGAGCCAACTTTCCGTTGCATCCCGGAAAAGCTAACACCCAAGACCAAGTCATGACAGCTCTTGGCTCTGCAAGCACGATCCCCACATTGCCTGGTCTACAGGAAAAATCTTGGCCTGGAGCACTACAAGCCACACTAACTGCCTCGATACACAGTGCCCCCGAGTGGCAGTCCCAAGGCCACCTTACCCCCCACAGACCTCTCTAATGTTCCCCCCGTCTATCACGACCTTGCCGCGTTCTTCAACAAGGAACAGGCACTCTCCCTTCCCCTGCATCGACCATATGATTGCTCCATAGACCTTGTTCCCAATGCTGTCCTCCCATCTAGCTGCCTATACAATTTGTCCCTGCCCGAGAAGAAGGCCAAGCAGGACTACATTTCGGACTCTTTCGCCTCCAACATCATTACTCCCTCTAAGTCCCCGGTGGCAGCAGGATTCTTCTTTGTGGGCAAGAAGGACGGATCTCTATGCCCCTGTATTGACTACCGCCAACTAAATAACATCACGATCAAGAAGAGATACCCCCTCCCTCTCCTGAGCTCTTCCTTCGAGCCACTCGCACCCATCACAGTTTTCAGTAAATTGGATCTCCGCAACGCGTACCACCTGGTACGCATCAGGAAGGGGGACGAATGGAAGACAGCCTTCAATACGCACCTGGGCCACTTCGAATACAGGGTAATGCCCTTCGGCCTGACGAACGCCCCGGCGGTTTTCCAGGCCCTGGTCAACGACGTACTGCGGGACATGTTGGACCAGTTTGTTGTGGTGTACCTTGATGACATCCTTATTTTTTCAAAAACCCTACAGGAATACCAACAGCATGTCCGACTGGTCCTGCAGCGTCTATTGGAGAACCGCCTGATCGTCAAGGCCGAGAAATGTGAGTTCCACAATTCTTCAGTTAACTTTCTGGGTCACATTATACAAGAGGGACACATCAAGGCGGACCCCAAAAAGGTCTGGGCAGTAATGGAGTGGCCACAGCCTTCCACACGGACGGAGTTGAGACGCTTTCTGGGCTTCGCAGGATTCTACAGCCGCTTCATAAAGGACTTCAGTAAGGTGGCCGCTCCTCTCCATACCCTCACTTCTACCCTCATCCCATTTCAATGGACCAAGGAAGCCAGTGTCGCCTTCCAGGGGCTGAAGAGGAGCTTCACCTCCGCACCTGTGCTCGTCCACCCCGATCCTGATTGTCCATTTATTGTCGAGGTGGACTCATCAGATTGGGTGGTGGGGATGGTCACCTGGGAGATCGAGGCACTGGTTAAAGCGGCACTCCTCGGGAACTCGGGACCGGGTGGTGGACCCCCCAACAGACTGTTTGTCCCACCTGACCTTCGATCCAAGGTACTGGACTGGGGTCACTCCAGTATCTTCGCTTTCCACCCGGGGGTCCACCGCTCTCTATCATTTATCCGGCGCTCATTCTGGTGGCCATCTATGGAGACCGACACCAGAGAGTTCATCGCCGCTTGTTCCATGTGCGCCCGCAACAAGGCTTCCCACAGCCCTCCAGTGGGACTCTTATGCCCCCTACCTATTCCTGGTAGACCCTGGTCTCACATTGCTCTGGATTTTGTGACCGGAATTCCCCGCCTCCCAAGGTAATACCACTGTCCTAACCATAATTGATAGCTTCTCCAAGGCTGCACATTTTGTCCCCCTCCCCAAGCTTCCCTCCGCAGCTGAGACTGCCGACTTACTCATCCGACATGTGGTCAGACTCCACGGCATCCCCCAGGACATCCTCTCTGACCGTGGCCCCCAGTTCACCTCCCGTGTGTGGCAGTCATTCTGCAAGGGAATTGGGGCAACGGTCAGCCTCACCTCTGTATATCACCCACAGAGTAACGGACAAGCAGAGAGAGCCAACCAGGGGTTAGAGACAATGCTCCGCTGCGTCACCGCCCACCAACCCTCTCACTGGAGCAAATACATACCCTGGGTGGAGTATGCCTTTAACTCCATGACCAGTTCCGCCACAGGTATGTCCCCTTTTGAGTGCTCTCTAGGCTACCAACCACCCATGTTTTTAAAGCAAGAGGTTGAGGCCGTGGTACCCCCACCCAGGCCCACCTTAAACGCTGCCAGACCATTTGGAGGACTGCTCGGGCTGCCTTAGTGAAGACATCGGACAGGAGGCGCCGCAACACCGACCGGCACCGCATCCCGGCACCATCCTATCATCCCAGGCAGCAGGTGATGTTACGGGCCAAGGACCTCCACCTCAAGGTACAGTCCTCTAAATTGGCACCCCGCTAGGTGGGACCTTTCCCCATCAACGCCATTGTCAACCCTGCTGCCGTTTGTCTCTCTCTCCCATCTTCACGTGTCCCAAGTCAAGCCGGTGTCTATCAGCCCTCTCTCACCCCCCACCCCTGCCCCCCCTCCTCCCAGGGTCCTCAAGAGCGGTGATCGGGTTTGGACAGTGAAGGAGATCCTCAGGGTTCATTGGCAGGGTAGAGGGTTGGTCTACCTGGTCGACTGGGAAGGCTATGGACCAGAGGACCGATTCTGGGTGCCGGCCTCCTACCTCGCGGACCCCTCTCTTCTAGAATATTTTTACCATACCAACCCGGATGCACCCCGTAGCTCGTCTGGAGTCTCGCATAAGGTGGGGGGCACTGTCACGGCCCAGACGCACACCAGTGCGCAATCATCTGGGAGTCGCGCTGAGCGCACCTCCAAGCGCGCTCGCGTGCAGGTCACTCAAGCTGCTGCAGGCAGCTGCGTTCCATCTTCAATCTACACTGATGAGAGGGACGACTACTTAAACATCCGCCACCAGAGATCCTTTGCCAGAACGTAGCAATCTGTACATTGTACCGTAAACTCGTCTCCAGCGTCCTAGTTGCCTTTTTAATCCTGATCTGTGTTTTTCGCTGCGTTAATTGTCATGTCCTCCCACACCCCGCAGCTCCCTGTGTGCGTCCCCGAGTCACGCTGTGTGTCGTGTGCTTCTGGATTGTCCCTGTCTTCCTCGTGCTTCCTGGTTCTCGACTCCTCGCTTGCCCCCCGGACTACGACGACTCTTTCTTGCCTCCCGACCACGCTTCCGCCCCCTGCCTGCCTTGCCCTTGTCTGACAGCACTGCTCCTCTCTACACGCACCTCCAACACTTACGGTAAAACCCTCCAGTTAAATTCTACACATAGTCTGACACCCATTTCCTGTTTGGTTGCATACACATCTGATATATATATATATATATATATATATATATATATATATATATATATATATATATATATATATATATATATATATATATATATATATATATTCCTTCTGAATAAATATGCCCCAGGCTAAACGCTCTCCCAGCCTCAGTGTCGTCTCATTCTACGCGGTACCATCACAAAATTACATTAAAAACATTTGTAAATTATGTACATATACACAGTATACATGTCAGGTGATTTGAAAAACAATGTATACAAAAAAATGGGGGGGGGTATACACTATGTACATGACACTATGTACATGACTATGCACATGTTGACTCCAAGAGTGTGCAAAACAGAATGAGAAAATATATATACACTATAACCACATATAAACCTGTTTGATGCTTCAAAGAGTTGCTGTGGCTCAATGTTGGTTCAGATCAGTTAGAGGTTGAGCTGAGCCATGATTTTATGGCAGTTTTAAAATTTAGTAGGGAACTTCGAATTTTAAGGTCTGTTGGTAGTGCTTTCCACTACTAACAGACATACCAAGGCAAAATAGTAGAATACATTTTTTCCCATGAGAGTCTTGAATTTGGGGGGGACGAGGTCTGAGGAACTCCCTGTCGTGTAGTACCTGTGAGCATCACTTACTCTGGTGAACTAGTTCGACAGGGACGGCGTGGCGCAGTGGCAGAGTGGCCGTGCGCGACCCGAGGGTCCCTGGTTCAATCCCCACCTAGTACCAACCTTGTCATGTCCGTTGTGTCCTGAGCAAGACACTTCACCCTTGCTCCTGATGGGTGCTGGTAGCGCCTTGCATGGCAGCTCCCTCCATCAGTGTGTGAATGTGTGTGTGAATGGGTAAATGTGGAAGTAGTGTCAAAGCGCTTTGAGTACCTTGAAGGTAGAAAAGCGCTCTACAAGTACAACACATTTATTATTTAATTTACTTGGGGACAGTTTCTCTGAGTGTTTTGAATACCAGGCACATTGCTATTTGTTGTACTCTTTCCTCAACTCTAAGCCCATCCTAATTTGGTAAAGTTAGCTTGAGTTAGGTGAGTCCTGTATGGGAGGTTGAGCAGGAGTCTCACTAGCTTGTTTTGGGAAGTTTGCAGTTTTGTGTCGTTAAATCACGAATAACAATGGTTCTCACCCTATCTTTATGGGAGAGCCCCGCTGCCAGGCGGAGGAAACTCATTTCGGCCGCTTGTACCCTTGATATTGTCGTTTCGGTCATAACCCAAAGCTCCTGACCATAGGTGAGGATGGGAACGTAGATCAACCGGTAAAAAAAAGCAGCTGTGTCCATTTGTGGTCTGTTGGGCATTGTTTTATTAGCCTGTAGGACATTGATGGAAAATAAAATAACCCACCCAAAAAACAGCAAAAATGGTAAAAATATGGAAAATAAATAATACTAACCGCAAGCTTTGTATTTATATATTAATGATATCTTAAAGAGAACAGGCAAGAACTAAAACTAAACTAAACTACACCGCTCAAAAGCCTGGTGTATACTCTCTCTTGCATAGCTTGCCTACGTCATCCCCCCTCCCTCTGCGTAGCCTCCTGCATAGCCTATGTGCACCTCCCAAAAATCCTAGGCAACGCAGAACGCAGAGCTGTGATTGGTCAGTTTTTGCCAGCGAGAGTCCCTGAACACAGGCGACCAGACTTTGTGCTTGAAATGCATAAATTATTGTATGAAATAAAACAACAGTGATTAAACATTTGCATGAAAACTGATGTTGTTTACTCAACATCTCGGTGCGCTAAGAAAATAATTACTGAATGTGTGTTTTTCAGCTTATTGCGTTGCTGTTGCCTCCAGAAGTCATAAAGTGAAAGTACGACATTTAACTTTTATTACAAATCTTGTGCTAACAGGTTCAATTCCGACACATATTCTTTATCATCCACACACATCTTTTTCTCTCACACACATTTCTCCTTTTACGTCAATAATCTTTCAGGCACGGTATATATACAAACATATGTGAACTCTGAACATGACCATGGGGACGGCGTGGCGCAGTGGAAGAATGGCCATACGCGACCCGAGGGTCCCTGGTTCAATCCCCACCTAGTACCAACCTCGTCATGTCCGTTGTGTCCTGAGCAAGACACTTCACCCTTGCTCCTGATGGGTGCTGGTTAGCGCCTTGCATGGCAGCTCCCTCCATCAGTGTGTGAATGTGTGTGTGAATGGGTAAATGTGGAAGTAGTGTCAAAGCGCTTTGAGTACCTTGAAGGTAGAAAAGCGCTATACAAGTACAACCCATTTATCATTTATCATTTACCATAGAGATAAACACCAGCATGCCATTAACTTAAACAGTTATTTAACAATGTTGTTTATTTGCATTTACATGTTGGATCTCTCTCTTGTCCCAAGTCCCGAACTGCCGAATATTGTTGCAAATACTAACGTCCTCTGCCGCGAATCATTCAAAAGTTGCACGGTTCATCTTCACAAAGGTATATAAGTAAAATGTCCATTAAAAGTAACCTGATTATTGTGAATGATTAGTTCCAGAAAGTTGTCAATGTTGTGGTTAAAGGCCTACTAAAATGCGATTTTCTTATTTAAACAGGGATAGCAGGTCCATTCTATGTGTCATACTTGATCATTTCGCGATATTGCCATATTTTTACTGAAAGAATTTAGTAGAGAACATTGACAATAAAATTCGCAACTTTTGGTCGCTGATAAAAAAAGCCTTGCCTCTACCGGAAGTAGCAGACAAGTAGCGTGACGTCACAGGTTGTGGAGCTCCTCACATCCGCACATTGTTTACAATCATGGCCACCAGCAGCGAGAGTGATTCGGACTGAGAAAGCGACTATTTCCCCATTAATTTGAGCGAGGATGAAAGGTTTGTGGATGAGGAAAGTGAGCGTGAAGGACTAGAGGGCAGTGGGAGCGATTCAGATAGGAAGGATGCTGTGAGAGGCGGGTGGGACCTGTTTTCAGCTGGGAATGACTAAAACAGTAAATAAACACTAGACACATATATACTCTATTAGCCACAACACAACCAGGCTTATATTTAATATGCCACAAATTAATACCGCATAACAAACACCTCCCCCCTCCCGTCCATATAACCCGCCAATACAACTCAAACACCTGCACAACACACTCAATCACACAGCCCAAAGTACCGTTCACCTCCCCAAAGTTCATACAGCACATATATTTCCCCAAAGTCCCCAAAGTTACCTACGTGAGACTTTTTGAGACTTTTATTAGTAGGTTGCACAGTGAAGTACATATTCCGTACAATTGACCACTAAATGGTAACACCCGAATAAGTTTTTCAACTTGTTTAAGTCGGGGTCCGCTGGTTGATTCATGATACAGATATATACTATCATATATACTATCATCATAATACAGTCATCACACAAGATAATCATCAGGTTGGATACATTGAATTATTTACGTGACATGCACATAGCGGCACGCACGTACGGGCAAGCGATCAAATGTTTGGAAGCGTACTCACAGTACTGTGTCTGCGTATCCAACTCAAAGTCCTCCTGATAAGAGTCTCTGTTGTCCCAGTTCTCCACAGGCCAATGGTAAAGATTGACTGTCATCTTTCGGGAATGTAAACAATGAAACACTGGCCGTGTTTGTGTTGCTAAAGTCAGCCGAAATACACCGCTTCCCTCCTACAGCTTTCTTCTTTACTGTCTCCAATGTTCATTGAACAAATTGCAAAAGATTCACCAACACAGATGTCCAGAATACTGTGGAATTTTGCGATGAAACAGACGACTTAATAGCTCGCCATCATGCTGTCTCAAAATGTCCTCCACAATCCGCGACGTCACGCACTGACGTCATCATACCGAGACATTTTCAGCAGGATATGTCGCGCAAAATTTAAAATTGCACGTCAGTAAACTAACCCGGCCACATTGGCATGTGTTGCAATGTTAAGATTTCATCATATATATATATAAACTATCAGACTGCGTGGTCGGTAGTAGTGGGTTTCAGTAGGCTTTTAAGTGGTTGTATATAGTCACTCTTCACAGGAAGGAAATACACACCATCTCGTCTGCAGTTGCTCCTTCTGGAGACACTGCCCCTTAGTGTTTTGGAAGAGGATTACTAGTATGGGGCCACCCCCCACAGAAGAACTATAAATCAAACAAGACACTCTCGGGAGAGACGCAAGCTCCATGACGCGAGTACATATTCAAGCCTTAAGATACAGTAAATGCACAATATGTCAACACATCATATCGAGTTGAACTTCACACACCCTTTTAAAGCCTCAAAGAGGGAAAAGTCTAAGCTTAGCAAACATGGTTGCTCGTAATGTGTTTACCCTGCAGGGTTTCTTTTAAACAGATGTGCTATCTCTCATTTGCAAGTCTGCTTGATTTGACTGTAAATGTGATTCCAGACAAGCATTCATCTGCTTCAATCTCTTGGGATTGCACAGTATTTGGGAAAATATGTGTTCAGATTTGACACAATTGCACCTTAGTGAGATCCAAAAAACCTCAAACGATCTTTGTGTGAGTCCAGCCAAGCAGTAATGCTCGGAATCTTTAAGGGAAATGCCTCCACGTGTGAAGCACGAGCGTGTTGTCGTGGGAATTTAGTACGATTCCATGCAAAAATGTGACTTGAAAAGGTGCACATGGATCTGTAAAATGATACAACTGATGATGCATATATTATGATAACAACCCAGGGAAGGCAAGGTTAGAGGCGAGGGAGACAGAAAACTAAATAAGCCATTTGTGGCGTCTTTTCACTAAAATCTCTTTGTTTGTTTGTTGCAGTCAATGCATGGATGATGGGGGGACTGTCAGGTAAGTGTGCATCTTTTCAAAGCTAATATTCAGGTAGTAAGCAGCCTTGGCTAAATCTGATTTATTTTCCCCCTTTTCAGCGACTGAGAGTTTCAACATTGAACCCACGTCCTCTCGGCCGAGGAAAGCATGCAACGAGTCCCGCTTGGAGTGGGAAGTGGAGGTCTGTGGTGAAGCCTTCAAACGGGACATGGCCCACATAGACCCTCAGCATTGGTGTAACCTCACACACTTCATCAGGTACGACCCTAAAGCTTGCCTTTCTGCATCCTGGGATCACAACAACCACCGACATGGGACATCCTCATGAAACTCAGCCGTCAAAGTCAGTGGGCTGGTCCGAAGACCCGATAGGTTAACCGACACTTCCACTTGTCTGTGGAAGTCGACTAGAGAAGCAGAGAAGTACTGGTCAATATTTGGCTCTAAAAGTGCGGGAAAAACTCAGACAACTTCGATATATTTCTTTCATTACCTGCTACATACTCTGAATCAGCAGGTCCTGCTTCCACATACTTTGCATTGTCTAAAATACCTACCACCAACTCCTAAAAAAGTATGAGTGTTTACTCTTTAGCCAGCATGCTTCGAAAGACAAAAAGTTTCAGGCTTCAGACTAAAGCAGTCTCTTTCAGAATCAGAAACAGCTTTATTGTCATTACGCAAGGTAACGAGATTGAGGCCATTCCATACAGTGCGATGTGTGCATGCTAGAAAAACAATGTGCAAATATATAAAAATATAAAAAATGTAGAAGTGCAATGAATATGGTGTGAAATTAATATATACATGAAAAAAAAACAGGGTGGTTGGTGGAATGGGTTATTGCACCGAAGAGAAGGCAGTTATGAGGGACAATGGGACAGTCCGTTCAGGATGGTTATGGCCCTGGGGAAGAAGCTGTTCTTTAGCCTGTTTGTTTTGGTTTTAATGCACCTGTAGCGCTTCCCAGAGGGCAGCAGGTGGAACAGGTCAGAGCCAGGGTGGGTGCTGTCCTTGATGATGGCACTGGCTCTGTTGAGGCAGCGGGAGGTGTAGATGTCCGTCAGAGAGGGGAGAGGGCGGCCGATGATCTTCTGAGCCGTCTTGACCACTCTTTGCAGCCTCTCCCTGTCTGCTGCAGTGCAGCTGCCGTACCATACCGTAATACAGTAGGTCAGCAGGCTCTCGATGGACGAGCGGTAGAAGGTCAGCAGCAGGTCAGGCTTCAGGTTGTACTTCCCGAGGACTCTAAGGAAGTGTAGCCGCTGCTGAGCCTTCTTGATGATTGATGTGGTGTTGACTGTCCAGGAGAAGTCATTAGAGATGTGGACTCCAAGGTACCTGAAGGTGTGGACCGTCTCTACACGCTCGCCGTTGATGTAGAGGGGGGCAGGGTCGGTGCTGCTCCTCCTGAAGTCGACGATGATCTCTCTGGTCTTGCTGGTGTTGAGAGCGAGGTTGTTCTCCGAAGACCAGGCCGTCAGCTTCAGGACCTCCTCTCTGTAGGCAGCCTCGTCACCCCTGGAGATGAGCCCGACCACTGTGGTATCGTCGGCGAACTTGACGGTAAGGTTGTCACTGTGGGCCGGACTGCAGTCATGGGTGTAAAGGCAGTAGAGGAGGGGGCTCAGCACACAGCCCTGTGGGGAGCCGATGCTCAGCGTGCGGGAGGATGAGAGGTGCGGGCCAAGTCTCACATTCTGTGGTCGGTCCGTTAGGAAGTCCCTTATCCAGGCGTTTGTGAGAGGGGGGAGGCCAAGAGTGTCCAGTTTATTGCAGAGTCTGTCCGGGATTATTGTATTGAAAGCAGAGCTATAGTCCACAGAGAGCATCCGGACGTAGCTCTGCTGCTGCTCCAGGTGGTTCAGAGCAGAGTGGAGAGCAACAGCGATGGCGTCCTCTGTGGACCTGTTCGCCCGGTATGCGAACTGGTGGGGGTCGAAGTCTGGAGGGATATGGTCCTTGATGTGCTGGAGAACAAGTCGCTCGAAGCACTTCATGATTACCGGAGTGAGGGCCACTGGTCGGTAATCATTCAGGCTGGTGATGGGAGACTTCTTCGGCACCGGGATTATTGTAGATGACTTCAGGCAGGATGGATGACTGCCTGAGCCAGGGAGAGGTTGAAGATCCTGGTGAGGGGGGGAGCGAGCTGGTGGGCGCACGTCCTGAGCACCTTTCCAGGTACTCCGTCTGGTCCGGTAGCCTTCCTGGGGTTCACAGCCAGGAGCACTCATCTGACACTGTGCTCCTGTACAGTGAGTGGAGTGGCGCCGGAGCCCGGTGGGGGCGGGGGCAGGGCTGGAGCAGATGAGTGTCGCTGGGGGGTTTCGAAATGGGCAAAGAAACAGTTAAGCTCCTCTGCCAGTGTCGCACTCTGATCCGCAGTTGTCATATTGCAGCCTCTGAAGTTCGTGATGTCATGAATGCCCCGCCACACCTCCCGTGAATTTTTGCTGGACAGATGGGACTCTATGCACCTCCTGTGGTCCGCCTTTGCTTTTTTAATCCCTCTCTTCAGGTCGGCTCTAGCAACACTGTACAGTGCCCTGTCCCCTGACCTGAAGGCTGTGTCGCGGGCCCTGAGGAGTGTGCGGACCTGGCTGGTCATCCAGGGTTTCTTGTTGGGGTAAACCCGGATGGTTTTTTCCACAGTCACATTCCCGATGCAGAACTTTATGTAGTCCAGCACCGTTCCTGTGGCTGTCTCCAGCTCCTGTTGTTGGAAGAGGTCCCAGTCTGTGTGTTGGAAGCAGTCCTGAAGTTTGGGGAGTGCATCGTCAGGCCAGGTCATAACAGTCTTTGTGATAGGCCTGGCCTGGCGTCTGATGGGGGTGTAGGTAGGAGAGAGCAGGAGGGAAAGATGGTCTGACTGTCCAAGCTGGGGGACGGGTGTAGCTCTGTACGCGTGCTTTATGTTGGTATACACGTGGTCCAGGGTGTTCTTGCCCCTTGTAGAACACTTCACGTGCTGGTAGAACTTAGGGAGTACAGTCTTCAGATTGGCCTTATTAAAATCCCCTGCTACGATATGAACACCGTCGGGGTGGGCCCGCTGCTGTTCGTTGACGGTGTTCAGCAGAAGAGAGAGCGCTGTGTTTACTTTGGCGTCCGGTGGAATATACACAGCCGTGATGATAACAACAGACAGCTCTCTCGGGAGAAAAAAAGGCCGACATCTAACAGACATGTACTCCACGTCCGGGCAACAGTGCTGTTCAGTGATTGTCCCGTTGTTGCACCAGTTCTCATGCACGTAGATACAGAGCCCCCCTCCTCTGCTCTTACCGGAGTCCTTAGTTCTGTCCCGGCGGAGCAGAGTGCGTCCGGCTAGCTGCATGCTAGCATCGGGTATTTCCGGGTGAAGCCAGGTTTCGGTGATAATCATAGCACAACAGTCCCGAACATAGCGGTTTCCAGCAAGTTGTAACTCCAGGTCGTCCATCTTCTGTACAAGGGATCTGGCATTAGAGAGGAACAGGCTCGATAGAGGTGGCTTGTGGGGTTGTTTCCTAAGCCTGAGCAAGACGCCAGACCTGCGGCCACGCTTCTGCTTCCTCTCCCTCCTCCGTCTGCGCCGTCTCCCAGACCCGACAACAAACCACGGAGAGCCCTGTGCTCTCGCTATGTCATCTGGGATGTTGTGCTCGTGGTGAAAGTTACCGAGTTACCGATATCCAAGAGTGACTGGCGGGTGTACCGGGTGTTTGCAGTACAGGTGGTGCACAAAAGGAAAAAAAACATGAAGAAAAGAAGGAAGAAAGAGCACTGAAATGGAGAGCCGTAAGCCGCTGCGTCTGTGCGCGCCGCCATCTTGGATTTTTTTTTTTTCATCTGATACAATACCATTATTGGAGCCTTGAGTATTGATATATTGGTATACTGTATAAGCAGGAATTATAAATACTTTTATTTTGTAGTGTGGAATGTTAGAAAATGTTTGATTGAAATTACTCAGAGAACAATTGTAGTTGTGAAAAACACTAACCCATGTATCATTAACCGTCTGGAATATACTTATGCTGTATTTTAAGTTCAAGTGGAGTGGTAATTGGTTCTTTGGCGAAACCTAGGGGTCACAATAATTCATGAAGTTAAGCTAATGACGCAGTAAGTTGAACGATGCGGACACACTTGTTACTGGACACTCTATAATACACTTCTGCCTTAGAGACTTTGTATGTGTAAGTAATATGCAACTATAATTATTTGATACTTGTTTATATTAACACATACTGTGTTTTGAACTGCAATATTGTTAAATTAGGGATATTGCCTTAAGGAAATACCTTGCTTGTGTGCTATTGCGTGCTTAGTTGTTGTGTAGCTGCTAGCTTCTAGAAGCCTATGGCCTACGTTGATTGATTGATTGAGACTTTTATTAGTATACATATTCCGTACAATTGACCACTAAATGGTAACACCCGAATATGTTTTTCAACTTGTTTAAGTCGGGGTCCACTTAAATTGATTCATGATACAGATATATACTATGATATATACTATCATAATAATACAGTCATCACACAAGATAATCATCAGGGTGTATACATTGAATTATTTACATTATTTACAATTCGAGGTGTGGAGGGGGGGGGGGGGGGGGGGTTAGGTGTTAGGTTTGGTTGTTATCATCAGTCATCAACAATTGAGAACAGAGAAATGGATATTGAAACAGTGTAGGTCTGACTTGGTAGGATTTGTACAGCAAGTAGTGGACATAGAGAGAGAGAGAGAGAGAGAGAGAGAGAGAGAGAGAGAGAGAGAGAGAGAGAGAGAGAGAGAGAGAGAGAGAGAGAGAGAGAGAAAGAGAGAGAGAGAGAGATCAGAAGGCATACCAAAAGTATCTACATTTGATTGTTTACATTTGATTACTAACAATCCCGGGAGGGTGTTAGTTGAGGGTTGAAGTTGCCTGGAGGTGTACTTTTATTGCGGTTTTGAAGGAGGATAGAGATGCCCTTTCTTTTATACCTGTTGGGAGCGCATTCCATATTGATGTGGCATAGAAAGAGAATGAGTTAAGACCTTTGTTACATCGGAATCTGGGTTTAACGTGGTTAGTGGAGCTCCCCCTGGTGTTGTGGTTATGGCGGTCATTTACGTTAAGGAAGTAGTTTGACATGTACTTCAGTATCAGAGAGGTGTAGCGGATTTTATAGACTAGGCTCAGTGCAAGTTGTTTTACTCTGTCCTCCACCCTGAGCTTTGGAGAAGTGGATAGGAGTGAGGTGGGATCTGGGGTGGAGATCTAGAAGTAATCTGACGGCTTGTTCTGGGTTGTTTGGAGTTTAGATTTGAGGGTTTTGGAGGTGCTTGGGTACCAGGAGGTGCATGCGTAATCGAAAAAGTGTTGAACGAGAGTTCCCGCTAGAATCCTCATGGTGCTTGTGTTGACCAGAGAGGAGATTCTATAGAGAAATCTCGTTAGTTGGTTGACCTTTTTGATTACCTTGGTTGCCATTTTATCACAGGAAAGATTAGCCTCGAGAATGGAACCTAGGTAGGTGACCTCATCCTTCCTGGTGATAACAATGTCACCCACTTGTATAGTGAAGTCATTGACTTTCTTAAGGTTGATGTGGGACCCAAACAGGATGGATTCCGTTTTACCCAAGTGTATGGATAGCTTGTTGTCAGCGAGCCAGGTGCAAGTTCTACAGAGTTCAGCACTGAGGATTTTCTCCACCTGTGACTTGTCCTTGTCTGATACCAGCAGGACCGAGTCATCCGCAAACAAGAACAATTCACAGTCGCATGCCGATGACAAGTCGTTTATGTATACTAGGAACAGTAAAGGCCCCAATATACTGCCTTGGGGGACTCCACAGCTCACTGAGAGAGAGAGAGGGGGGGGGGGGGGGGGGGGGGGGGGTCACGGTGCCATTCACCTCTACCACCTGTTCCCTCCCCTCCAAGTAAGATTGCATCCAGCTCGATGAGGTTTTGTCAAATCCGATTGCTCTGAGCTTATCCAACAGTATAGCGTGGTCAACGGTGTCAAAGGCCTTCTGAAGATCCAGCATGACCATGCCGCAGTATTTGCCCGCGTCCACCTCATTTTGGTCGGTCAGATAGAGAAGGCATGTGTCAGTGGAGTGGTTAGTTCTGAAGCCGGATTGGAATTTGTACATGAGTTTATTGGTGGCAAGGTAACCATCGACCTGTTCATAAACTATTTTTTCCATTACTTTCGAAATTGAACTATGAATAGAAACAGGTCGGTAGTTGCCAGGTTCCAATTTGCTTCCTTTTTTAAAGAGGGGAGTGTCACAATTCAATTAGATGTGGAACAGAGGAACTCAAGGATGCAGATGCATTTGTGAGTAAATAGTTCTTTACTTAACAAAAGAAGCGATCACAACAATGATCCAAAAATAGAATATAACAAAAACGTGTGGTTACAGGTCCAGGGTTGAGTTCAGTGTCTCCTGATAGTAGAAGTAATAGTAGTATTGTTGACCTTTGGTCTATCCTTCCAGTCAGGGGCATGTTTCTTCTGTTTCGATTTGCAGTTAAGCACGAGGCTATCGCGTTAGCTTCGAAGCTAAAGTGCTTCGCCGATGTATTGTCTATGAGATAAAAGTCACTGTGATTGTCCATTTCACGTTCCCGACTCTCATTTTCAAGAGGGTAAAGTATCCGAGGAGGTTTAAAATATAAATCCGTGATCCACAGTAGAAAAAGGAGGAAGTGTGGGATCATCCGAATAGTTGATTGTATTCCCGAGCCGGAGTGAAAGAGGATGCGACTGCCCATCTCGGCGTCCAGACCGTATCAGTTTCAAATTGTTATGATCCGCTGCCCGGATCATATTTTTGTTTTTGTTTTTAAGTCACTTGTGTTTTCAGCACCTCTTGAGTTTGTTTCTGTTGCCATGACGGCAGATTATAGTCACCTGCCTCTGGTTAGTGTCCCGGACGCGCACCTGTTGCCCGGGCACTAATCAGAGGGCTATTTAGTTTACGCGCTGGCCTCACTCGGTCTGTTGGTTTTGTTTGCTCCCATGCAACAAGTTACGCTCCTAGTTTCGCTCATAGTCTGCATTTTTGATATTAGCATCTTTTGGCTACCCTTTTGTTTTCTGTGCCGTGGGCACCGCGCAGCATATTTTGTACTACAACTCGAATAAATCATTTATTCTCACCTGCAAGCTGCTTCCTGACCCCTCTGCATCTTGAAAAGACGACCTCCGGCATCACAATGCCACGCACTCGTAACAGAAAACCAACAGCAGACAGTCTTTTCGAAGAGGGCGTGGAGGATTCTGGCTACGGGACGTGGCTGGTCTTAAAGGCGATGGAGAGAGAGACTCTCCAGTATTCCCCTTTGGAGCTCGAAGACCTTTTGTGGGGGCCTGACGGTTCGTTGGTCCATATCGACTCCATCTGGCCCGGGATGTCCGCTCACAGCCAGCCCGTACGCGTCAGCGAAAGCGGAAGTCAACCAAGAAGACTTCGGCTCGCGGCAAAAACGCACCTATCCCACAACTTTTCCCTCCTGAGCACAGCCAGCTACAAGCAGCCCAGGATTCTCCTCAAATATTTGGTAATTATAATGACCATATTTTCAAAGATTCCTCCGACTGGCCTGTCAATCACTGGGATTGCAGCTATGACGTCATTCCGTTGTCGCCCCCCGAGGACACGCGCCCGTCCACTTTTGATGACGTCATAGAAAAATAAATTTTTTTGCATTCTGTTAATTCTTTCTGTCAGCCATTTACAAATGACTTTAATTCTAAAATTAAGCATTATCAGGACATTTTTTTAAATTCTAGGTCTAGTCAGTCCCACTCACCTTCTGACTTTCAAGCTCAGCCCCCAATTACTTTGGCCCCACCCCCTAAGGCTCAAGCTCCACCCACTCCTCTGTCTGCTGTGCCACGTGCTGCTCTGCCTTCTCCACTTCCTGTTCCAGACCAGTCATCTTCCGAGACACCCCTCGAGAAGTACAGTCCTGCTTGGGTGGATGAGTGGTACCGGAAGGTACTGATTGAACTAAGACTTGAGGAACAATCCCAAGCGGCAAAGGACACTCCGCATGCTATTGAAGAGCAGAATAGAGAATTTGGACAATCAAAAGGGGCGGAGCCTACCCCCCTCCTCACCTCCTCCCTCCCACCCCTAAAGACTGTTCCAGACTGCACAAGACGCGTCTGGGATCCGCTTCTTGAGGGGGGGGCTAGTACTGGGTGCTTTGCTAGTGGGCGGGCACAGCTGCGCCCAGCCAAGCCCAAACCTCCATGCCGGCCTCCGCCACCAGTTCTCCGGCATGCTAAGCCGCAACCTCCTGCCCGGCCGCCACCACCAGTCCTTCGGCGTGCTAAGCCGCAACCCCCGGCCAGGCCACCTCCGCCAAAGTCACGCCCAGCACCTGCTCCAAGTCTGGTTCCCACACCAGCACCTGCTCCAAGTCTGGTTCCCACACCAGCACCTGCTCCAAGTCTGGTTCCCACACCAGCACCTGCTCCAAGTCTGGTTCCCACACCAGCACCTGCTCCGCCCACGCCGGCAGACGAGCCGCCTGTTCCGCCCACGTCGACAGCCCGGACGCCTGCTCCGCCCACGCCGGCAGACGAGCCGCCTGCTCCGCCTCTGGCTCCGCCCACGCCGGCAGACGAGCCGCCTGCTCCGCCTCTGGCTCCGCCCACGCCGACAGACGAGCCGCCTGCTCCGCCTCTGGCTCCGCCCACGCCGACAGACGAGCCGCCTGCTCCGCCTCTGGCTCCGCCCACGTCGACAGACGAGCCGCCTGCTCCGCCCACGCCGACAGCGACAACGCTTCCTGTTTTCACGGCGACGACGCTTCCTGTTTCCACGGCGACGACGCTTCCTGTTTCCACGGCGACGACGCTTCCTGCTTCCACGGCGACGACGCTTCCTGCTTCCACGGCGACGACGCTTCCTGCTTCCACGGCTACGACGCTTCCTGCTTCCACGGCGACGACGCTTCCTGCTTCCACGGCGACGACGCTTCCTGCTTCCACGGCGACGGCGACGCTTCCTGCTTCCACGGCGACGACGACGCTTCCTGTTTCCACGGCGACGACGACGCTTCCTGTTTCCACACGGCGACGACGACGCTTCCTGTTTCCACGGCGACGACGACTCCTCCTGTTTCCACGGCGACGACGACTCCTCCTGCTTCCACGGCGACGTCTGCTCTCTCGCCCTCATCGTCGTCTCAGCGACCTCGAGTGGTCTGGCTGCGCAAGCGGCGCTCTCGGAGGTTTGTGTATGGACGCCAGTGGCGCAAACAGCAGCGACACCCGAGACGTAGTCGCAGAACTCTCCGGCTGCTGAACTTCTGGCGCCACTCACGCCCACCTTCTCGGCAGCCACGAATGTGGCCTTTCCGTGGTCGCCCGCCTCGCCTCCGGCAGCGGCGTTCCATTCGCCGCCGCCACCTGACTCGTCCCCGGTGGATTCGGGGACACGTGGCCTGGCGACCCTCCGCCAAATCCTCCCTCCACCCTCCCTTGACTCTTGAACTTTGTTATAGTCGGGGGGGTTTTAGTTTTGCCAGGGGACATCTGGAATCTGTCCCTTAAGGGGGGGGTACTGTTATGATCCGCTACCCGGATCATAGTTTTGTTTTTGTTTTCAAGTCACTTGTGTTTTCAGCACCTCTTGAGTTTGTTTCTGTTGCCATGACGGCAGATTATAGTCACCTGCCTCTGGTTAGTGTCCCGGACGCGCACCTGTTGCCCGGGCACTAATCAGAGGGCTATTTAGTTTACGCGCTGGCCTCACTCGGTCTGTTGGTTTTGTTTGCTCCCATGCAACAAGTTACGCTCCTAGTTTCGCTCATAGTCTGCATTTTTGATATTAGCATCTTTTGGCTACCCTTTTGTTTTCTGTGCCGTGGGCACCGCGCAGCATATTTTGTACTACAACTCGAATAAATCATTTATTCTCACCTGCAAGCTGCTTCCTGACCCCTCTGCATCTTGAAAAGACGACCTCCGGCATCACAATGCCACGCAGTCGTAACACAAATAGGACATACAAACAAAAATTAGTTTTTAAGAATTCTAGTATCACTTAGTGCAGTGCTTTAATGTGTAAAACGAGTGTAGTACATTAGATACAAAATGTTTCCACCAAAAATAACATTTATTGATGTATTTTTTTTAAAAGAAACGGAACCTAAGTTGTTTTGTACCGTGTTTATCTTTTGTAATGTAGAAGAAATGACTAACCTTGTGTGCTTGTTGAAGGAGACTGAGCTGTTGATATGTGCACAAGTGGGCATAACGGTGAAACAGGGGTTAGTGTGTGTGCCTCACAATAATAAGGTCCGGGGTTTGATCCCCAGCCTCGGGGTCTTTCTATGTGAAGTTTGCATGTTCTCCCTATGATTGCGTAGGTTCCCTCCAGGTACTCCGGTTTCCTCCCACCCCCAAAGACATCCACCTAGGGATAGGTTGATTTGCAACACTAAATTGGCCCCAGTGTGTGAATGTGAGTGTGAATGTTGTCTGTCTGTCTGTGTTGGCCCTGCGATGAGCTGGAGACTTGTACCCCGCCTTTTGCCCGAATGCAGCTGAGATAGGCTCTAGCCACCCCACGCTACCCCAAAAGAGACAAGCGATAAAAATTGGATGGATGGATATTTTCACAAGTAGAACTGCTTGTATCAGGGCCTTATAAGGGAGAGTTCAAATGCAAACTGAAATAGTCCAATACAAACCTGTTCAAGAGCAGACTAGGGATGATGCTCGAAACCGATTTTCCCTTTTTGAGAACTGGTACCCATTATCGAGACCACTATAGTAAAGAAAAAGAGTTGTTTGTTTATTCAAATCGTTGGGAACGAATCCCGTCCCAACAAGAAATGCCCCGTGAGACATCACAAGAAATGATGTCACGTAGCTCAGTCATTTGTCACGGTGGGGTGCAGCGTTCTCCCGGGACGCAAAACTGACGACTCCGGACAAAAACGTGCAGGTAGGAGATGATTTATTTCTCATAAATCATACACATTACAACAGACAGGAACGAAACAAAAGGAAAGTGTGCCGTTCGCACGAGAAGCTAAAGCAAAAACTTACTTAGCACAGGAATACTAGAAGCTAAGGTAACTTTAGCACAGGAATCATGAGCTCGAAAACCAGAATGCCAACGTAATAGTTGCAAATGCAAACAATGAAGCAACGATGAGTGACCGGAAAAGGCAGGCTTAAATAGAGTCTCTGATGAGCAACAGGTGCGTGACAAGGCAGGTGAAAATCATAAGTAACCATGGTGACTAAAACAAACCCCCGAAGTGCACAAAACAACTAAGGAAGTCCAAAACTAACAGAACATAATTAAACAAAACATAATCCGACCACATCATAATACATCACAGTTTCATATCATTTCACTTTACAGGAGTAGGAAGAAGTAAAGCTTATTTAATCCTACCCCTTTCCCACTTCATAGCGTTTACAAATATATACATCATTTACTGACCTTTTTATAATAAATATCTGTGAATTACTATATACAACAGTTTTGTAATATGTAATTAATTAATTCAGTCATTATTAATATACTGAGATGAAGAATATCTTATTTTCAATAAGGTTGAAAGTATTTCTCATAATTCTTCTTCTTTGTACTTTGTAAGCACTATTCATTTGAACAACCTCTTAAACTGGATCATATCAGTACAATGTTTAACTTCTTTACTTAATCCATTCCATCATTTAATTCCACATCATTTTAGCTGTTTGCAATTTTACCAAATAATTGAACTTTAATATTTTTGACTCAATAAATAAAGTGTTTGTATGTTCTCTATATCCAACATTATGTGTCAGTCTAATTGATCTTTTTTGTAACACGGTTAACGAATGTAGCGCACATTTGTAGTTATTTCCCCACATTTCTGCACAATAACTCAGATATGGTAATACTATAGTAGAGAATGTGAAGTGATTTGTTAAACCAAATATTGTGTTTTTTTCCATATACAACAACCTATCGGGACTCGATAAGAGAATCGATAAGGAATCGGTTCGATAAGAGGATTTGATAATAGGCTCAAACTCGATAATTTCTTATCAAACATCATCCCTAGAGACACACATTGTACAGGGTAAAAGAACATTAACGCTTGATAAACCTGCTTTAAAACAGTTGGGAATATGATGAACACTTTGCCAGGAAAACAAACACACACACATGCACACACGCACACACACACACACACACACACACACACACACTTACTCACACACACACAAACACACTTTGTCCCTCTCGGGGTTGTGGGGGTGCTGGAGCCTATCCCAGCTGCACTTGGGTGGAAGACAGGGTGCACCAATTCGCCACCTCATTGCAGGGCAACACAGATAGACAACATTCACACCCACATTCACACACTTGGTCCAATTCAGTGTTGCCAATCAACCTATCCCCAGGTGTATGTCTTTGGAGGTGGGAGGAAGCCGGAGTATATCTGCAGTCAGTTTACGTTAATCTTTGCATTCTCTAAACCAGAGCTCTTCTCAACTATCTGTCCGTATCTAACCTTTCACCTCATTTCTATACATCTCACCTTTCATCTCTCATGTCTGCGACTGATAGCAAGGAAAGAGACGAGAGTGAAACATTAGACCATGGGTGTCAAACTCTGGCCGGCGGGCCAAATATCGTGTAATTTCACTTGGCCTTTGAGGCAATATCAAATTAACACTAAAGCTGGCCCGCCGATTATATATTGCGGCGGTGCCACGGTACCACCGCATTCACCGCTAATTCAATTCACCGCTAATTCTCATACTTGCCAACCCTCCCGGGAGACTTCCAAACTTCAGTGCCCCTCCCGAAAATCGTCACGTCTGCTTTTCATTCAGTCCAACAAGTGCTCCAGTCACATAATATTTGCAGCTTCTGCACGCACACACAACTGAATGCAATGCATACTTCATCAACAGCGATACAGGTTACACTGAGGGTGGCCGAATAAATGTTTTAAAAACTTTTGGAAATATACGCCACACTGTGAATCCACACCAAACAAGAATGACAAACACATTTCGGGAGAACATCCGTACCGTAACACAACATAAATACAACAGAACAAATACCCAGAACCCTTTGCAGCACTAACTCTTCCGGGATGCTACAAGGTGTGTGTGTGTGTGTTCGATAATGAAGGTTGCCTCAGCTCAAAGCCTGAGCCCCAACATTAATGAACTAGCATCCAAGAAAAGATGTCAGGTATCTGGCTTGGGCACATCAGATTAGATCAGTGTGTTGCAAACTGAGCAGTTTAAAGTCCTGAATGGTTGGTTTATTCATTATTTTATTTTCAAATTTATTAGCTTGTGGAAAAAGTTAATGTTGATATTTACCTCAGAAGTCTGCAAATAGAAAAGAGGCTTTCAATTTTTATTTAAATTGTATTTGATATGCCATTGATATTTTTTAATTATTATTATTATTATTTGAAACTCGATTTTGCATGTCACTATAAAGTTATATAAGCCTTGCTTGTTCAATATTCAATGCAAAACTTGTTTGGGTCCCTATTAAAAGGTTAATTTGTTCAACCTTGGCCCACGGCTTTGTTCAGTTTTAAATTTTGGCCCACTCTGTATTTGAGTTTGACACCCCTGCATTAGACTGACTTTTGGTAGGTCCAAATCTATACTTTATTGATCCCGTCATGGAACGATACAGAAAGTGTAGCAGTGAACAGTTTGTTATGATCTGTTGCGCCAGATCATATACTTTATTTTTTGCATCATATTATTTGCCTGTGTTTTATGTGTTTTGGTTTTATGCGCCCTTATGTTACGAGCAACAGCTACACACTTCTCCTCATTATATGATTACTGTTGTCACCTGGTGTGAGGCTAATCATCACCCTTATTTATTAATTGCTGGTCCATTGTTCGCTGTTCGTTATACACGACGGTTTGTTTGTTGGTTTCGTTGTTTGTTTTTTTGCTACCTGTGTTTTCACTTTGCTAATCTTCCTGCTACGCTAAGCTAGCACCAGTTTGTGTTGCGTTGCTTTGTATATTGAAGTAAAGAATCTTCTTACCTGCACGCTGCCTGAGGTCCTCCGCATCTTTGGAATCGCAAACACTTCACAACACGCCAGCTTATGACAGAATGGACCAGCCACATTCTAGCGATTTCGAGGAGAGCCTCTCCTTCAAAGGACACATAGAGTGGAACCGGCTAAAGTTGTTGGAGATGGAAGCTGAGGGGCAGCGCTATTGTCTAGAGGGGGTCACAAAAAGTGGATCGTTGGGCCAGATGGCGACGCGGCCTCAGTATAATCCACACACTTGGATGTTGCTTAGCCGTAGGCGAGAGCCATCCTCGCGGCTTCGACACGCCACCGCAATGGGCAGAATTCGTCGAAGCGAGGGGAAGACAGCTTCGACTCCCTCACCACCACAGCAAGAATTTGGTAATACAACTGATTATTTCGCCAAACATTTCATGACTTCGGCCACAGAACAATTATTTATTTTTGTTTTTTTTATTTGTATTTTTTTCATATACTTTTTATTTACGTAAATATTATACATTTGGAGCATAGTATTATAGTTTTCACAGCTTTTTGGTTGCTAGAGGTAGATAGCGTTTTAAAGTAAAGTTCTAACTCTTTTTAAAGGCACAAAAAACAGGTTGGGTATTAAAAACCTTACATTTATGAATATAAAACGTAACCAATAATATAATGAGGTTACAAAGGTAAAATTCCTTTTCAAGTTTTTTCCTCATACAGTGTACATCCAAATAGCACATCTTCAAGACGGAGCACAAATTTGACATAAATATTGTCCAAGATGAAACGACAGATGCCCTGCCATAGTAAAGCTTTCACAAGTCCAAAATAGGTGGTAAATAGCCTCTGGATCATCTCTGGTTACATCAATGTCCTTCTTGTATCTGACCATCACAGTCTTTACAGGGTAATAACGATGAATGATTTTGAAAGAAAACTCTTTGACTTTATTCGTAAGTAAGTACATTTCTCCAGAGTGCAATTACATAGGAGACAATCACACAATCATTTTTGGAATAGTTCAGTAGAATTCAGTAGAATGTCTCACCTTTTATATCAAAGTGCTGGCAAATTGCTGAGAACAGGCATTACTCCCCTTGGCTAGACCTGGGGTATCAAACACATATTTATTGAAGGCCACATCCTAATTTTAGCCGTCCTCAGAGGGACACTTTTAACAATATATATAAATAGGAATATAACCATATAATAGCCTTGTTACACAATTGGCATAGGCAACTGTTTTTAATTAATAGGTATTTTACAAAAAGATTAATGGATAACTTGCTTTGAAATCGTAAGCCAAGGTGAAAAGCATTTTAGCACTTGCGTGGCAGGCCATGTAAAATGATGTGGCTGGCCATGTAAAAAAATGATGTGGTAGGGCACATAAAATGATGTGGCGGAACACGAAAAAAAATGACTTGGCGGACACGTGATGTGGCGAAAACATGTAAAAAATTATGTTGCGGGAAATTAAAAAGATGTGGCAGGACACGTCAAATGACATGGCGGGCCATGTAATCATGTGGCAGGACATGTAAAATTATGTTGCAGGCCACATATAAAATGATGTGGTAAGGACACGTAAATTGATGTGTTAGGATTTGTAAAAAATTATGTGGCGGGCCATGTAAAATTATGTGGCGGGCCACATAAAAAATATGTGGTGAGGACACGTACAATGATGTGTTAGGACTTGTAAAAAAATGATGTGGCAGTTCACGTAAAATGACGTGGGAAGACACGTAAAATGATGTGGCGGGACGTGTAAAAATATTGTGGCAGGACAAGTTGAAAAATGTAACAGGACAAGTAAAAGATGTGGCGGGCTTTGTAAAATGATGTCACAGGCCATGTAAAATGATGAAGCTGGCCACATAAATGATGTGGTAGGGTACATCAAATATTGTGGCTGGCCAGGTAAAATTATGTGGCGGGCGGGACACGTAAAAAATTATGTGGCGGCACACCTAAAATGATGTGGCTGCACACGTCAAATGATGAGGCGGGACACATAAAATGATGTGGAGGGACACATTAAAGGACAAGTTGCAGTGGCGGGCCAGATCTAGATTAGTAGTAGTGTGCTGTGTTCATTGACACTCTGGAAACACTTTTGGGGTCTTGTTTACGTTGATTGAACTATTACTGTAAGGTACAACATTATTTGGGACTATGGTGGGTTATTAAGCAACCGTATTAACTAAAAGAAAAAAGCACATAAACCGAGTCACCAACATGTGTTTAATCTTACAAGAATCTTCTAGAAGGAATATAATCCAGGTTTATTGACAGTGCAGGGTCTGGGAGAAAGGCAAATAAACAGAGTGGGTCTTGAACAGGGGGGACAAGGGTGGTAAGGGAGGCTCTGAGGCTCACATTTAAACAAGTAGTGACCCCTGGGGAACTTCCTCTCCCTTTGACAAATGACTACAACTACCCTGCAGGTTATTTGGTGCGCAGTCAAATTGACTTCAGGTTTTAGTATCACACATTGGATGGATGGATGGATAGACTTAAACTTTCTGCTTGCCTATATCAATCATTTACCTCTTTCATTAATGTTTAATTGATTTACTGCACTGAGACTGTGACTTCTGGAGTAGGAAGTCTTTATGCCAGGAGCTGTGGTGCCGCCTTATCCCCCCTTGAGATAACGTAAACATGTCTGGCACCCGTGTGGGCCAGATGCTATACTATATTCATGGCAGCCACTAATGCAACTATGCTGCTCTTGCCTAATGAATTTCCACTAGCAGGGAGTTTATTATTCTCATACATTATTTTCATAATTTGTGCAGAAGCAAATGTGTTTCAGACTTCTCAAATACACTGTCCTGTATGGTGTCATATAATTACCCTTCTGAAAACCAACTTTCTCTACAGTGGACATTTCTTTTTTTCAGAGTTACACATTTCAGTGTAAAACATAGCCCTGTCATGCAAAACATAAATGTCCAGAGCAATGGACGGTTTTTTTTTTTGGAGGGAATATGACACATAGCTTTATTAACAAAACTTAGTGAACACATTCAACAGCTGCCCAGTTGCAAACTACTTTCGCTATCAGATGTCACATTAATTTACAAAAAAAATTTTTTTACACATTTGAACACACACAAAAGTACCAAAAATTGGTACCGCTGCGTACCAGTATCGATTACTAAACTAGTAATCGATACCGGTAAGTCAGCACTAGCGGTACTGCATTGGTTTAATTGTGAAAGTTGCCCATTCCTACTCAACGGGCACCACCTTTTCAAGGAACACACACACGTTCAAAAGCATTAATACATTAATGAAATCCCACAAATAATTAACAAGAAATAATACAATTGAGCTTGTTCTTTGGCTTTTTGGCGACATTTATTGATAAACTATTGAGCCACATTAACGAACAAGAGGAAAGAAGAAGAATGTACACCAAAAGTTATGCGGAAAAAGTGGATTAACATTTTTATAACTGTGTTTATAGTACCAGTAGGTAACTTCTTTTTACAACTGCGTAACAGTTAGGAGCGTCCTGACTCCGGATACAACTTTTTCACTTCCAATACGAAACAGATAAAGATATTAATCCGATACATCAGCACAAATCATAGTACATACTTTTAATATTTTGTAGTCTGAAATGTTAGAAAAGGCTTGATCAAGTGAAATTACTCAGAGAACATGAAAACACTAATCTTATGACAGACTTGCCCTGTCTTTAAATTGAAGTAGAGAAATATTTTTTAGCGTCACCTAATGACCACAATAATTCATAAAGTAAAGCTCATGACGCAGTAAGTTAAAGTTAAAGTTAAAGTTAAAGTACCAATGATTGTCACACACACACTAGGTGTGGCGAAATTATTCTCTGCATTTGACCCATCACCCTTGATCACCCCCTGGGAGGTGAGGGGAGCAGTGGGCAGCAGCGGTGGCTGCGCCCGGGAATCATTTTGGTGATTTAACACCCAATTCCAACCCTTGATGCTGAGTGCCAAGCAGGGAGGTAATGGGTCCCATTTTTATAGTCTTTGGTATGACTCGGCCGGGATTTGAACTCCCAACCCTACCGATCTCAGGACGGACACTCTAACCACTAGGCCACTGAGTAGGTGGTGCGCACACGCTTGTTACTGGATAATTTGTAATGGGCTATTGCTTTTGGGACTTTGTATCTGTGCCTGCAATATTGTTCAATGAAAGACACATATGTCTGGCTTGTGTGATAATGTGTGCTCAGTAGTTGTGTTACTGCTAGCTCCGAGGAGCCTACAGTACAGGCCACAATGTTTACCCTTTTTTGTAAATGACTTCACTGAATTACAAGAAAATATTAAACTTGTGTATTTATTGGAGGACATTTCACTGTTAACTGGCATGCCAGCTTTGCACAAGTAGTGTGTATCAGAGATTTTAGATGCAACTCAATATCTTTTTATTGTTGATATGCGACCAATGCTATGCTAAGTGTATTGTGTTTTAATGTCCTACTAGATGTATGCATGTATCTAAATATAACCAAATCAGAGTTCAACTTTACGCTACAAAAAAGAGCTGACAAAATGTAAGATGAAAAAAAATAGATTTTAGGAAAAAATACTAACAACTAGCAAAATGATCTGTCCATGAAGTTAAATCATTTTAATTGTTAAGACATCCTAAGTTAAGATTTGTATATCTGGAAATGTTTAAGATAATACATGTGTATTTTATTCTGAAAACAAGCATTATTGAACTTGCAATTCTTAAAGAAAGCATCCTCGGGATGTTACAAAATCTTCAAACATGATTTTATATTTGGGGAAAACTAAATTATCGTATTTCAATTATTTATTATGTTATCACTTTTTAATTTTTTAAACTAAAATAGACAACATATTCATGCTAAAATTGAGATTATGATGTAAAGTTAATGACTAAAAATAAGTAAATTGCTCTTAAAACTAGGGAAATTTCTAGAAATAAATGTTTTAATCTTAGCAAGTAGCAAATCATTTGCAGTTTAGTGGTTCCACAGTAAATGCATTCTGTTTTACATAGTGCAAACCAAAGAACAAACATGAATAATTGACATTGTAACGGGCTATACAAACTCAGTAGTGTCTTACAACAGGCTACGTGTGTTGTTCAAGCCACACAGGAAGCAGGTCAAGTGCTTTGGAGCCCACAAAGCTAATAAAATACACATGGAGGACAGTTGGGAAGCATATTTGTTATGTATTAAATATAAGAACGTCTACAAGAGTAGTTTAATGCCTTTTCATGTATAATGTACCTTCTCTGTTTTGGAGTTATAATAAATACTTTATTTAGATTTGCTCAATATTAATGAAATAGCTCTTTAATGTTCCCATAGTTCAGACAATTAAAGTCCAATTGCTACACTATCATGTACTAAAACAAGAGTTTCTTCTTGTTTATTAACCCACCAATGCCGAGGTCAGACTGGATAGGAAGCAAAACACTTCTCTTAGCGCTGGCATCTGGTGCCTTTGTCTGTGCCCTGTGGCATAAGTATATCTATATACAACAGACACACAATTTATCTCCTACAGGCAGCGGAGTTTATTTGATTTCCAGCACTTAAGCAAAGCTCCTTCAAAACAATGGGGACAGCTTGACGTCAGAGGGCTAACATTCATGTGGCAATTGGCGGTCGATGGGGTTTGACAGCCCATATGTCAGCGGCCATGTTGGCCGTTAATAGTTGTTGTTGTTTTTTAAACATTTACAGTGTGTAAGTCGTTTCACACCACTAAAGTGCTTGGTATTCCTCAAATAAATATTATATATTAACCCATGTTAGTTGTTTAGACATGTGTTTGGTATGCACATTTTAGCCCAAAAGTATTTCAAAGAGTTAAGTGGGATTTTAAATGAAGAATGAGGCCGGAAAAGACTCAGAAAAATGGCAGAAATATGTAAAATATTGTTGATACATTATTTAAATATGATATATTATATATTTTTCATAGTCTTGGTCTCAAGATTTATACATGCAAACCAACAGGTGGTGTGAAATGATTCCTCAACCCAAACGTGTTAGAGCTTTTCTCTCTGTCACTCACACTTACCTATAGGGTTTAAAAAATATATATTTTTGTTTTTACATTTTGACAAATGTGCACAATTAAAAAAGCTTAGTTGCTCATATAGCGATGTGTTTATACAGGTTTAGATTGGGGTATGACATTTCTTAAAAGGGAGACAGTATGTCTTGTATTCATGTATTCTAACATTAGCATTTAAGCTAGCTAGCGACCTAGTGCTAGCCCAGTGCTTCTCAAATAGTGGGGCGGGGCGGTAAGTTGTCAGGGGGGCCCTGAGAGTCAAGGGACTTCCAGTATTAAAAGCCACATTTAAAATAATATAGCTGAAATTGACATTAATGATGTAGTTTTCCGTCAGTGTTTAGAATTCACTGTTCTGTGAATTATATATATGTGGTTAGAGTGTCCGTCCTGAGATCTGTACCGAGTCATACCAAAGACTATAAAAATGGGACCCATTACCTCCCTGCTTGGCACTCAGCATCAAGGGTTGAAATTGGGGGTTAAATCACCAAAATGATTCCCGAGTGCGGCCACTGCTGCTGCTCACTGCTCCCCTCACCTCCCAGGTGGTGGAACAAGGGGATGGCTCAAATGCAGAGAGTAATTTGACCACACCTAGTGTGTGTGTGACTATCAGTGGTACTTTAACTTTATACTGTGCAGCATCCCTTAATACAATACTTTTTTAAAAAGTGGACACACTTTCATTGCTATTGTTTTCAAGTTGAGAAAGTGAGAAATGTATTCTGCGTGGCCTATTAGTTATACAGCGATCACTTGATTTAATGGCAAACATGTGATCATTGTTATTTTTTCATCACACACCAGCAGCCTTCCAGTAAGGCCTGCTGCATGACGTCAGAGTGTTGCACTGATCTGCTAATATACCTAAACCACTGGTGAACAAGATTAGAAACAATTCAGGCTCAAGGAAGAGGGATTAGGATACATGGATTGATAAAATTCAACTTTAATGAATATGAAAATGTGCTGATCCATCGGCCATCAGTGAAAAAGCTTTTGATCGCCACTGCCGATTAATGCCTTTTAATGCCGATCACAAACGCCGATCCCCTGTGGCTGACACTATTTATTTTTACTCCCCCAGCTGACAAGCAGCACTGTGGAGCCGCTTCCCAAAGCTAATACATTTCACTTCCATTACAGCAAATACAGTGTATTCCTTAGTATCTTAAGTATGATTATCAGACATGTACCATTATCACTGGAGGACAAGGCTAAACATTTTACACTCCGAGAGCAAGCCAGGAGCATGCATGCTAATTGATGAGCTAACCGCTAAGATAGCTTTAAACAACACTAAGAATTAAGTTAGGGATGTTCCGATCAAGTAGCACCACAACAGGACTTTAACGGCAAAAACCAAATGATTTAAATGAATAGCAGATATTAATTTTTACTTTTGTCTAATTATCGTGTACTACTGACTTTGTTTTTTATCAAACAATTGTACGTAATAAAAAAGAAAGAGTAAACTACCATATTTTCTGGGGGACAAAGTGCACCGGTATTTAAGCCGCACCCAGCAAATGTTAGAAGAAAAAAATATATATATATATATATATATATATATAATAGGCGCATTGGACTATAAGCCACAGATATATACCGGTACAAAAGATTTTGTGAATGTTTATTTACATACCTTAATTGTTTCCAAACGGTGTCTGTAACTTGGCAGTAAAATGGCTGATCAAACAAAAAACAGAAGTCATCATCATGGACCCACTAAATGCAAAGCTAGGTCTCCAATCAGCTAAACAGACTCAATAACTCCACAGTGACGTTTTTGTGAATTTACAAAACTGAAATAACACAAAAAGAATGCTATTTATTATCAGTTAATAATACTAGATCAGACCAATCTAAGTCTAAGACTAGATCTGACCAATCTAAGTCTATGAGTATGAACTGATGAAGCCTACCCGGCCGGATGAGAGGCCAAACGTCTTCTAAGACAGGCCAAACAGTCCAATTGCGATCGATTAAATGCCCTGAGATTACAATGACCTGGTTGAATGAAAACATTCAAAGAGAAAAACTAACAGAAACATGTCAGCTTAGTTGTTATTGCTAATGACGTTAGCTTGATTACATTACGATAGCACGTACGAACATGCATGAAAACATTCCTGCAGACATCACACATTTAACGGTTTAATAAGTGTGACTTGGTCCAGTTATATTGTAATACTTACAAACATTGCTTGGAGTGATAAATGAAGAACCTTTTTGAGCAGAAACGTAATGGACAAATAGTGACAAAACAGAATATACTTCCGGTTCAAGGCATCAAATAGGAAGTACACAAAGAAAAAAATAAATGCACCACTTTTGTTTTTGCTCCCATTTTTCATGAGTTGAACTCAAAAGCTATATACACAAAATACCTAATCCTATGAAATATTGTTCACAAATCTATCTAAACCTGAGTTAGTGAGCATTTCTTCTTTGCCAAGATAATCCATCCCACCTCATAGGTGTGGCATATCAAGATGCTGATTAAACAGCATGATTATTGCACAGGTGTGCCTATATGAATAGGCCTATCTGAAATGTGCAGTTTTATTACATAGCACAATGCCACAGATGTCGCAAGTTTTGAGGGAGCGGGCAGATGGTATGATGACTGAAGAAATGTCCACCAGAGATATTGCCTTTAAATTGAATGTGTGAATGAATGATGGGTTCTCACTTCTCTGTGAGCGCTTTGAGTATCTAATAATAGAAAAGGCGATATAAAATCGAATCCATTATTATTATTTCTCTACCAAAAGCCATCTCCAAAGGCGTGTCAGAGAATTGGGCAGTACATCCAAGTGGTCTCACAACCACAGACCACGTGTAGCCAGACTAGCCCAGGACCTCCACATCCAGCAGGTCCACCTCCATGATCATCTGAGACCAGCTGGATGCTGCAACAATTGTTTTACATAATCATATAATTTCTCCCAAACTGTGAGAAACCTTCTCAGGGAAACTCATCTGCAGACTCGTCATCCTCATCGGGGTCTCGACCTTACTGCAGTTTGTCCTTGTAACTGACATAAATGGGCAAATAAATGCTCACATTCGATGGCGTCTGGAACGTTGGAGAATCATGGAAGAATCACGGTTTTCACTGTTCAGGTAAGATGGCAGACAGCGTGTGTGGCGTCGTGTGGGAGAGCGGTTTGCTGATATCAACATTGTAAATTGTGTGACCCACTGTGGGGGTGGGGTGGCCCATGGTGGGGATGGGGTTATGGTACGTATGTTATGGACAACGAGCGCAAGTGTATTTTATTGATGGCATTTTGAATGCACAAAGATACCGTGACAAGGTCCTGAAACCATTCATCCTAGACAATCACCTCATGTTGCAGTATAACAATGCACGACCCCATGTTGCAAAGATCTGTAAAACATTTCTGGAAGCTGAAAACATCCAAGTTTTTGCATGGCCAGCATACTCACCGGACATGTCACCCATTGAGCATGTTCGGGATGCTGTTGATCTGCGTATACGACAGCATGTTCCAGTTCCTGCCAATATTCAGCAACTTGCACAGCCACTGAAGAGGAATAGACACACATTCCACAGGCCACAAATTAACAACCTGATCAACTCTATGCGAAGGAAATGTGTTGCACTGCGTGAGGCAATGGCACGACTGTAAGGTGGGATGGATTAACTTGGCAAAGAAGAAATGCTCACTAACACACAGCACACAGTTTAGACAGATTTGTGAACAACATTTAAAAAGAATAGGTCTTTTGTGTGTATAGTAAATGTTTTACATCTTTGAATTCAACTCATGAAATATGAGAGCAAACACAAAAGTGTTGCATTTATATTTTTTGTTTTTTATACATTTTCAACCCACAGCACGTGCAGTGAGCGAACTCACCCAAAAGATGGCGGAATACAATCAACAATAGTCCACCTTGTCAGCGTCTCTGTCGGTGTTACATGAAAACTATTTGTTGAATACAAATCATTATGGCCGTTAGTGAAGCTTATAGTCCTGAAAATACGGTAAATGAGTATTACGGGTATTCTCAAACTCTAGTGGTACACCAAAGAGTCACTTAATTAAATATTCAAACACAGTGTTACTGTTTAAACTGTGTGTAATGTTACAGTGTCCAGAATACTAAATATACTTGTTAAATAAAACCACTGCCTTGTTTACGCTACTGCATTTTAATGTTGGTCATTATGGCGGTTTTTGGCGAGCCAAGTGTTTTCTGACATGATACTTTGTGAAAAAAAGTTTGAGAACCACTGGAGTAGTATATACTAGTTTTTACTTTTGGTTATTGTGTACCATTTACTTTGTTTTAATCAAACAAGTGTAGGTAATACAAGAGAATAAATAACGATTTAAAATTTTGTGTTGACTTTGTCAAAGTCTCAATTGCATTCACCATAAATACATTGAAACATTTACGGTTAAGACTCTAGTTGTGCTCGGTATTGGTATCGACCGATCTCACTCATGGATGATCGGACTCTGCAGCATAAAACCCTGAAATCCTAAAATTCAAACCTTCATAAAGTCCCTGAATACCCTCTGAATGTTTTGATGCAACACAGGAGAGCTGCGGGACAAAAAAGGGAGTAAAAAGCAAAACATTCCATAACAAAGTGATGGATTATTTGCTGAAACTCTGATGCCCTCAGTAACTAAAAGGGCTGTTAATTAGTTGTGTATTAGAAAGCTTCATGTCGAAACATCGTAATAAATGACAGTGTCCACGTATGCCAAAAACTCATATCGAAATTAGTCTGATGCTCTCTTGCCTCAAGGCTGGAAATTAGGCAAAAAAAGAAGTTGCCTCCTAAGACTACTTCTAAAAGTGAGATCAGTGATTTTCTTCTAATCCCTCCCTTTTCTGCCTCCACAGCGAGTACCATCTCTTCACCCTCTGCACTGAGACCAAATCACTTACCGTGCACTGCTACTGGCCCAATCCACTGGTGGAGAGCTACATCATCCGCATACACAAGCACTTTTTCTCCAACTGCACCATGGAACAGGTGGCGTGGGTGGATCCTCCAGATAACACACTAACCATCCTCATCCTGATTCCCGTTTTCCTCACTTTGTTTATGATTGCACTGGTGGTGTGGCGCAGCAAGAGGAGCGACAACCTTGCTTAGACAATATCGCCTAACCATCAACGTACACAACAAAGGAATTTGTTTTGAGTTGATCAGTTGATCTGCAATTCTTGTAATAATATCACAAAAACAAAACAGTCTTGTTTTAATCCGTAGCACAAGTTTACCAACACAACCAAAAACCATTTTGATAAGTAGAATATTTGACTCCAACCACTAGGGGTGTGGGAAAAAATCGATTCGAATTCGAATCGCGATTCTCTCGTTGTGCGATTCAGAATCGATTCTCATTTTTAAAAAATCCATTTTTTTTAAATTATTTATTTATTTATTTATTATTATTATTATTTTAATTAATCAATCCAACAAAACAATTCACAGCAATACCATAACAATGCAATCCAATTCCAAAACCAAACCCGACCCAGCAACACTCAGAACTGCAATAAACAGAGCAATTGAGAGTAGACACAAACACGACACAGAACAAACCAAAAGTAGTGAAACAAAAATGAATATTATCAACAACAGTATCAAGATTAGTTACAATTTTAACATAGCAGTGATTAAAAATCCCTCATTGACATTATCATTAGACATTTAAAAAAAAAAAAAAAAGAACAATAGTATCACAGTGGCTTACACTTGCATCGCATCTCATAAGCCTGACAACACACTGTGTCCAATATTTTCACAAAGATAAAATCAGTCATATTTTTGGGTCATTTAATAGTTTAAAAACACATTTACATTATTGCAATAAGTTGATAAAACATTGTCCTTTACAATTATAAAAGCTTTTTACAAAAATCTACTACTCTGCTTGCATGTCAGCAGACTGGGGTAGATCCTGCTGAAACCCTATGTATTGAATGAATAGAGAATCGTTTTGAATCGAGAAAAAATCGTTTTTGAATCGAGAATCGTGTTGAATTGAAAAAAAAAAAAGATTTTGAATCGAATCGTGACCCCAAGAATCGATATTGAATCGAATCGTGGGACACCCAAAGATTCACAGCCCTACCAACCAGGCTATTCTCAGATTATTGAATGCATGAAAATGTCATTTAGCATCTTAAAAAGTTTGTTGAAAGTCTATGGTGTTCTATCCGTAGAGCTGTTGAGGCAGAATTATGCTCTAGTGTCACGTAGCTTGCATTATTGACGCCAACTCGCTCCTCCCCATCCAAAGCCTCGTAAGTGCACCTCTAAAAAGAATCGAGCTTCGGTCGCCATTGTTTACCACACAACGCTTGTCCATTGCTTTCAGTGAAGTTGTATTGAGAAAATGCTGTAAAAAGGCTGAAACACACAAAAAGTAGCACAGTTTATGACAGCATTGGATTGCTGACTGAATGAGCATGGAGATTGATCAGCCCGCCCCGTTCGTACAAGGAGACATGGTCTGTACAACAAAGCTTAGCTAGTAGAGGTGGGAATCTTTAGGTACCTCATGATTAAATTAAATGTTGGGCTGTTTGATTTTGAATTAAACACAATTTTCATAATATATTTTTTGCTACAAATATATTACAATAATAAAACATTTTCAAAAACAGGTTGAAAGTTACAAAAGCTCCTCTTGGCTGCTGAAGTACGACTTAATAGGCACAGTGTTGACCTAAAAAACTTGTTTTTGTAGTTTATTTATAATGATATTTACAAAAGTCACACAATGTTAATCATCCATCCGGTCATTTTCTACCGCTTGTCCCTTTCGGGGTCACATGGGTGCAGGAGCCTATCTCAGCTGCATTCAGGCAGAGGGCGAGGTACACCCTGGACAAGTCACCCTCTCATCGCAGGGCCAACACAGATGGACAGACAACATTCACACTCACATTCACACACTAGAGCCAATTTAGTGTTGCCAATCAACCTATCCCCAGGTGCACGTCTTTGGAAGTGGCAGGAAGCCGGAGTAGCCGAAGGGAACCCACACAGTCACAGGGAGTCCACTCCACACAGAAAGACAAATAGCATAAAAATATTATTTTTTTCTTTTGTTTTTTTAATCTATTTTGGAAAATATATGAATCGATTTCGAATTGGAATAACTAATAATCGCTAATCACTAATAATTTGGATGTGAATCAATTTTTTGAACACCCCTAATAACAAGGGTTGTGGTTAACCACTTCAGAAAAAGACTGCCCTCTAGTCTATTGGAAGAGATTTGCAAGTAAACAAATGCTGTAAACCAGGGGCTATTCAACTAAATTGCTCCGGACGCAACATTTTCAGAACTCTATTTAAAGACCAGGCAGCCGGATTTCTCCCTTCACTATTATGAAAACCAGCATCCTCCGTACTGAAATTTTGTTTTTGGGTTATTTCTTGTTTCTGAGTTACAAATTTCAGGATAGCCCTGTTAGGTAAAATTCCTGGCTTTTAGATTGTTAAAATGTCAATGCGAGGATTTGCCAATATGCTTACACTGTTCCAAGTTCTCTATACAACAAAAGTGCTGTAGCTGCAAAAAAAATTCCCATGTCTGGTGTTACTGCTGGACCAGATTTTGCCCCCACACCGCCAGTTGAATAGACCTGCTCTAAACGAACCAAGACACCATCGGAGTACGCAAGCGGCGTAACGCAAGAGCCTATTTCAATCTTTAGAACACAAAAGCTGTGTCAATTCTATTGTTGGCATTGTGGCAAAGTGGGTAATAAAACTAAACCCAATGACCATAATATTGGCACTGCTGAGAAACACAAATGCTTATTGTATTTATGAGTGGTCTCAGGGGTAAAACACAAGAATTAAAAACAACCTGCCTAATTTTGTCTTTGTTGATGTCTCTGACATCAATTGACCTTCCAAATGAAAGCCCACTGTGTCCCTTTCAGATGCCAAAGGTGTAACGTGCCAAGAGTTGCGAGAAAGCAATTTAGGATTTGAATTCACTGCATTCCAGTTTATACTCAAGCAGTTATTACACAAGAGCAGATGTGAAGTTGGCTTCAATCAAAAGTTTGTTTTGTACTAAACAGTTCATTAGATGCACGTTGGTAAGAGTATATTTGCCAAAACTATTTATTGTATTTGCCTTAGAGGTATCTGTGCATCCAGTGGTTTAAAAAGTATGACCTGGTGAAGACTTTGAGCCTTTCTATGGCCAGCTGGACATTCAAAGTGACCAGTGAGCATGAAGGGTCATGTCAGAAGCACTGTATCCCAGCTAAAAGCCAAAGCATCCCAGTGACCCAATTCTTTCAACTCGTGGAAATAAGATTCCCAGCGGACTGAATTTGTTGAGTATTTTTAACATGAAACACAACAGGATGAAAAGAAGCCCAAACTTGGACAAAAAAGACATTCTGGAAGTTTCCACCCCCCTGTTGGATTACTGAAGGGACAGTCGCCAGTGCAAAGGACATACATACAACACTACGATTCAACTAGTTTGAGTCTTTTGTGGCTGTTTTATACAAGTGTAACTTGTATAAATATATACTGTTGAATAAAATACTGTAAATACACTGAGATGTTTTAATGTAGCTGTGATCCTCAGTCTGTGCCTCACTTGTGTCAATAAAAGGTAAATATAACTGTTTTTACAAAAATCATCCCAGTTTGACATTTAATGTTCACCCTTCATTTAACTATATTCCAGCTGGATTGTTTATCTGTTGACCGGATGCACATTATGTTTTTATTTCTTGACACTTTACGCTGTTTCCTTCACAATGACCTTGCATTTTTGTAAATGTTCAGTGTACAAAACATAATGTTGTCAAAATGACTGTTATGGCTTCATAAGCCTACAAACTGCTCCTGGATCATAACCCAAAGTAAGGGGGAATTTACATAGCCCCACTCCTGGGTGGATCTTGTGTGAGAGGAAGGTGGGGGTTAATAATTTAGCAATGCGGTCTGCTAAAAATGATGGAAAGTGTTTACATAGCAACCACTGTGTGGTCAAAGTTGGAATTGCCACAAAACACATTTTGAGATATTTAACACACAGCTGCCATCGGATAAAGTGGATAGTGCAACCCCCCAAATTGTCACCTTTCATATGTTAGGTAAATCGCGACGAATGGAGACCTGTGAATCCCCTTCTTACCGTAAACCATCTTGAATATTGAGTATAGACTATTTGTGCTGTCCAATGATTCATCTTTAAAATTGGATAAATCACAGTTTGGAAATTAGATTAATGCAAATAATTGCCATATATTACTTGCTTGCAGAATTTAATTTAACTTTGAAAAAGACTGATGTTTTAACACAAATGTCCTTTTATTGTCAAAATGGACGGTGTGGCTCTATTGGTAGAGTGGCTGTGCCAGCAACCTGAGGTTTTCTGGTTCGATCCCCAACTGCTGCCATCCTAGTCACGTCCATTGTGTCCTTGAGCAAGACACTTCACCTTTGCTCTTGATGTGTTGCATGACAGCTCCCACCACCAGTGTGTGTGAATGGGTGCATGTGGAAGTAGTGTCAAAGCGCTTTGAGTACCTTGAAAATAGAATAAACAAAGTCACGTGACACTGGTCTTGGAGTGACTGCTCGCTGTTGCTGTTGCAAAAAAGCTAAGTATTGTTCTATCTGTGTGCTTTTAATTGTTTTACAGCTTTCTTTACTACAAAGCCTGTTTCCATATGAGTTGGGAAATTGTGCTAGATGTAAATATAAACGGAATACAATGATTTGTGAATAATTTTCAACCCATATTCAGTTGAATATGCTACAAAGACAACATATTTGGTGTTCAAATTGATAACCATTTTTTTTTTTGCAAATAATGATTAACTATAGAATTTGATACCAGCAACACATGACAAAGAAGTTGAGAAAGGTGGCAATAAATACTGATAAAGTTGAGGAATGAACAGGTGGGTGCCATGATTGTATAAAAACAGCTTCCCAAAAAATGCTCAGTCTTTCACAAGAAAGGATGGGACGAGGTACACCCCTTTGTCCACAACTGCATGAGCAAATAGTCAAACAGTTTAAGAGCAACGTTTCTCAAAGTGCAATTGCAAGAAATTTAGGGATTTCAACATCTACGGTCCATAATATCATCAAAAAGTTCAGAGAATCTGGAGAAATCACTCCACGTAAGCGGCATGGCCGGAAACCAACATTGAATGACCGTGACCTTCGATCCCTCAGACGGCACTGTATCAAAAACCGACATCAATCTCTAAAGGATATCACCACATGGGCTCAGGAACACTTCAGAAAACCACTGTCACTAAATACAGTTTGTCGCTACATCTGTAAGTGCATGTTAAAGCTGTACTATACAAAGCGAAAGCCATTTATGAACAACATCCAGAAACGCCGCCGGCTTCTCTGGGCCCGAGATCATCTAAGATGGACTGATGCAAGGTGGAAAAGTGTTCTGTGGTCTGACGAGTCCACATTTCAAATTGTTTTTGGAAATATTCGACATTGTGTCATCCGGACCAAAGGGGAAGCGAACCATCAAGACTGTTATCGACGCAAAGTTCAAAAGCCAGCATCTGTGATGGGATGGGGGTGCATTAGTGCCCAAGGCATGGGTAACTTACACATCTGTGAAGGCACCATTAATGCTGAAAGGTACATACAGGTTTTGGAACAACATATGCTGCCATCTAAGCGCCGTCTTTTTCATGGACGCCCCTGCTTATTTCAGCAAGACAATGCCAAGCCACATTCAGCACGTGTTACAACAGCGTGGCTTCGTAAAAAAAGAGTGCGGGTACTTTCCTGGCTCGCCTGCAGTCCAGACCTGTCGCCCATCGAAAATATGTGGTGCATTATGAAGCGTAAAATACGACAGCGGAGACCCCGTACTGTTGAACGACTGAAGTTCTACAAAAAACAAGAATGGGAAAGAATTCCACTTTCAAAGCTTCAACAATTAGTTTCCTCAGTTCCCAATCGTTTATTGAGTGTTGTTAAAAGAAATTGTGTTGTAACACAGTGGTGAACATGCCCTTTACCAACTACTTAGGCACGTGTTGCAGCCATGAAATTCTAAATTAATTATTATTTGCAAAAAAATAAATAAAGTTTATGAGTTTGAACATCAAATATCTTGTCTTTGTAGTGCATTCAATTGAATATGGGTTGAAAAGTATTTGCAAATCATTGTATTCCGTTTATATTTACATCTAACACAATTTTCCAACTCATATGGAAACGGGGTTTGTACTTCCCAAACATACTTGGTAGTCTTATTTAACTTGCAAATCACCCGATCTCGGTCTCACCACCCCTCCCTCAGCTAACTAGCTGCTAAGCAAACAAAACTAGCGCGGAGAAAGGCGGCGTCGGTCTGAAGGAATCTGCGCCCGCATATCGCGACCACTTCCCTGAAGACAGCAAGAACTTCACTCGGTGACAGAAAATACCGTAAATATGGCTCCCTGCGCTTCGTACACTGTTCTCATTGGTGCTGGCTCTGCTAGAGGGCCGTAATCTCGTAACTTTAGATGTTGCGAACACATCTGCTAGCGTTAGCTGTACCGAGCTAACTAGCCCAGTTTATAGCAGACCTAAGCGGCCTAAAGGTAATGGTGAACCGGTTGAGACGTATAATAGATTTAGCCCTTTAGCTAGTCCTACACCCCAGTCTACCGGGCACCACACCTTAGTCATAGGGGATTCCATCACCCGAAACATAAAGCTTAGCAAACCAGCCACAATTAAGTGTATTCCCGGGGCCAGAGCACTTGACATTGAAGCTAATCTTAGGGAGCTAACTCGCAACAGGCCGAGTAAACACGTACGACAGGCTAATCGCACCACTGGCTATGCAAACATAGTTGTACACGTTAGCTCCAATGACACTAGGATGAGACAGTCAGAGATTACAAAGAGAAGCATAGCTAGGACTTGCAATCTCGCTAGAAAGATGTCCAGGCATCGAGTAATTGTCTCTGGCCCCCTGCCTGCGAGAGGCAATGATGAGAGATATAGCAGATTAGTCTCGCTTAACAAGTGGCTGGCTAGTTTTTGTAGACAACAGGGACTAATGTTCATTGATAATTGGCCCTCTTTCTGGGGCAAACCGTGCCTGTTGATGAGAGACGGCCTTCACCCTAATCAAGAAGGCGCCATCATCCTGACTAGGAACATAGATTTTTGTTTGAGTCACACTTGACTAACTACACTAAAGCAAGCCCGGTCACAGGCATTTACAGAGTCTGGTAGTCCGGGTGAAGAGTCAGTTAAGCTAGAACTAGCCAGCGCCAGGCTGGAAAATCCCTGCACACATAGCATTTCTCCTAGAATAATACACAACTCACATAATGTTTTTTCTGCAGTGACTGTGCCAGAGGTGGACATGCATTCTACTGAGGTGGCAAATTATGATGCGTTCAGTGTATCGCAGCACCAAGCAAACAATCTGAAAATTCCCGTCATATCAATTCCTACATATGGTCGAAATTACTTAAAGCGCACTACGCAAAATAAACGCAACATTATTAATATTGCTACTACGGATAATTTTAACAAAAACAGCCCACTACCTATAATATGGGCTTTTTAAACACAAGATCATTGTCTCCCAAAACATTATTAGTTAATGAGGTCATTAGAGACAACAATCTTAACGTCATTAGTTTCAGTGAAACCTGGCTCAAACCAGACAATTTTTTTGCGCTGAATGAGGCATCTCCTCCTAACTATACGAATGCGCATATTGCCCGTCCCCTTAAAAGGGGTGGGGGGGGGGGGGGGGGGGGGGGGTCGCACTTATATACAATGAAAACTTTAACCTTACCCCTAACCTAAATAATAAATATACATCGTTTGAGGTGCTTACTATGAGGTCTGTCGCACCGCTGCCTCTCTACCTGGCTGTTATCTACCGCCCCCCAGGGCCCTATTCGGACATTATCAGTAAATTCTCAGAGTTCGTCGCTGATCTAGTGACGCACGCCGACAATATAATCATAATGGGGACTTTAATATCCATATGAATACCCCATCGCACCCTCCGTGCGTGGCGCTCCAGACTATAATCCAGACTATAATTGATAGCTGTGGTTTAACACAAATAATAAATGAACCCACGCATCGCAACGGTAATACGATAGATCTAGTGCTTGTCAGGGGAGTCACCACCTCCAAATTTATGATACTCCCGTATACTAAAGTAATGTCCGACCATTACTTTATGAAATTCGAAGTTCTGACTCATTGTCATCAAGCTAATAATAATAATAACTGCTTTAGCAGCCGCAACATTAATGCTGCCACAACGATGACTCTTGCTAGCCTACTGCCTTCGGTAATGGCACCATTCCCAAATTATGTCGGCTCTATTGATAACCTCACTAACAACTTTAACGACGCCCTGCGTGAAACCATTGATAGTATAGCACCGCTAAAGCTAAAAGGGCCCCTAAAAAGCATACCTCATGGTTTACAGAAGAGAGCTCTTAAATTATCATGTAGAAAGCTGGAACGCAAATGGCGCGCTACTAAACTTGAGGTTTTCCATCAAGCATGGAGTGATAGTTTAATAATTTATAAACGCATGCTTACCTTAGCTAAAGCTAAATACTACTCAAACCTCATCCGCCTCAATAAAAACGATACTAAATATTTGTTCAGTACAGGAGCATCGCTAACCCAACAAGGCACTCCTCCCAGTAGCTCCACCCACTCGGCAAATGACTTTATGAATTTCTTTAATAAGAAAATTTAACTCATTAGAAAGGAGATTAAAGACAATGCATCCCAGCTACAACTGGGTTCTATTAACACGGATAAGACTGTACAGTATATACGACGGATATTGCCCTCCAAAATAGTCTCTCTCTTTTTGATGAAATAACATTAGAGGAATTGCTACGGCACGTAAATGGGATAAAACAAACAACATGTTTACTTGACCCACTTCCTGGGAAACTTATCAAGGAGCTTTTTGTAATATTAGGTCCATCAGTGCTAAATGTTATAAACTTATCACTTTCCTCTGGCACTATTACCCTAGCATTCAAAAAAGCGGTTATTCATCCTCTGCTCAAAAGACTTAACCTCGATCCTGGCCTCATGGTAAACTACCCGTCCCGCCTTCCGTTTATTTCAAAAATCCTTGAAGAAATTGTTGCACAGCAACTAAATGAACACTTAGCGTCTAACAAGCTCTGTGAACCCTATTAATCCGGTTTCAGGGCAAATCACTCTACGGAGACAGCCCTCGCAAAAATGACTAATGATCTACTGCTAACGATGGATTCTGATCTGCGTCATCTATGTTGCTGCTTCTTGATCTTAGCGCTGCTTTCGATACCGTCGATCATAATATTTTATTAGAGCGTATCAAAACATGTATTGGTATGTCAGACTTAGCCTTGTCTTGGTTTAACTCTTATCTTACTGACAGGATGCAGTGCGTCTCCCATAACAATGTGACCTCGGACTATGTTAAGGTAACGTGTGGAGTTCCTCCTTACTCTTTTTTGCACGGGCATGTGCATTGATTTTATCAATGAATCAATTATCTGATTGTATAACAACTTGTACCGTATTTATTCAAAATAAATTATGTGATTAACCTTGATTTATACATGGTTAATGCAATATTTTTTGTGATTAATTACTCTAACTTTGTATTTTTATCCATAGAAAACAAAAAAAGGCCAGTCATCTTATAGTTGTTGTCTTGAGATGAATACTTGCAAACCACCAGCGGAAATCTGTTCTTTCGTAGCTTTTCTTATTATCACACACACACATACGCACGCACACTCGCACGCGTGCGCACACACACACACACACACACACACACACACACACACTCACACTCACACACGCACGCACACGCACACACGTCCACACACACACACACACATACACACACACACACACACACATATACAGGTGAGCTGGAGAGAGTTAGCCCTCAACTAAGATCCAGATCCAGTATACGGAATGTCCCTCCATAATGCAAATCCAAGGTAGCAACCTTCGCCTCAATAGTGGCAAATAAACTAAGTACAAGATCTGTTATCACTGGAGGACGAGGAATATCTAAACATTCTACACTACAAACCGTAGGGGGATACAATAATCTATGCTACCCGCTACGCTAGAGATCAGAGGAACAGAGGTGTGCAGATCGAATACAAATATCGACAGTAACAATACCAAGTATAGTATCAGTGCATGGGAGATACTACGGTGATTAGATTGAGATTTTTTATTGCCACAAAATCTTGCATCGTTTTTGTTATTGTTTACAAACTAATGAGGGACACAAGAGGTCGGGGACGGCGTGGCGCAGTTGGGAGAGTGGCTGTGCCAGCAACCTGAGGGTTCCTGGTTCAATCCCGACCTTCTACCAACCTAGTCACGTCCGTTGTGTCCTTGAGCAAGACACTTTACCCTTGCTCCTGATGGGTCGTGGTTAGCGCCTTGCATGGCAGCTCCTGCCATCAGTGTGTGAATGTGTGTGTGAATGGGTGAATGTGGAAATAGTGTCAAAGCGCTTTGAGTACCTTGAAGGTAGAAAAGCGCTATACAAGTATAACCCATTTATCATTTACCATTACTTTCAGGGCGAAAAAAAACAAATAATTTGAATCAGAAACTATTTCAATTTTCACTTGATATTGTTATACTGCCATCCGGTGTGTTGGTCCAATTATATTTGTGATTAAAAAAAATATAATCATTCAATGATCTTGTTATTTTACATCAGACAGCCGTTGTAATCCGTTTTGAAATGGTTCTATTATCATAATAGTATGTTGTGGTATATATCCTTATCACAGGAGAATGTAATATACATATTGTGTGGATTTTAGGCCATATCGCCCATCTGTGCTGCTAAGGAATAAAAATCTAATATTTATTGATTGATTTAAACAAATTAGAAATAGTGTTAAACTATATTTCTTTAGTCTTATACAGAGGGTCACTTTATTTTCAGGACAGAATTTGAATATGACATACTGTATATACCCAATGCAATGATTCACATGCAGCTAAAGTAAATACTGTGCTACAGTATTTACTATAAGCACAATTATAAGAATAGGTCTGTGCTATTTTTACCATAGTGCCAAATTGACGCTCCTCACTACTCACGTAAATTACATAGTGTCAAAAAAAAAGAAAAAAAAGAAAAGAAATGGAGGCTGTTCATTTAAAATGTTTTCAGGATCCAAAACACTACTGGCATATAATCGAACAGAGTGGTGGATGGATATCTGTAGTGGATACATATAGATCTGTTCTAGTTGTTTCATAATAGAAAAGCCAACCAACAATGATCCCTCAAGTATTTAGCACTGACTATTTAGGTTAATCTCTTCCACACTTGGAAGAGTGACATTAAAAATATCATCTTGCATATTCATTAAAAATATTTCATAACATCCCTCTCAGAATTAGGAGTGGGTGCAGAGAGCATTTCTTCTGGCAGCCACATTGTCTCAGATTGTTAGTGTTTATTCAAGCACTGACATTATTCTTGTATTAAATCAACAATACTGACAAATTCAAACATCCCGGCATCTATATACTGTAGATAACAGATTGGAGTAAACCTGCAAAACAATACGAAGAAACCCAAACCGTGCACATTCCATTTTATCACTGTATCAAGTAAATAAACACAGAATGGAACAATGCGGTTATCATTGGCGGAGGCTGATGGTCAATGATGTTGGTTTTGTTGCCGACACCCACTTTAATGCAACCTGGTTGGACCCACAGGACGGAAACCGCAAACTTTGTGAGCACAATACAACCCCAGTATCATAAGTTGCTATCTAAACAAACACATGGTAACACTATTTATCCCATAGGCCCTACCAGGAAAGAACCAAAAAGTTTTTTGTTTCCACAGGGATGTAAAACAAGAGTGTTTATAAATGCCAATTGAAGAGACCATAGCTTAGGAGGGTGGACTTGGCAGTGTTCCTTCAAGGAGAATTTTCCACAAGGCCGCCATAGTCAGTCACTTGGAGGCAGGAAGGATATTCAAGCTTTTTCCCAGAGTTGACAGAAGAATACAGGGAAGTGGGTTGACCCTGACGCCGGCTTTTGACCAAATGCGGCACAAGGTGCGAGAGTGCCATGCAACTTGTTGCAATGGACCAAAGCTTTTGATGAGTTTTGCCCTTCCCATTTTCACAAAGAAATGAATGCCACATGCTAAATTGGGGCACTAAGCAACAATAGGTGTATGTAACGTTCGTACAAGGAGACAAGGTCTGTACAACAAAGCTTAGTTAGTAGAGGTGGGAATCTTTAGGCACCTCATGATTAAATTAAATGTTTGGGCTGTTCGATTTTGAATTAAACACAAATTTCATAATATATTTTTTGCTACAAATATATTATAATAAACATTTTCAAAAACAGGTTGCAAGTTACAAAAGCTCCTCTTGGCTGCTGAAGCATGAGTTAATAGGCACGTCCATCCATCCATCCATCCATCCATCCATTTTCTTCCGCTTATCCGAGGTCGGGTCGCGGGGGCAGCAGCCTAAGCAGAGAAGACCAGACTTGACTCTCCTCAGTCACTTCGTCCAGCTCTTTACGGGGGATCCCGAGGCGTTCCCAGGCCAGCCGGGAGACATAGTCTTCCCAATGTGTCCTGGGTCTTCCCCTTGGCCTCCTGCCAGTCAGACATGCCCCAAACACCAGAGGGAAGCATTCGGGTGGCATCCAGAGCAGATGCCCGAACCACCTCATCTGGCTCCTCTCGATGTGGAGAAGCAGCGGTTTTACTCTGAGTTCCTCCCGGATGACAGAGCTTCTCACCCTATCTCTAAGGGAGAGACCCGCCACCCGGCGAAGGAAACTCATTTCGGCCGATTGTACCCGTGATCTTGTCCTTTCGGTCATAACCCAAAACTCATGACCATAGGTGAGGATGGGAACGTAGATCGACCGGTAAATTGAGAGCTTTGCCTTCCGGCTCAGCTCCATCTTCACCACAATGGATCGATACAGCGTCCTCATTACTGAAGACGCCGCACCGATCCGCCTGTGGATCTTACGATCCACTCTTCCCTCACTCGTGAACAAGACTCCAAGGTACTTGAACTCCTCCACTTAGGGTAAGATTTCCTCCCCAACCTGGAGATGGCACTCCAACCTTTCCCGGGCGAGAACCATGGACTCGGACTTGGAGGTGCTGATTCTCATCCCAGTCGCTTCACACTCGGCTGCAAACCGATCCAGTGAGAGCTGAAGATCCTGGCCAGTTGAAGCCATCAGGACCACATCATCTGCAAAAAGCTGAGACTTAATCCTACTGCCACCAAACCGGATCCTCTCAACGCCCTGACTGCGCATAGAAATTCTGTCCATAAAAGTTATGAACAAAATCGGTGACAAAGGGCAGCCTTGGCGGAGTCCAACCCTCACTGGAAACGGGTCCGACTTACTGCCGGCAATGCGGACTAAGCTCTGACACTGATCATACAGGGAGCGGACCGCCACAATCAGACAGTCCCATACCCCATACTCTCTGAGCACTCCCCACAGGACTTCCCAGGGAACACGGTCGAATGCCTTCTTCAAGTCCACAAAGCACATGTAGACTGGTTGGGCGAACTCCCATGCACTCTCAAGGACCCTGCCGAGAGTATAGAGCAGGTCTACCGTTCCACGACCAGGAAGAAAACTACACTGTTCCTCCTGGATCCGAGGTTCGACTATCCGGCGTAGCCTCCTCTCCAGTATACCTGAATAGACCTTACCGGGAAGGCTGAGGAGTGTGATCCCACGATAATTGGAACACATCCTCCGGTTCCCCTTCTTAAAGAGAGGAACCACCACCCCGGTCTGCCAATCCAGAGGTACCGCCCCCGATGTCCACGGGATGTTGCAGAGTCTTGTCAACCAAGACAGCCCCACAGCATCCAGAGCCTTAAAGGGGAACATTATCACCAGACCTATGTAAGCGTCAATATATACCTTGATGTTGCAAAAAAAAGACCATATATTTTTTTAACCGATTTCCGAACTCTAAATGGGTGAATTTTGGCGAATTAAACGCCTTTCTATTATTGGCATTCGGAGCGATGACGTCACGTTGTGACGTCACATCGGGAAGCAATCCGCCATTTTCTCACTTTTGTCGGTGTGTTGTCGGAGGGTGTAACAACACAAACAGGGACGGATTCAAGTTGCACCAGTGGCCCAAGGATGCGAAAGTGGCAAGAAATTGGACGAAATTTGTTCAAAATACGAGGCTGTGGGGAAAGCCGACGAAATGGTCAGTCGTTTGTTACGCACACTTTACCGACGAAAGCTATGTTACGACAGAGATGGCAAGAATGTGTGGATATCCTGTGACACTCAAAGCAGATGCTGACATCAACTCCAAAACTGGACAGATCAGCTTTCAGGAAAAGAGAACGGATGAGGGTATGTCTACAGAATATATTAATTGATGAAAACTGTATTCATTACTCGCGGTTTTACGTAAATTATTATACATAAACTGTGTTTACCAATAATTTAGCTTAAAAACATTTATTTTTTTCAATCATTCGAGTACATTCGGGTAGTCTTGTGTAATGCAGTATTTTGTGTCTATTTAGGTATGGTTAACCTGAGTGCTGAAATCGTGGAAAAATATACATTCTTAGCGCGCCTGAAATGGGCTGTCTGCACTCTCAAAGTGCATGTTGTTTCCAAATTTATTTCATATGCTGTAAACCTAGTTCATAGTTGTTAGTTTCCTTTAATGCCAAACAAACATACCAATCGTTGGTTAGAAGGCGATCGCCGAATTCGTCCTCGCTTTCTCCCGTGTCGCTGGCTGTCGTGTCGTTTTCGTCGGTTTCGCTTGCATACGGTTCAAACCGATTTGGCTCAATAGCTTCAGTTTCTTCTTCTATTTCGTTTTCGCTACCTGCCTCCACACTACAACCATCCGTTTCAATACATGCGTAATCTGTTGAATCGCTTAAACCCCTGAAATCCGAGTCTGAATCCGAGCTAATGTCGCTATACCTTGCTGTTCTATCCGCCATGTTTGTTTGTATTGGCATCACTGTGTGATGTCACAGGAAAATGGACGGGTGTATATAACGATGGTTAAAATCAGGCACTTTGAAGCTTTTTTTAGGGATATTGCGTGATGGGTAAAATTTTGAAAAAAACTTCAAAAAATAAAATAAGCCATTGGGAACTGATTTTTAATGGTTTTAACCCTTCTGAAATTGTGATAATGTTCCCCTTTAAGGAACTCCGGGCGGATCTCATCCACCCCCGGGGCCTTGCCACCGAGGAGCTTTTTAACTACCTCGGCAACCTCAGCCCCAGAAATAGGAGAGCCCACCACAGATTCCCCAGGCACTGCTTCCTCATAGGAAGAAGTGTTGGTGGGATTGAGGAGGTCTTCAAAGTATTCCCGCCACCGATCCACAACAGCCGCAGTATAGGTCAGCAGCACACCATCCCCACCATATACGGTGTTGACAGTGCACTGCTTCCCCCCCTGAGGCGGCGGATGGTGGACCATAATCGCTTCGAAGCCGTCCGGAAGTCGTTTTCCATGGCTTCCCCAAACTCCTCCCATGTCCGAGTTTTTGCCTCCACGACCGCTGAAGCCGCACTTCGCATGGCCTGTCGGTACCTGTCCACTGCCTCTGGAGTCCCATGAGCCAAAAGGACCCGATAGGGCTCTTTCTTCACCACCGCCAAGACAGGCACCAACCACCTTGTGGCCACAGCTACAATCAGCCGCCTCGACAAGAGAGGCACTGAACATGGTCCACTCGGACTCAATATCCAGTGCCTCCCTCGTGACATGTTCAAAATTTTTCCAGAGGTGGGAATTGAAACTCTCTCTGATAGGAGACTGCTAGACGTTCCCAGCAGACCCTCACAATGTGTTTGGGCCTGCCGGGTCTTTCCGGCATCCTCCCCCACCATGGTGATCGGTAGAAAGCTCTGCCCCTCTCTTCACCCGAGTGTCCAAAACATGAGGCCGCAAATCCGATTACACAACTACAAAGTCAATCATGGAACTGCGGCCGAGGGTGTCCTGGTGCCAAGTTCACATGTGGACACCCTTATGTTTGAAAATTAATAATAATAATAATAATAACTGGGATTTATATAGCGCTTTTCTAAGTACCCAAAGTCGCTTTACATGTAGAACCCATCAATGATTCACACCTGGTGGTGGTAAGCTACTTTCATAGCCACAGCTGCCCTGGGGTAGACTGACGGAAGCGTGGCTCCAATTTGCGCCAACGGCCCCTCCGACCACCACCTATCATTCATCATTCAGTTCACCGGTGTGAGTGGCACCGGGGGCAAAGGGTGAAGTGTCCCGCCCAAGGACACAACGGCAGCGATTTTTGGATGGTAAGAGGCGGGGAGCGAACGGTTGCTCTACCCACTACGCCATGCCGCCCCAACATTGTGTTTGTTCATGTATATATATATATATGTATATATATATATATATATATATATATATATATATATATATATATATATATATATATATATGTACTGTATATGTATATATATATATATATATATATATATATATATGTACTGTATATGTATATATATATATATATATATATATATATATATATATATATACTGTATATATATATATATATATATATATATATATATATATATATATATATATATATATATATATATATATATATATATATATATATATATATATATGTATGTGTGGGGAAAAAAATCACAAGACTATTTTTTATTTATTTTATTTTATTTATTTTATTTTTTTCCCCACACATACATATATTGCGCTCTACTACGGTATCGAGCACTATTTTTTTGGATAACCTTATTAAGACATATATATATATATATATATATATATATATATATATATATATATATATATATATATATATATATATATATATATATATATATATACACACACATATATATATACATGTATACAAACATATATATATATGTATATATACATATATATATATATATATATATATATATATATATATATATATATATATATATATATACACACACATATATATATACATGTATACAAACATATATATATATGTATATATACATATATATATATATACATATATATATATATATATATATATATATATATATATATATATATATATATATATATATATATATATATATCCATCCATCCATCCATCTTCTTCCGCTTATCCGAGGTCGGGTCGCGGGGGCAGCAGCCTAAGCAGGGAAGCCCAGACTTCCCTCTCCCCAGCCACTTCGTCCAGCTCCTCCCGGGGGATCCCGAGGCGTTCCCAGGCCAGCCGGGAGACATAGTCTTCCCAACGTGTCCTGGGTCTTCCTCGTGGCCTCCTACCGGTCGGACATGCCCTAAACACCTCCTTAGGGAGGCGCTCGGGTGGCATCCTGACCAGATGCCCGAACCACCTCATCTGGCTCCCCTCGATGCGGAGGAGCAGCGGCTTTACTTTGAGCTCCCCCCGGATGACAGAGCTTCTCACCCTATCTCTAAGGGAGAGCCCCGCCACCCGGCGGAGGAAACTCATTTCGGCCGCTTGTACCCGTGATCTTGTCCTTTCGGTCATAACCCAAAGCTCATGACCATAGGTGAGGATGGGAACGTAGATCGACCGGTAAATTGAGAGCTTTGCCTTCCGGCTCAGCTCCTTCTTCACCACAACGGATCGATACAGCGTCCGCATTACTGAAGACGCCGCACCGATCCGCCTGTCGATCTCACGATCCACTCTTCCCTCACTCGTGAACAAGACTCCGAGGTACTTGAACTCCTCCACTTGGGGCAAGATCTCCTCCCCAACCCGGAGATGGCACTCCACCCTTTTCCGGGCGAGAACCATGGACTCGGACTTGGAGGTGCTGATTCTCATCCCAGTCGCTTCACACTCAGCTGCGAACCGATCCAGTGAGAGCTGAAGATCCTGGCCAGATGAAGCCATCAGGACCAAATCATCTGCAAAAAGCAGAGACCTAATCCTGCAGCCACCAAACCGGATCCCCTCAACGCCTTGACTGCACCTAGAAATTCTGTCCATAAAAGTTATGAACAGAATCGGTGACAAAGGGCAGCCTTGGCGGAGTCCAACCCTCACCGGAAACGTGTCCGACTTACTGCCGGCAATGCGAACCAAGCTCTGACACTGATCATACAGGGAGCGGACCACCACAATCAGACAGTCCGAAACCCCATACTCTCTGAGCACTCCCCACAGGACTTCCCGAGGGACACGGTCGAATGCCTTCTCCAAGTCCACAAAGCACATGTAGACTGGTTGGGCAAACTCCCATGCACCCTCAAGGACCCTGCCGAGAGTATAGAGCTGGTCCACAGTTCCACGACCAGGACGAAAACCACACTGTTCCTCCTGAATCCGAGGTTCGACTATCCGGCGTAGCCTCCTCTCCAGTACACCTGAATAGACCTTACCGGGAAGGCTGAGGAGTGTGATCCCACGATAGTTAGAACACACCCTCCGGTTCCCCTTTTTAAAGAGAGAAACCACCACCCCGGTCTGCCAATCCAGAGGTACTGCCCCCGATGTCCACGCGATGCTGCAGAGTCTTGTCAACCAAGACAGCCCTACAGCATCCAGAGCCTTAAGGAACTCCGGGCGGATCTCATCCACCCCCGGGGCCTTGCCACCGAGGAGCTTTTTAACTACCTCAGCAACCTCAGCCCCAGAAATAGGAGAGCCCACCACAGATTCCTCAGGCACTGCTTCCTCATAGGAAGACGTGTTGGTGGGATTGAGGAGGTCTTCGAAGTATTCCCTCCACCGATCCACAACTTCCGCAGTCGAGGTCAGCAGAACACCATCCGCACCATACACGGTGTTGGTAGTACACTGCTTCCCCTTCCTGAGGCGGTGGATGGTGGTCCAGAATCGCTTCGAAGCCGTCCGGAAGTCGTTTTCCATGGCTTCCCCGAACTCCTCCCATGTCCGAGTTTTTGCCTCCGCGACCGCTGAAGCCGCACACCGCTTGGCCTGTCGGTACCTGTCCGCTGCCTCAGGAGTCCCATGAGCCAAAAGAACCCGATAGGACTCCTTCTTCAGCTTGACGGCATCCCTCACCGCCGGTGTCCACCAACGGGTTCTAGGATTACCGCCACGACAGGCACCAACTACCTTGCGGCCACAGCTCCAATCAGCCGCCTCGACAATAGAGGTGCGGAACATGGTCCACTCGGACTCAATGTCCAGCACCTCCCTCGTGACATGTTCAAAGTTCTTCCGGAGGTGGGAATTGAAACTCTCTCTGACAGGAGACTCTGCCAGACGTTCCCAGCAAACCCTCACAATGCGTTTGGGCCTGCCAGGTCTGTCCGGCATCCTCCCCCACCATCGCAGCCAACTCACCACCAGGTGGTGATCGGTAGAAAGCTCCGCCCCTCTCTTCACCCGAGTGTCCAAAACATGAGGCCGCAAATCCGATGACACAACTACAAAGTCGATCATAGAACTGCGGCCTAGGGTGTCCTGGTGCCAAGTGCACATATGGACACCCTTAAGCTTGAACATGGTGTTCGTTATGGACAATCCGTGACGGGCACAAAAGTCCAATAACAAAACACCACTTGGGTTCAGATCCGGGCGGCCATTCTTCCCAATCACGCCTCTCCAGGTTTCACTGTCGTTGCCAATATGAGCGTTGAAGTCCCCCAGTAGAACGAGGGAATCACCCGGGGGAGCACTCTCAAGTACTCCCTCGAGTGAATCCAAAAAGGGTGGGTACTCTGAGCTGCTGTTTGGCGCGTAAGCGCAAACAACAGTCAGGACCCGTTCCCCCACCCGAAGGCGGAGGGAAGCTACCCTCTCGTCCACCGGGTTGAACTCCAACATGCAGGCTCTGAGCCGGGGGGCAACAAGAATTGCCACCCCAGCCCGTCGCCTCTCACTGCTGGCAACGCCAGAGTGGAAGAGAGTCCAGCCCCTCTCGAGAGAACTGGTTCCAGAGCCCTTGCTGTGCGTCGAGGTGAGTCCGACTATATCCAACCGGAACTTCTCTACCTCGCGCACTAGCTCAGGCTCCTTCCCCCCCAGCGAGGTGACGTTCCACGTCCCAAGAGCTAGCTTCTGTAGCCGAGGATCGGACCGCCAAGTGCCCTGCCTTCGGCTACCGCCCAGCTCACATTGCACCCGACCTCTATGGCCCCTGCTATGGGTGGTGAGCCCATTGGAGGGGGGACCCACGTTGCCTCTTCGGGCTGTGCCCGGCCGGGCCCCATGGGGACAGGCCCGGCCACCAGGCGCTCGCCATCGTGCCCCAACTCCGGGCCTGGCTCCGGAGGGGGGCCCCGGTGACCCGCGTCCGGGCGAGGGAAATCTGAGTCTCGGTTCTTGCATTTCCATAGAAGTCTTCGAGCTGCTCTTTGTCTGATCCCTCACCTAGGACCTGTTTGTCTTGGGAGACCCTACCAGGTGGCATGGAAGCCCCCGGACAACATAGCTCCTAGGATCATTGGGACACGCAAACTCCTCTACCACGTTAAGGTGGCAGCTCAGAGAGGAGATATATATATATATATATATATATATATATATATATATATATATATATATATATATATATATATATATATATATACACCCATACATACATACATTTACCTGTATATATATATATATATATATATATATATATATATATATATATATATATATATATATATATATATATACACCCATACATACATACATTTACCTGTATATATATATATATACACACATGCATACATACATACATATATATATCTGTATATATCCCGGCACCCGGGACCCCCCACCCACGGAGCAAGACCCTAGGGGCTGAGCCCTAGCCCTGGCCCCCATAAGAGGCAGGTCAGGAAATTAATTAGCGGTGCCCAAAGAGATCAGAATTCTGTCAGTTGTTGTTTTGATTCAACAGACATTATTTCCATAACTACATAATGTAATAAAAAATGTTTTTGTAAAGGTTTATACATAAATTATTTTTTGATTTCCAATTCATGAGAATAGTTTTCTTGGTGATGCCTAATGCGTTTATAAGGAGGTATGTTTTGTTTGTATCAAGATCAGTTACGGAGAGATCACCCAACAGGCAGAGTGCGGGGGAGATGGGATAGGAATCTCTGAGGCTAATGATAGGTTTTCGCACACTCCACGCCAAAAGTTATTCACAGGAGCACAGGACCACATTGAATGTAAGTAGTTATCTACCTTATTCTCTGAGCAGTGTACACAAATGTTAGAGTCAGCTAATACCATTTTATACATTCTTAGACCGGTGTAATGTATTCTGTAAAGTATTTTGAGCTGAATCAGTCGTAAATTTGGATTCTTAATCAAACGAGAAGTATTGAGGCATATTTGTTTTTAGAATTCTGGGTCACAGCTTATGGATACGCCTGAGTGCCATTTGGAAGTTGGGATACCTATTGTGTTATCTACAATTTAAGAGAGCATATCATTTGGATAAAGCTTTGGGGGCAGATGTTTTGAAGAGTTTAACGGTCGTGGGATTACTTTCCCATGTTGTTTTGTTGAATCTTGCGCTGATTACAGATTTGATTTGTATATATTCTAGGAATTTGTTAGGATGTATTGCATATTGTGTTATTGAACTTTTAAAAGAGATAAAACGGTTTCCATTGATGATGTCCCCTAGGCACCTGACTCCTTTATCATACCATGTTGGAAAGTTCAATGGTTTCTTGTTAAACAGAAAATCAGGATTATTCCAAATAGGCGTAAATTGGCAGGGAGTGAGCGGGGACCAGTTACTTTCAAAAATTCCTACCAAGCTCTTAAGGTAGGAATTTTAAAGCAGTTGTGTTTTCGGAGAATTTGGCTAATAAAGGGCAAGTTAGAAATTGGGATCTCCTGGCTGGTTCAATCTCTAACCATAAATTATCTAATAAAGTGGGATAGATCCATTGTAATATATATTGTAGTTTATTTGCAAGGAAGTAATAGGAAAAGTTTGAGAGTTCTAGACCCCCATGTTATTTGGGTTTTTGTAAAGTTTTAAGGCTGATTCGTGCTGGTTTACTTTTCCAAAGAAACTGATTGATGTGTGAGTCTAGTGATTTAAAACAGATTTGAGAATGTTTGGTTGGAATCATTGAAAAGAGATAATTAATCCTAGGCAAGACCATCATTTTCACGGTACAAACCCTTCCCATAAGTGAGATGGGCAGTGTCTTCCAACGCGCCAGATCATCCTCAATCGATTTTAAGATTGGGGAGTAATTCAAACGATTCAGATCTGACAATGTGGAGGAAATATTGATACCCAGGTATTTAATGTTTCCTTTATGCAGTGGAATCGATGAGGTGCTCTGAAAGTCAAAATTAATTGGTAACACAGTAGATTTGGACCAGTTGATGGAGTAATCTGAAATAGAACTGAATTGATTAATGAGTGAGATTGTATCTTGAAGAGAAGAATGTGGATTTTGTAAGAAAAGTAATACATCATCAGCATAAAGGCTTATTTTATGATGAACGGTTGCGGTATGGATGCCTTTAATATTTGCATGCTGTCGAATTGCGGTTGCAAGAGGTTCAATAAATATAGCAAACAGTGACGGAGAAAGTGGACACCCTTGCCTAGTTCCCCTCATAAGATGAAACCTTGGAGAGATTTGGCTGTTCGTTCTAACCGAAGCTGTAGGGGAAACTATATAGGACCTTGATCCATGCTATAAATGAGTCTCTAAATCCACATTTCTGAAGAGTAGCTAGAAGAAAATTCCAATTCACCCTATCAAACGCATTTTCAGCATCTAATGAAACAACAGCTGTTTTTAGATTATGAATAACAGAATAGTCTATCACATTGAGTAGACGGCGAACATTGTTGGACGATTGTCTCTCTTTGATGAAATCTGTTTGATCAGGATGTACTATGTATGGAGTGACTTTTTCTAATCTCTGAGCTAGTACTTTGCAGATAATTTTAAGATCAGCATTCATCAGGGAGATTGGTCGGTAACTGGATATTGGGTATTTATCAGGTTTTAGCAAGAGACTGATCATGGCAGAGTTAATATTTGGAGGATGGAATGAGTTTTCTTTCATCTCTGAAGCCATTTTTGTAAATATTGGCGCTAGCAGTGACCAGAATGTTTTGTAGAACTCCACAGGGAACCCATCAGGCACTGGTGCTTTATTGTTTGGCATCTGTTGAAGAGCATCGTGAAGTTCATCTCCAGAAATAGCAAGATCTAAATTTGATACCTGCCTTGTATTTAATTTAGGTAAGTCTAAACCATTGAGAAATGTCTCAATGTCTGACAGAGATGTGTCAATCTGGGGTGTATACAAGTTTCTGTAAAAGTCTCTAAAGATGGAGTTAATTTCCTCAGGAACGTGCGTAATGTTCCCAGCTGAATCCTTAATGGATTGTATAGAGTTTTTTTCTTTGTTTAATTTTAGTTGGTTAGCCAAATATTTGCTTGGTTTATTGTCATGTTCAAATTTTTCTAAGCTTAACCTCTGGAGCAGGAATTTATTTCTAATATTTTTATTTAATTTTCAAGTTCCTGCTCTAATAAACGTTCCTTTTTTTTCTTGTATGATGAATAAGAACTATTTTTTTCCTCGCATAACTACTTTCGCGGTCTCCCAGAGAACGCAAACCGTGATTTCTGGTTGATCATTAAGATCTAAAAAGTCTGTCCATTCTTTCTCAAAATAGTTTAGGAAGTCTGGGTCCTTTAGTAATGATGTATTAAGTCTCCATTGTTTTATAGGTTTTATAGGTTTTATCCTATCATCATCACTCTCCCTCACTAACAAAACTATCACTGGATAGTTTTGTTAGTGAGGGAGAGTGAGACAGGTGCATGGTCACTGATGATGATAGGATGGATGTGAATGTTTGAGATGTCAGATAAAATTGAGTTACTTGTTAAAAAGTAGTCAATGCGAGAGAATGAGTGGTGAACTGGGGAAAAATATGTGTATTCCCTAAGAGTGCGGTGATAAGAACGCCAGGCATCGCAAAGACCATAATCGTTCATATATTGCTTAAGTATTACCACTGACTGAGACTCACGGTGACTCCCAGTCACTCTATATTTGGATTAAATACTAAGTGGAGGTCCCCTCCTAGAATCAAGCAGTGGTTTGAGTTAGGAGAAAGTGAAGAGAAGAAAGTGTGAAAAAGGAAGGGTCATCAACATTTGGACCATAAATGTTGGCGATACAAAAGTTTCTCCCGTCAACAGAAATATTAAGAATGATGTATCTTCCCTCTATGTCAGTAATGGAGTTATGGAATGTAAGGTTTACCTTTTTACTAATGAGAATGGCTATGCCTCTCTGTTTGGAGTTGTAACTAGCAAAGTATGTGTGTGGGTATTGTGATGAATGCAGCTTTGAGGTATTGGACTTGGAGAGGTGAGTCTCTTGTAGTAAAGCAATGTCTGCTTGCATGCTCTTCAAATGATTAAGATCGAGTGTAGATTTATATCTATACTGTTATTCAAGTTTGTTGTGGATCTGCAATCTTTTCTTACAGATTTGGTCCAATGTTCACAAAGTACTTATTGAAACTTTCAACTACATCGTTCATATTGTAATTTTTTACATTTCCATCTGATAAGTATTTGAGATAATCCTTCTTAGCGCCATTTTTAACAATGCTAGTTAGGATGCCCCATGTTGCTCTCATATTGTTTTTGTTCCGGTCCAATTATTTACTGTAATATTCTTTCCTCCGTGTTCATAGTATGCTAGTTACCTTGTTCATACACGTTCTGTACTTGTTTTCTGCCTCTGTAGATATTTGTGTTGTAAATGTTCTATACAATGTATTCTCATTGTTGCAAGCATTTTTCAGTCCATGGTTGATTGTTTTTCTTTTGCTTCTTACTAGGTTGTTTTAATGGACAGTGTTTGTCATAAAACATCTTGAAGGTATTAAAAAAAAATCATATGCATCATATACATCATTTTCACTGTATACATTGTCCCAACTTTGAGCTCTCAGATCATTCTTGAAAGCTGTCATTTGTTCTCTTTGTTCTGTGCATATTCTTCGGTATGTCTTTTTGTCATCAATGTTCCTCCTCTTGTAGTTTCCGTCATAGATTATGAAAAAAGATGATCACTTTTAGCAGAACACTTGTGGTATTATTATCAAAATCATTAGTAAAAATATTATCAATAAGTGTGGCGCTGTGTCCTGAGATTCTGCTTGCCCTTGTGATTTTAGGATATAAACTCAGGCTATACAATGTGTCAATAAAGTTATCTATGGACTTTTGATTGTTATTGCATAGCATCTCAAAAACTAAATTCACAACAAGACCTGCATTCCATGAATATTTCAATAAGAACATTGCACACTAACCTTTTAGTGTGATATAATTTTAGCTGAAATTAAGCATTTTTTCAAATGTTGAATAATACATGACTAAAATGGTCACATGAAGAAACTAGTTTTATTCTAGATTGGCAGAGAAGCTTGCAGATGGCTTCTCAAGTTGAAAATCAAACTGCAGGGTTGTTGTCCACCGTTGCAAAAATAAAATGTCTCCATATGGAGAAGACATATTGAAATTATGTTTGTAACAATACAGTAAGGATGTAACAATTAAGAAAGATTAAAAGATTAAGAGTAAGAATTTCATATCACGGTTATTGGGACCAAAATGATCACGGTTATCATTATTGTCGCAATATTGTGGAATGTGCTCAAAACGTTTTTTTAAACATAACTAAAATAGACACACAGTTAGAAAAGCCACTATCGTGCATGACTTGTGTTTGTTATGCTTCACTGAAGTCTTTTAGTCTTAGTATTTTTTCTGTTTTAACAGCATCGTTTATTGTTGTACTGTAAATGTGGGGTTGTACTATAGCACTTTAAGATCTATTTCAATGAAAAGTGCGTAATAGATAAAATCTATTCTAATTATCTATCACATATGGCGGGCGTTGTGTCTGTCCTACTCCGTTCAGCGATACTTGAACACACCATAAAAAGACCAAGAGAGCACAGATTGGAGCTTCAATATGCACAACATATTAGATTAGTTGCTCAAGACAGTAATGTGTTAATATTAGTTTAGATCGGGGTGTCCAAACTTTTTGAATGGGGGGCCGCATTGGACTTAAAAAATGTGGCGGGGGGCCGAAGGTGGACTGTATACTTACATATGAGTACAAATTATTATAATAATGTAATGGATATATAATTAATAATTATTATACAAAACTCAAAACCAGTGAGTTGGCACATTGTGTAAATCGTAAATAAAAACAGAATACAATGATTTTCAAAGCCATTCCAACTTGTATTCAATTGAATACACTGCAAAGACAAGATATTAAATGTTGGAACTGAGAATCTTGTTTGTTTTTTTTTGCAAATAATCATTAACTTACAATTTAATGGCAGCAACACACTGCAAAAAAGTTGCAACAGGGGCATTTTTATCACTGTGTTACATCGCCTTGCGTTGTCAGAAAGCACTGAGGAGACCAAGTATTGAAGCTTTTCAGGTGGTATTCTCTCCCATTCTTGCTTGATGTACAGCTTAAGTTGTTCAACAGTCCGGGGTCTCCGTTGTGGTATTTGACGCTTCATAATGTGCCACACATTTTCAATGGGAGACAGGTCTGGACTACAGGCAGGCCAGTCTAGTACCCGCACTCTTTTACTATGAAGCAGAATGTGGCTTGGTATTGTCTTGCTGAAATAAGCAGGGGCGTCCATGAAAAAGACGTTGCTTGGAGGACAACCTATGTTGTTCCAAAACCCGTATGTACATTTCAGCATTAATGGTTTCTTCACAGATGTGTAAGTTACCCATGCCTTGGGCACTAATACACCCCCATACCATCACAGATGCTGGCTTTTGAACTTTGCGCCTATAACAGTCCGGATGGTTCTTTTCCTCTTTGGTCCGGAGGACACAACGTCCACAGTTTCCAAAAACAATTTGAAATGTGGAGTTTTCAGACCACAGAACACTTTTCCACTTTGTATCAGTCCATCTTGAATGAGCTCAGGCCCAGCAAAGCTGGCTGCGGTTCTGGGTGTTGTTGATAAATGGCTTTCGCTTAGCATAGTAGAGTTTTAACTTGAATTTACAGATGTAGCGACCAACTATAGTTACTGACAGTGGTTTTCTGAAGTGTTCCTGAGCCCATGTGGTGATATATTTTACACACTGATATCGCTTTTTCATGCAGTACCACCTGAGGGATCGAAGGTCACGGGCATTGCCACTTACGTGCAGTAATTTCTCCAGATTCTCTGAACCTTTTGATGACATTACGGACCGTAGATTGTGAAATCCCTAAATTCCTTGCAATAACTCGTTGAGAAATGTTGTTCTTAAACCGTTCAACTATTATCTCACACATTTGTTCACAAAGTGGTGACCCTTGCCCCATCTTTGTTTGTGAATGATTGAGCATTTCATGAAAGCTGCTTTTATACCCAATCATGGCACCCACCTGTTCCCAACTAACCTGTTCACCTGTGGGATGTTCCAAATAAGTGTTTGATGAGCATTCCTCAACTTTGTCAGTCTTTTTTGCCACTTGTGCCAGCTTTTTTGAAACATGTTGCCGGCATCAAATTCCAAATTAGCTAATATTTGCAAAACATAACAAAGTTTACCAATTTGAACATTAAATATCTTGTCTTTGCAGTGTATTGAATTGAATATAGGTTGAAAATGATTTGCAAATCATTGTATTCTGTTTTTATTTACGATTTACACAACGTGCCATCTTCACTGATTTTGGGTTTTGTAAATAAATGTAACAATCGGAAGGAAACACAATTTAACAAAGTAACAGCAATGTTTCTTCTCAAAAATGCTCAAGTAAAAGTAAAAAGTATGTTATATTCAAACTACTCTGAGAAGTTTTTTTTTTTTTTTGAGTTAAAGTTACAGCATACATGTAGCGCGTTACTACCCACCTCTGTACACAACTAAAGATACACAATAAATTAAATGGTTGGTGTGTAATAAATAACATACAGTAAAAACAACAACAAAGGACCAAACTTAATTTCAACAGAAAACTTCCTGAATACGGCAACTCCCTAAGGACAAAATGAACTGAATGCATACCTGCAAATGAGACTCAAAAGTTATGAACTGATTGATCGTATCTGAATATTTATGGACTAACTTTTACTGTAGTGATGGTTGTGTTGTCTATTGACCTTGACCAGATACTGCAGTAGAAAATGAGCTTTGTAGCAAAAAACTGGTACATTTAGAAAAGTCTTTATCAATGTGGACTGTTCTCGTTTAAGTAAATAAATGAATATATACATAACAAATAAAAATAAAAGGGGAGCCAGCCTAGGGTCTCTCGTTGAATTTTATACCTCCCTTAAAAACCTAACTATATCTTTCGAGTCAGCACAATTCAAATATGACAAGCATTAATTATTAAAATGAACTGCTTCAATTCATAACAGGTTGAACCTAAATATAACCAATATTAAACATAGTATATCTAACACTAAATTGAACAAATGCATCCCAGACATGAATGAACCTTTGGATTTTGGATAAAAGTAAATCATATTGCTGTTAATGTGAGTCTGTGTGCCATGGAGGTACAGAACGTGCTAAAGGTAAAAATACATTTTACTGGCTTACATCACTATGGTGACAAACGCCATTGGGAGGCTACAAGCAGGATGTTCTCCGAGGGAAATTGCCACTTGTCTTAGAGTGTCGTCTGCAGGTTGTGACAGAGATCCAGAGAGACTAGAAGAGTCACAGAAAGGTATACTGTATGCCAGGTTGTATCTCTGTTGCAACCTGCTCATGATGATACTCTAAGCTCAGCGGCCACTTCCTTCTGAGAACATCCTTTAGGAGGGTTGCATATGACGTCACATCCGTTTTTTTTTCTTTGCGGCTTAATTCACACGATGGTCAAGCAGCTGGAGCGTACCATTAAACCAAGTAAGAGTGAGTGTAGAGTTTGATCAGAAAATGCTGTATTGCTGAACTGTTCTTGGGTGTTACAGCCGTTCAAATAGAGATATAAGAAAACGTTTTCAAATAGTCCCTAAAGAAGCGGCTCTTAAAGGTAAAAAGTCAGGGAATAAACAAAAGTGCACCGAAGGAAATTGCTCTTAAAAATATCCCTTTCATCATCTTGTTGAATACAATCGGACCGCTTGTGTCTGCAATGATCACTTTGTAAAATGTTTGTTTGAACATATGATTTGTTTGAGAACCTTTCTGTGATGCAATCGAGTTATATTAGTAGTGTTTGATAGCAGAACCAAACATAAAGAAATTACAATAGATCACATTGTTTTTTTTGTTACTTTGTAGTTGCCATGCCTAATTATGACTACAAAAACCGGTTTAAGCAAATAATAGTAATAAATATTGTGATAGTTGGTACAATTTACTGTACTTTTGTTGTCGATTTTCATAACAGAAACTAAAACATTAGTTGCTGTGCAGGAAAGCCCAGTGCATTATAGCGTCATTGGTACTATTTGTTAGCATTAAGAAAATATTCTTAATAATATTAATAAACTACATTAATAAATCTCTCGTAGGCTCAACAGCATATACTGAATCTTGATGTCGCTAGCAAACATTGCTGAACAACAGGGACTTAATACAGCTAAATGATGAGATAAAATATGAACTTTGCAGCATAAAAACAACTACAGATATGAATTGTAGATGAGATTAATATTTGTAGCAGGAAATCAACTTAAAAAAACCATATCTTTTTTCTCATTAGCGTTACGGTCACAGCAGCACGACACTCGTTATGTCAATCAAATACGTTACTTACCGATGCACAAATAAATCCGACTTTGTCTTTCACGGATTAATGTTTAATTTGTGGACCTCTCAGATGTAAAGACATGATGTGCCTCCAATCTTTTCTTGTCTAAATATTGTAAGTGTCAAGTGAAGTGATGATAAATGGTTTAAATCTTTAAAAAATAAATTTTTCTTAAGTGTGTAAAAATCCACTCCATCCAATTTAAAATATTTTTTCATGATCACTTTTGTATTTGCTTGTAAACCTTTCAAAATAAGCCTAAATAAACAGTAGACTGTCGTTGACTTTGACAGTGAAGAAACCATCCTTGCACAGGCACACCCTCCTGGTTTTTGGAGTATAAATAGTTGGGGTTTTGGCACCAGCCGCTGGACTATCTGACCAATCTAGAAACCCCGTTTCCATATGAGTTGGGAAATTGTGTTAGATGTAAATATAAACAGAATACAATGATGTGCAAATCATTTTCAACCCATATTCAGTTGAATATGCTACAAAGACAACATATTTGATGTTCAAACTGATAAATATTTTTTTTTGTGCAAATAATCATTAACTTTAGAATTTGATGCCAGCAACACGTGACAAAGAAGTTGGGAAAGGTGGCAATACATACTGATAAAGTTGAGGAATGCTCATCAAACACTTATTTGGAACATCCCACAGGTGAACAGGCAAATTGGGAACAGGTGGGTGCCATAATTGGGTATAAAAGTAGATTCCATGAAATGCTCAGTCATTTACAAACAAGGATGGGGCGAGGGTCACCACTTTGTCAACAAATGCGTGAGCAAATTGTTGAACAGTTTAAGAAAAACCTTTCTCAACCAGCTATTGCAAGGAATTAAGGGATTTCACCATCTACAGTCCATAATATTATCAAAGGGTTCAGAGAATCTGGAGAAATCACTGCACGTAAGCAGCTAAGCCCGTGACCTTCGATCCCTCAGGCAGTGTGTACAGGATATCACCACATGGGCTCAGGAACACTTCAGAAACCCACTGTCAGTAACTACAGTTGGTCGCTACATCTGTAAGTGCAAGTTAAAACTCTCCTATGCAAGGCAAAAACCGTTTATCAACAACACCCAGAAACGCCGTCGGCTTCGCAGGGCCTGAGCTCATCTAAGATGGACTGATACAAAGTGGAAAAGTGTTCTGTGGTCTGACGAGTCCACATTTCAAATTGTTTTTGGAAACTGTGGACGTCGTGTCCTCTGGACCAAAGAAGAAAAGAACCATCCGGATTGTTATAGGCGCAAAGTTGAAAAGCCAGCATCTGTGATGGTATGGGGGTGTATTAGTGCCCAAGACATGGGTAACTTACACATCTGTGAAGGCGCCATTAATGCTGAAAGGTACATACAGGTTTTGGAGCAACATATGTTGCCATCCAAGCAACGTTACCATGGACGCCCCTGCTTATTTCAGCAAGACAATGCCAAGCCACGTGTTACATCAACGTGGTGTCAGGTTTGTCACTGACAGTTTAGTTATGTTTTGAGTTTTTCCTCTGTTTGTCTTTATTTCCTCCATGCTATTTAAACCTGCCTTCTCCTCCAGTCACTGCTGGGTTATTGTCGTTCTGACCTGTCATTGCCATTGTCATTTCTACTTGTCGTTGTCAGTGTAGCTGGATGCGGTAGCGGTAAGCTTAATTCTGTAGCTGTTTTTTAGCTTGCTGTCTTTTTGTTCCTCGTCTTCCAGTTCCTGTTTTCCTGGCATCCTGTTTCCTGTTCCTAGTTCCTGGTTTGTGTTTTTTCCTTTATTTTATGAACATTAAATCTTGTTTTCCTGCACAATGCCTTCCACCTTCTCTGCATCTTGGGGTTCGTCACCTACAAACTCTGACATAATAATCCAGCCAAATTCGAATCTCGCAGAGATGTCCATGGCGGAGAGGCTTAACAAAGCTTTGGACTTAATGGCTAATTTGAAGAAAAGTTCCGCCGCTTTTCAAGCCCTCTCCCACCCACCCCTGTCGTCTGTGGGCCTATCTGGGGACGTCTGGGATCCGTCCCTTGGGGGGGAGGGGGGGCTATGAGTAGCAATGCAGCTGGGGAGGCACAGCTACTTCTCGCCCCAGTGGGTCTGCAAGATACGGCGCCATCTCCGAGGGGTCTGCAACAGACGGCACCATCATCTCCGGTGGGTCTGCAACCTACAACGCCACCATGCACTCCGGTGGGCCGGCAGACGCCACCATGCACTCCGGTGGGCCGGCAGACGCCACCATGCACTCCGGTGGGCCGGCAGACGCCACCATGTACTCCGGTGGGTCTACAACCTACGGCACCACCATCCTCTCCGGTGGGCCAGCAGCAGACGGCGCCACCATCCTCGTCTCCGGTGGGCCAGCAGCAGAGGGCACCACCATCCTCGTCTCCGGTGGGCCAGCAGCAGAGGGCGCCACCATCCTCGTCTCCGGTGGGCCAGCAGCAGAGGGCGCCACCATCCTCGTCTCCGGTGGGCCAGCAGCAGAAGGCGCCACCATCCTCGTTTCCGGTGGGCCAGCAGCAGAGGGCGCCACCATCCTCGTCTCCGGTGGGCCAGCAGCAGAGGGCGCCACCATCTTCGTCTCCGGTGGGCCAGCAGCAGAGGGCGCCACCATCCTCGTCTCCGGTGGGCCAGCAGAGGGCGCCACCATCATCGTCTCCGGTGAGCCAGCAGAGGGCGCCACCATCATCGTCTCCGGTGGGCCAGCAGACGCCGCCACCATGCACTCCGGTGGGCCAGCAGAGGGCGCCACCACCATCCTCCCCGGTGGGCCAGCAGAGGGCGCCACCACCATCCTCCCCGGTGGGCCAGCAGAGGGCGCCACCACCATCCTCCCCGGTGGGCCAGCAGAGGGCGCCACCACCATCCTCCCCGGTGGGCCAGCAGAGGGCGCCACCACCATCCTCCCCGGTGGGCCAGCAGAGGGCGCCACCATCCTCTCATCAACCACGAACGTGGTCGTTCTATTGGCGACCGCCTCGCCAATTGCGGCGGCGTTCAACTCGCCGTCGCCACCTGACTCTTCCCCGCTGGTTGCGGGAACACTTGGCCTGGTGGCCCACCTCCTTGTCCTCCCTCCACCCTCCCGTGACTTTGGACTGTTTTTTTTTGGGGGGGGGGGGCGGGGGGGGTTCCTAGAACGTCTGGTATCCGTTGTGGGAAGGGGGGCTACTGTCAGGTTTGTCACTGACAGTTTAGTTATGTTTTGAGTTTTTCCTGTTTGTCTTTATTTCCTCCATGCTATTTAAACCTACCTTCTCCTCCAGTCACTGCTGGATTATTGTCGTTCTGACCTGTCATTGCCATTGTCATTTCTACTTGTCGTTGTCAGTGTAGCTGGATGCGGTAGCGGTAAGCTTAATTCTGTAGCTGTTTTTTAGCTTGCTGTCTTTTTGTTCCTCGTCTTCCAGTTCCTGTTTTCCTGGCATCCTGTTTCCTGTTCCTAGTTCCTGGTTTGTGTTTTTTCCTTTATTTTATGAACATTAAATCTTGTTTTCCTGCACAATGCCCTCCACCTTCTCTGCATCTTCGGTTTCGTCACCTACAACTCCTGACACGTGGCTTCATATTAAAAGAGTGCGGGTACTAGACTGGCCTGCCTGTAGTCCAGACCTGTCTCCCATTGAAAATGTGTGGCGCATTATGAAACCTAAAATACCACAACGGAGACCCCGGACTGTTGAACAATTTAAGCTGTACATCAAGCAAGAATGGGAATGAATTCCACCTGAGAAGCTTAAAAAATGTGTCTCCTCAGTTCCCAAACGTTTACTGAGTGTTGTTAAAAGGAAAAGCCATGTAACACAGTGGTGAACATGCCCTTTCCCAACTACTTTGGCACGTGTTGCAGCCATGAAATTCTAAGTTAATTATTATTTGCAAAAAAAATAAAGTTAATGAGTTTGTACATCAAATATCTTGTCTTTGTAGTGCATTCTATTGAATATGGCTTGAAAAGGATTTGCAAATCATTGTATTCCGTTTATATTTACATCTAACACAATTTCACAACTCATATGGAAACGGGGTTTGTAAGTCTATGAGCACGAACTGATGAAGCCTACTCAAATGAGCGGCAAAAGGTCCTCTAAGACAAACCAAACAGTCGAGTTGGGATCGATTGAATGCCCTGAGATGATAATGACCTGGAAGAATGAGAACATTCATAAACATAGCCTCAGGGAGCTCTAGAAAGCCTGAAACCTAGAAGTGCCCTGCTGTATCTCGAGGTCACGTGATTGCAACCCACCAATTTAATGCCTGACAATGACATGGCACTGTTAAAAAAAATTGAAATGTTACAATTTGGAAAAGCTCAAATAAAGTTCACCTGTAATGGTTATCCAGTGGAACCTTGAGTTACAAAATCAAGTGATTTTTGAAAAGGGTTTGAAAATGGAAAAGTTTGTATATTGAAGCAAATGTCGTCATAAGAAACATTGTAAACATGAGTGATGGGTTCCGGCCTCGACAACATTTTGGTAAAAGTTTGTGTCATTACAATTAACATTACCGGTATTTAAGCTGCACCCACCAAATTTTAGAAGAAAAAAAAAAGTTTTGTTTACATATATTAGCTGCACTGGACTATAAGCTGGTGTGAAAGATATTTGTAAATATTTATTTACATACCTTAGTTGTTTCCAAACGGTGTCAGTAACACGATGAATCAAACAAAACAGAAGTCATAGTCATGGACCAACAAGTTGTGAAAGCTAGCTCTCCAATCAGCTAACATCAGGCCTCCGTCAGTCGTAACGACTATGGAAACTGCGCCAGTCCAGAGGTCAAGTTTAAACTCAGCGACAACGCCTGCTGTGGCTGATGAGTCCGATCAGCTAAACAGACTCAATAATACAACGACATTTGGTGAATTTACGAAACTGAAACAATACAAAAAGAATGCCATTGTAATTTAATAATACTAAGACAGATACTCGTAAATGTGTTAGGATATTCGATAATGCTGACATCGCTAGCTTGATTACATTACGATACCACGTGCAAATATGCATGAAAGCACTCCTACAGACGTCACACGGATTCGTAACTATGAATTGTTTTAGTTATATTGTAAAACGTACAGGCGTTGCTTGGAGTGATGAATGAAGAATCCTTTCGAGCAAAAACACAATGGATGAATATACTTTCGGCACAAAACAGGAAGTACATTGTAAACCCGCAGCACCTGCAGTGAGCGAACTCGTCAAAACATGGCGCCAAAGCAGAGACAAGAACACACCTTTTCAGTGTCTTTCTCAGCGTAATATGAAAACTTTTTGTTGAATACAAAATATTTGTGATGCTCGGGTCGCATGACGGCAATTACTGGCGTGTTACCAGGATGCAGAAAACCAAGGAGGCATCGTGCAGGTTAAAGTATTTATGTGGAGATTTCACACACAAAAAATGCAAGAGATGGGAAGTCCTCTGGAAGCATTAGGATGCTATTCAAACGAAACTAAACAAGCTAAACTAAAATAATAACGGGATGCTGGAACTCAGAAAAACATATAACGCAAGTCGTGCATCAGGAGAAGCGTCCACAAGGAGTACATCCATACATAACAAAGTCCACCAAGAATGGTGGATTAGATTCGACTTAAATAGACCTAATTGCCCAATTGAAAGCAGGTGAGAGGAAAAGTGTTCAGGGTACAGGCGTGAAGCAGTTACAGGAAAACACCAACAAAACAGTAAGAGCCACCAAAATAAACGTGCACAATCGGAACTAGATCATGAATCACAGAAAAAAGCAAACAAACCCAAAAATGTTTCATGTATTTAGTTTTCATTTCCTGTATAGCCCCCTTACTTGTTGTTTCCACTTCCTGTTTTCCTCCATTTGCCACCAATTTAGTCAGAGTCCTGGGCTCCCTCACCCGTCTCTGATTGTCAATCAGGACATGCCTGTCACTGGTTGCCAATCAGGACATACCTGCCCCTGTTTGCCAATCAGGACTTACCTCTCCCTGGTTGCTAGTCAGGCAGTTTCTCATGCCAGCCCTTGTCCTCTGTCTGCTTGACTTATGTGCTTTGTGCCTCCATTCAGCATATTTCCTTATGCCTCCTGTGCACTGTTTTTATTTTGTCATTAAAACATTTTTACCTGCTTATCGCCTGCCATGTCTGCATTCCGGGGTCAAGACCAGCACAAACAAGAAACGAAAGATAAATGGTAAATCGGTTATACTTGTATAGCGCTTTTCTACCTTCAAGGTACTCAAAGCGCTTTGACACTTTCCACATTCACCCACATTCCACACTGATGGCGGGAGCTGCCATGCAAGGCCCTAAGCACGACCCATCAGGAGCATGGGTGAAGTGTCTTGCTCAAGGACACAACGGACATGACGAGGTTGGTAGAAGGTGGGGATTGAACCAGGAACCCTCAGGTTGCTGGCGCGGCCACTCTCCCGACCCCGCCACGCCGTCCCAATGATGACAGTTTGTACACTTTGAACACAATAAAAGGTGATGTAGAGTACTTCATATTACACAAACATAACAAGGGGGTGATGGATCAACTTTATATTTAATAACAAAGCAAAAACATAGACAACTAGCTGAACTGTCCTCCTTATATACACACACACACACACACACACACACACACACACACACACACACACACACACACACACACACACACACTATAACTATCTCTGTGGTGCACTCAGTTTAAAATCACAAAACTCCTCAACTCCTCAGCTCGCTGCAATGATTAGGGGAAAAAAATCCACTTTACCTTGTCTGTTAATTTTCTTGGTGTGCAGTGGAGGAAAGGGGGAGGCGGACAGAAGGCTGTGTCGACAATGCTGTGGATACTTCCTGAATGTTTCAAAACATATATCAATGGTCCATGGCTTTCTTTCTTTCAGCTAGCAAATCTAGAACAAAACTGTAAAAATGCTTAAATACAGAGGACAAATTTCACCACACATTGTGTGTGTGTGACAATCATTGGTACTTTGGTACTTTAACTAACGACAACATTGCTGTGTAAACTGAATGAGCACTAGAGCTTGATCACAATGGATGTGCTGCGGAGCAACAAGTGGGTGGGTGAAACATGTATATATTGAGACAAGGTTCGTACAGTCACCAAAGCATATTTTTATTCGGTCTGTGAGTCGTAAATTGAAAAGTTTGTTCAATGAGGCGTTCGTAAATCCAGGTTCCACTATATTGCAATTTAGTTTCATCCAGAAATGTCTACCAAATGTCACTAACTTTTTGTGGTGTATACGGGGCGCTCAATATATTTTTGTTCTGGAATTCTAATAGTAATTTAACTAACATGGTGGTCTGTTTCAACTCCCTACTCAAATTGTTTACTTTAAAGTCACAACTGTCGAACTGTGGACCATTGAAATAAGTCCCTTCTCACAAGAGAGCAAAGCGGTACCCACACAAACAGACGGTTTCCCACAGTAAAAAAAAACGGGAAAAAAAACACTGAAGCTCATGACCCAAACAGGACATCCTCCCAATCTTTCACCCTCTTCAACTTCCCACTCTCGCCCACCACAATTCCCTCCTTCCTAACTCTGCTAAATGATGGATGGCTGATGAGCTCGCTTGTGGTATCTTGCTGTCAATGCAACAGTTTGGTTATCTTCGATTATTTAAGGCAGGACTCCGAAGCATCCTACAGCAGTGGTTCTCAATTTTTTTCACCAAGTACCACCTCAGAAAAAACTTTGCTCTCCATGTAACCAACATTAAAATCCAGTAACGTAGTAGGCCTATGTATGCATTAAAAAAAGGCAGAGGTTTTATTTAACAAGTATATATAATATTTGTTGACACTGTAACATTACATACAGTTTGAACAGTAACGCTGTGTTTGAATATTGGAGAATTAAACACTGTACTTTAATCAAGTGATTATTTGGCGTACCACTAGATGGAGACGTTTCACAGTTTGAGAATCACTATCCTGTAGTTTGTGGCACATTATTTCTAGTGTTTTAGTCGATCGAAATTCAGGGGTCTAGAAACCTTTTCATGCGAACCAACAGGTGGCATCAAATGAGTCAGAGCTTTTCCTCCTGTCACTCCCACACACCAGTGACCTACAGCAGGCCCGGCCCTAACCAATCTGGCGCCCTAGGCAAGATTTTAGGTGGCGCCCCCCCCACATCGGCAGTGAAGTGTATATACTCACAAGAAACCGAATAGCTTTGTCTTTGACCTTTTTTTTACTTAAAGAAAGCAAATTAACAATCAGAATAGTTAACAAGATAAAAAAAATATGAATAAATAAATGAATGCAAAAAATAAAAAATGAATATATGAAATACAATAATTTTTACATACATATTGCTTAATTTACATTAATGATGTGCACTTTAACAACTAGGCTTACAACTATACCTAATATATAAAGGGGTGGAAAAGTGACTATTACCTGCAGGGCAAACATTAGCTAACCAGAAGGCAAAAACAATGTAAACAAAAAACACCTGCTTAAAAGATCTAATACAAATGTCCCTGAGGAATGTAAGGTGGGAGTACTGTAATTACCTAACGTTACATTATTATTTTCCATAACAATTTAGCCCCCTCCACAATATTAACCCGACGTTAAAACAGAACTAGCTATTTATTGATTAGCAATTGCCGAATCATGTAACATTAGCTTAATGCTAAAAAGCCAGGTTACTATCACATTCTGTAACAGACAAATAATTTCATGTAGGCTAACGTTACCTACCTGCTACCTCTTGTCTTTTTCTCGTTTCTCCTCCTCTTCTTTTCTCTTATTTCTTCCCTGGGCACCTGACAGTTTTGGCCGTTTTGACATCTTGTGTTGATTTTTTGATGTGGTGACGTCCAAAAAGAGTCATGATACGGGAAGGGAGGGGGCGGGGGGGCGTAATGTTGTAACAAATAATATTTCTATTATATAGGCTTTACTTTGCATTTTAATTAACGTGGGATTATTTTTTGTATTTAGAAATAATAGTACCAACTTTTTTCTTTTTTTTCTCCAACATTTGTGGCACTGGCGTGGCGCCCCCTGATGGACGGCGCCCTTAGCATTTGCCTATACGGCCTATGCCACGGGCCGGCCCTGACCTACAGAGATGCATCATAAATGCTTGAAAAGTGTTTCAAAGGCTGAGAATGGTGAGCAATGAAGCAGTCATCAAACAATTGTTGAGCAGCAAAGAAATATGATGTCTTTTTTATTCTAGCTGGTGAGTTGTTCCAGGCTTGCCCAGCCAGAAGGGTGCCCCCTGGTAGACCAAAGTCACGTTGGAGGGATTATGGCTCGCAGCTGGAACGACTCAGCGGTCCTCCAGTGGAACTGGCCAGAGACCGGGCAGTATGGGATTCCCGACTGAGAGTACTTACCCTGTGACTGGACCAAAATAAGTGGAAGAAAATGAATGGATGTACAATTGTTGAAGACATGATTTTTGTATTTTTATTTTCAAAATTGTACTTGTCCTTTGCAGCTCTTTGGGTTAGTAACGTTTGACACAATATCAGTAACATTAGATCTCTAATGGACGACGGTAATTAAAAAAGTTCAAACATTAAAAAGAAAAATAGATGTTTTTGTTGTTGTCTATTTTGTCTTTAAAAACAATTTTCCTGAAATTTAAGGTAATAAAACAAATATAACATTAAATAAGAAAACCCATTTTTTTGTTGTCGTTGATTTTGTCTTAAAAAATAGTTTTCCAGAAAACAAAGGCAAAAAAAAAAAAAAAAAAAACATTAAAAAAGAAAACGTCTGTCTTATATTCAGAGTCGTCTTGTGTTCTGGTGGATTATGTCACACCGCGGTGAGGGATGTCTTGTCTTGGTTTCTTATGTCTTGTGAATTGCATGTTTTAGTTTGAAAAGTAACTCCTCTTGTTTCAGATCACTTGCCCTTCCTTTTGTGTCATCAGTCTGACGTCATCCCTGACCCCTGATTGTTTCCACCTGTTCCCCATTACCCTCATGTGTCTTATAAGCCCATGCCTCCCTTTGTTCTGTGCCAGATTGTCTCGTTTATTCGTGCCTCTCTAGCCTCCTGTCCGTGCCTTGCCTCGTCTCGTGTTTGATTACCTTGATCCTGAATTTCTTTGTTGTTATTTTGAGTTGTCTTTTTCTCCTCCTCAGCAAAGTGATTTTGTGTTATTTAGTTTTACAGCCGAAGTGGTGAGTTTTCAGTTTTTCTTACAGTTTTTTATTTTCCTAAATTTTTGGAGTGACATTTTTTGTTAACCTTTATTAGATTAGAGAAAGTGTAGAAGTTTCATAGCCATTGTTTCTTCCTCCTGTTGGAATGATTTTCGGTTGTTCCTTTTTTTTTGGAACCTTTTTCACCGACTTGTTTAGTTATAGCCTATATTGAATTGCCCTGACTCTGGAGGTTAAGTTAAAGTACCAATTATTGTCACACACACACGAGGTGTGGCGAAATTATTCTCTGCATTTTATCCATCACCCTTGATCACCCCCTGAGAGGTGAGGGGAGCAGTGAGCAGCAGCGGTGGCCGCGCCCGGGAATCATTTTTGGTGATTCAACCCCCAATTCCAACCCTTGATGCTGAGTGCCAAGCAGGGAGGTAATGGGTCCATTTTTATAGCCTTTGGTATGACTCGGCCGGGGTTTGAACTCACGACCTACCGATCTCAGGGCGGACACTCTAACCGAAAGGAAGCTTTCAAAATAAAAGCCTGACGAATTATTCCCTACTCTGCATCTGAGTCCTATCTTTTGACCAAGCCTGACAGATTATTTCAAAACAAAAAGTCACACTGCCTATGTTTACACCCTCCAGACAATCTGCTTTTTGATAACAGGGCTGAGTTTTTAACAGGGCCAAAAACAATTTTCCATTATAGAGGACATGTATGTACTACACATCATTTTCTTTCTTTAACCCTGTCTCTTGCTTTTGCTATTCTCATATTTGTCTTCACCTCCTCCTTTCTCCTTTCCCCCAGTGACCCCTGTGCCCTTTTCTGTTGCCCCCCCCCCTAAACACACAGCTGCACTCAGTCACTCCCATAAAAACACACTCATATGCGCACAAATGATGTAATTTAGTTACTTAAGTGTGTTTTATCACTCTAAATCGACTAACTGGAGGTCATACTTTTTTTTCTTCCACTTTTCGATGAGTTACTGCAACCACTCTACTCCTTAAAAATGTCAGCTACTCATTCGAAAATATCAAAATAAGTCTCCCCCTGGAACATAGAGCTGGATCCTTTAGCTCTATATACTGTATATGCTTAAAGGCTCCTGAGAGAGATACAATACATTTCATTTGGAAAGTGGGTCATTGCAGCAGAGGATTAAAAATTCCTAGACAAACATGATGAAACAAGGAGGAGTCAGTTGTTCATGGAGATGATTAATTTGGGGGAAAATATGACTTACTTTGCATTGTCAAAAAAATGTTTTACATGCATTCCAGGGTCTAGGAATAACACCAAAGCTGTCATTGACATTAAGTCCACCAACAAAAACAGCAACGTGCTGAGGCAGCAAGTCTAACTGAAGGGAACACACATCTAAATGTTAACATGAGGTGGATTGCTGTGAAATGATCTTCTAACTTGTTTCCAGTGATCTTTGACCATATACATATATAATATTAACAGCAACATTGCTGTTAATATTATTCAAACACTTCAAATATTACTATTTAAAGTCCTACTTTTTTATCATGCTGTTCAATTGTCAGATTTTGTTTTCTTAAATTTTTAAGACTCATTTGCAAGTTCAGTTGTGTTTGTCCTACATGAGTTGCCGTAGTCAGGAAGTAGTATTTGCCATTAAGTTTGTGTGCAAGTCTTAACTTCGTTGACCCTACATAGTGTATTCTAGTATTACATATCAGCTGTTTCATTTATCATCCAACTTAGTTGTGTATTTTATTGTCCAATTAGGAGCTGTTGAAATCGCCCTATAAAATTGCCAATGTTAACCATGTAGCATGAACTGTATATGGCATATCCAATGCATATAGCATTAAGCTAGCACATTTTTAAATGCATTTATTTTATGTTGGAATGTCACAGATAAATGATTTCTATATAACATTGACATACATTTCTATATGTCCAGTTTTACAGCACTTAAAGTAAAAACTCTCAAAAGGACCTCAAATGGGAGTTTAAATTTTTATTTGTCAGCTATGCTAGCAAGAATATGGGGTGCCAAATGTCTTTTTTTTTTTTTTCAGTGTACATGAATGGAGGTGTGTGTTGCTGAACCCGACTTGGACATTATCTGGACTGGACCTGGTTTTAAAAACCCTTTAAACAAATCTAATTTCATTTATAACCTGGTCTGGTGAAGATAAGGTCCTTTTTTTTTTTTTTTAGATAAGATAAATAAATATTTTCTTGGATAAAAAAGAAAGTAAAACAATATAAAAATAATTACATAAAAAAAAAAAAAAAGTAATTAAATTAAAATGTTAGTGGACCAGCAGCACATACAATCAAGTGTGCTTCAGGGACTGTGTCCCTTGCAGAAGTGTTGTCCATGTTGTGGGAACCAGAATATTGGTAGCAGAAAGAAACAACCCCTTTTGTGTGAGTGGGTGTGACACTGATCATACAGGGAGCGGACCGCCACAATCAGACAGTCCGAAACCCCATACTCTCTGAGCACTCCCCACAGGACTTCCCGAGGGACACGGTCGAATGCCTTCTCCAAGTCCACAAAGCACATGTAGACTGGTTGGGCAAACTCCCATGCACCCTCAAGGACCCCGCCGAGAGAATAGAGCTGGTCCACAGTTCCACGACCAGGACGAAAACCACACTGTTCCTCCTGAATCCGAGGTTCGACTATCCGGCGTAGCCTCCTCTCCAGTACACCTGAATAGACCTTACCGGGAAGGCTGAGGAGTGTGATCCCACGATAGTTAGAACACACCCTCCGGTTCCCCTTTTTCAAGAGAGGAACCACCACCCCGGTCTGCCAATCCAGAGGTACCGCCCCCGATGTCCACGCGATGCTGCAGAGTCTTGTCAACTAAGACAGCCCCACAGCATCCAGAGCCTTAAGGAACTCCGGGCGGATCTCATCCACCCCCGGGGCCTTGCCACCGAGGAGCTTTTTAACTACCTCAGCAACCTCAGCCCCAGAAATAGGAGAGCCCACCACAGATTCCCCAGGCACTGCTTCCTCATAGGAAGACGTGTTGGTGGGATTGAGGAGGTCTTTGAAGTATTCCCTCCACCGATCCACAACTTCCGCACTCGAGGTCAGCAGAACACCATCCTCACCATACACGGTGTTGGTAGTGCACTGCTTCCCCTTCCTGAGGCGGCGGATGGTGGTCCAGAATTGCTTCGAAGCCGTCCGGAAGTCTTCCCCGAACTCCTCCCATGTCCGAGTTTTTGCCTCCGCGACCGCTGAAGCCGCACACCGCTTGGCCTGTCGGTACCCGTCCGCTGCCTCAAGAGTCCTATGAGCCAAAAGAACCTGATAGAACTCCTTCTTCAGCTTGACGGCATCCCTCACCGCCGGTGTCCACCAACGGGTTCTAGGATTACCGCCACGACAGGTACCAACTACCTTGCGGCCACAGCTCCAATCAGCCGCCTCGACAATAGAGGTGCGGAACATGGTCCACTCGGACTCAATGTCCAGCACCTCCCTCGTGACATGTTCAAAGTTCTTCCGGAGGTGGGAATTGAAACTCTCTCTGACAGGAGACTTTGCCAGACGTTCCCAGCAAACCCTCACGATGCGTTTGGGCTTGCCAGGTCTGCATCTTCCCCCACCATCGCAGCCAACTCACCACCAGGTGGTGATCGGTAGAAAGCTCCGCCCCTCTCTTCACCCGAGTGTCCAAAACATGAGGCCGCAAATCCGATGACACAACAACAAAGTCGATCATGGAACCGCGGACTAGGGTGTCCTGGTGCCAAGTGCACATATGGACACCCTTATGCTTGAACATGGTGTTCCTTATGGACAATCCGTGACGGGCACAAAAGTCCAATAACAAAACACCACTCGAGTTCAGATCCGGGCGGCCATTCTTCCCAATCACGCCTCTCCAGGTTTCACTGTCGTTGCCAATATGAGCGTTGAAGTCCCCCAGTAGAACGAGGGAATCACCCGGGGGAGCAACCTCAAGTACTCCCTCGAGTGAATCCAAAAAGGGTGGGTACTCTGAGCTGCCGTTTGGCGCGTAAGCGCAAACAACAGTCAGGACCCGTCCCCCCCACCCGAAGGCGGAGGGAAGCTACCCTCTCGTCCACCGGGTTGAACTCCAACATGCAGGCTCTGAGCCGGGGGGCAACAAGAATTGCCACCCCAGCCCGTCGCCTCTCACTGCTGGCAACGCCAGAGTGGAAGAGAGTCCAGCCCCTCTCGAGAGAACTGGTTCCAGAGCCCTTGCTGTGCGTCGAGGTGAGTCCAACTATATCCAACCGTAACTTCTCTACCTCACGCACTAGCTCAGGCTCCTTCCCCCCCAGCGAGGTGGCATTCCACGTCCCAAGAGCTAGCTTCTGTAGCCGAGGATCGGACCGCCAAGTGCCCTGCTTTCGGCTGCCGCCCAGCTCACATTGCACCCGACCTCTATGGCCCCTGCTCTGGGTGGTGAGCCCTTTGGAGGGGGGACCCACGTTGCTTCTTCGGCCCCATGAGGACAGGCCCGGCTCGCCATCGTGCCCCAACTCCGGGCCTGGCCCGCGTCCGGGCGAGGGAAATCTGAGTCTCGGTTCTTGTATTTCCATAGAAGTCTTCGAGCTGCTCTTTGTCTGATCCCTCACCTAGGACCTGTTTGTCTTGGGAGACCCTACCAGGGGGCATGGAATCCCCCGGACAACATAGCTCCTAGGATCATCGGGACACGCAAACTTCTCTACCACGGTAAGGTGGCAGCTCAGAGAGGAGTCTAAATTGAAATGTTGAAACTAAATGTTAAATTTAGATTTAACACACACATTTAACATTTCAATTTAGATTTAACATTTAGATTCTAAATTGAAATTTTGAATCTAAATGTTAAATCTAAATTAAAATGTTAAATGTTTGTGTTAAATCTAAATTGAAATGTTAAATCTAAATGTTGAATCCAAATTGAAATGTTAAATTGAAATGTTGAACCTAAATGTTAAATTTAAATGGTAAATTTAAATATTAAATCTACATCTAAATGGTAAATAGAAATGTTAAATCCAAATGTGAAATCTAAAGCTAAATGTTAAATCCAAATGTGAAATCTAAATGTTGAATTTAAATATCTCGCCAAGTGTAAAGTCAAACTATAATGGCTGGGAATGTCTGAAAAGCTGGCTTTAATAGATTTGTGGATGTTTGACACGTTCAAGATACGAAAAGCATGTGTGTGGGGGGGGGTATGGCCTACGGACCTGCAGCGAAGCGAGGTGTGCCAGGACCGGCTGCGAGATCAGCAATAGGTGCGTAGATGGCCCACCTGGGCCTGGTTGTCTAATCATCTGTCGCTCTGTTAAAAGGCAGCAGCCGGGGAGGAGAGTTGAGTTGGTGGTGGAGCACGAGCGAGAGAGAGAGCGAGACAGAGACAGAGACAGAGACAGAGACAGACTACACACTGGAGAGAAACCATTCATGTGCTTAGTTTGTGGTAAACGATTGCTGAAAAGCACACGAAAGACAATTTATTGAAAATTAAAACATTATTGTCAACCTGGAGGAGCCTGGCATGTCGGTGATTGGTGGTCCGAAGAACCTGGAAGCAAGAGTCTTCCACAGCATGTTTTTGGTAATTGATTAAAAAATTATAATAAAAATGACAAAATAAGTACATATATAAAAAAAAAGTGCTCAGCAAGAGCTTAAACGTAACATGTGACTTGATGTGGTTCGTAGCACACTGATATTTGTCATATTGTTGCATAGTTAGTAATCGCTGTTTAACGTCCTCTTAAGAACCATCGCCAAATTCTTTCTTAGCCTCAGAAGTCAGTTTCCTCTGATGTAATATGTCTTGTTTTATATTGTGGGCGTTGCATCCTGCTGCTGTGAGTACAAAAGTGGACTCAAAAGGAGAAGCAGAGTCCCCTCCAGTCGGTTCTTCCTGTTTATACTCATTCTCACATTTATACACCGGTGCTCCCTTCACATACATCAAGCTATTCCACAAACAAAGGCGGCATGCCCCGCCTCACACACACACTCCACACACACTCACACCATGGTGACGTCCCACAATGCACCAGTCAAACAGTTATTTGTCTTTATAAACAAGGTTTCCTGTGACATCCCAGTTCCTATTATAATAAGGCAGTTTGAGAGTGAAGCACGGGGGAATATTCTTTGATTTATTTGCATACGCCAGACACTAGTTCATATTGTACACTTGTGGTGGGCCCATTATGGCTCTGGGACGGGCTGGATTAGAATGTATGAAAGCGGGCAAGGATTAAGATGAGGCACTGAATCCATGAAAATAAATCTCCCCCTAGATTTAGAGAGGAATAAAACTGATTAAGATGTTTTCTTTTACATAACCAGGAAAGATCTTCTGAGGGTAAAACTGCAAAGTGGAGATGAGAAGGGTGAAGCCCCTCTTTAGGTGTCTTTTTCACACTGTAGCACCAAAAATGGGAGATATTGCACAACCTAACTGTTATTATATTATTAATTTAGTTATTTTCCCGTGTTTCCACCAATATTTCCTTACTCTTATTTTGTTATTTCTATTGCCTGTTTGCCACCATATGTTTCACCTTTCTCACCTGTCCCTAATTGGCACTCAGGACTTACCAGGATGCTTCACATGCCAGTCCCTGTCCTATGTCTGCTTAACTTGTGTGTTTTGTACTTCCAGTCAGCATAGCTTTTCCCTATGCTTGGTTTCGATGTTGTCTTTTGCTGCATTTCCCTGCTGCACTATATGTTGTTATTAATTACTTTTTTACCTGCATTTCGCTTGCCGTCTCTGCATTCTGGGGTCAAGACCAAAACAAGCTCTGCTGTACAAGAACGTAACATATGTTACTTTTGGTTTACTTATACTTAAAATAAGGCAAAGTTCTTTTGCATTAACTGTTAAACACAGATTTCTAAATATGGCATTTATATTTTATATTATATTCATACAAATATATATTTTAACAAAAATGTTAAAAAAATATATATGTTTACAATATCAGTTATTTTGTGATAGTTGTTTGAAGACCCCGCTGAATTGATCACATGGTCTTAAAATTAGCATCATAACTCCTTTGTTTTTTGCTAACTTGCTAACAACCTTTTTAACTCTGTTTGTTGTTGCGACTGCTCTCTACTTGGGCCTCATGTATTAAGCGTGTGTACGGACAAAAACTTGGCGTACGCCCTTTTTCACAGCAAAGTTGAGATGTATGAAGAGTGAACTGAACGTCATGCTTCACATATGCAAATGACTACATGCTGTATGGATAATTTGGCGACACCAAGAGGTGGTCGTTCGGGCTTTGCCAACATTTGATTTCAACAATGTAAAAAGGATCAAAGCAAGGACCGAACATTTGCTTTCTCATCAATGCACTTAATACTTGATATTCATATTCATATTTGTGAGGACGTCTATCAATTTAGCTAGGCAAACATTTTGGCACCTAATGCTGTGACAATGTGTTCTTGTGACTCCAGCACAGCTTGGCCAGTCAGGCTGGCAGCTGCTTGGTTGCGGCACATTAACGACAGTGGCAAAATGGCCCGACTTTGTGTCACGTGGCTGCTACCGCAAGAAGCTGTCCTGTATTGTAACAATAAATTGAGTAATCAAACAAGAGTCAAAGTCATTGGTGGCATATTTAAATTGAAAATATTTCAAACCAAATAGTAAATAATTTTTTTTGGTGACAGAGGAAATCAGGATTGGCGTGGGTTGCTACAGTCAAGATAGGTAAGAAGGTGCAAGGCCAATAAGACATTTAAAAACTAATAATAGAACTTTATAATCAACCCTGAAGCGCACGAGAAGCCAATGCAGCACATTTAAAACTGTTGTAATGTGCCTCCGCCCTCTGGTCCTTGTCAGCACGCGTGCAGCTTTTTTGTAATAATTGTAGATTTTTAATATTCCTTTTGGGAAGACCAGATGACCGGGCATTACATTAGTCCCAACGAAAAGAATAAAGCATGCATTAGAAACGGGAAGACTCTGTAATCTTTTTAAAATGTTGAATAAAAGTTAGCACCAAAAATCAAAAATCACACCCAGATGTTTTATAGATTGTGTTGGTTTGAAAATGTTGTAATTTTGTAAAAGTTTCTCCCTCAGGACCTATACTGTTTTGTCTTAGTTGAAATGTAGGAAATTGACAAATGTGTTAATGTCTCAGAGACAGCAAATTGTTCTAAAAGCCAGAGGTGGTGCAACAAAGTACCAGTGGTGTGTTGTAGTGTTTCTTTCATGATAGCATGCTCTTTTTCCCCCAGAATTAAGTGGTTCCATATTTGTCACTCTGCTTGATCTAAAAATGAAACTGTTACTGACTTCCACAATGTACATATTCTTGATTTATTTTAGTGTGTCTTAAAACTAAAAAGTTGCCATTTGAAATTACTATAGTTTTGTGTCATGTCTGTTTTCTGCTTTTTTTCTACAAACTTAAACAACTGAATAAACATCATCCAAGCGTTGCGGTGAGTCCATCATTTTTTCTGAAGGGCTTATATAGTACACACGTTGTTGATAAGGTTACTCCCCCTAGTCAACATAAGAATTCAGAGAAAAAGCACATCCAGCTGTCACTTCACTTATGATCCCTCGATAAAAGCCTCATCAAACATTTGTTACCAAGCAACAAGAACAGATGTGAAGCAAAATGCCACACAATATGATGTTTAACACCACTTAGTAAGCTCTTCAAACAAATCCTTCATTGGTCGCCTGTTGGAAGCGTATGTGCATGTGTACTAACATGTTTACATGTATCTTAGTCAATATATATGATGAAAAATAAGCCTGCAGCTGTTTTTTAATTCATTATATATGGTGAGAAATAAGCCTGCAGCTGTTTTGCTTTGTATTATAAATGATCGCAGATCGAGACTGAAATTGGGTGTGCACCCTTTGTTGTGCACTGTACTATCAGGGAGGCACACATTCTGTTTAATTTTTATTCTTTGTGGGTTTTAAAGGCACAAGGTTGAGTTCAAAACCAATAAACGCCATCCCTTAATAGGGAGGTGTGTGCTGCATTCAGACTCCTATTCATTGGAAAAGCAGATACAAAAACATATGAAAAAAACCCCACAATGTTGAAAAACAAGAATTGAACAAGCGGTTCCCCCTCCCTTTGCCCCTCCATGTCGGTCTGAAAGTGTGTGTTTTGCCAATAAAACAAAAACTGACAGCTAAATGGACTTACTGTCTTCACGACAAGAACTCAGAATCAGTCTAACAGCTCTTTGTGAACACAACTACATATTAGGACAAAAAATGAGTCTATTTAACCACTACAGCTGAAAGTGTTTACTGTAGTAATTATGTACAGGAAACGTGATCTTTGAATTTTACACTTACATGGCAGGATGAGACATTTAGGGTATAGTCATCTCTCCCCATCCCCCACCTGCCAGAAAGACCCGCAAACCGTGCTAACAACACAACAATATCCATCCATTTTTGACATCTTGTCCCTGTCAGGGTCGCGAGGGTGCTGGAGCCTATTTTCAGCTGCATTCGGGCAGAAGGCAGCGTATACCCTGGACAAGTCGCCACCTCATCGCAGGGCCAAAACCGATAGACAGACAACATTCACACTCACATTCACACACTAGGGCCAATTTAGTGTTGCCAATCAACTTATCCCCAGGTACATGTCTTTGGAGGTGGGATTATCCAGAAGGAACCCACACAGTCACGGGGAGAAACATGCAAACTCCACACAGAAAGACCCCAAGCTTGGGGATGGAACCCAGGATTTCCGTATTGTGAGGCACATGCACGAACCTCGTCCCATTATATATTATTTGTGTTATTTTATTATATAATCTTAAATACAAAAAAGTAAGTAAAGAGAAAAAACAAGATACACTAGAATCTGTGAATGGCACCGCGAAACACGTGAGCCTTTGATACCGGTAACGGGAACTAAAATGCTAACGTTAGCATGCGGACAGTTAGCAGGTATCACGTCCTAGGTTGTATGACTCTGGGGTAATGGTTTACCAAATGAGCTAAAAATGTTAGCATGCTAATGTTAGTATGCAAACATGCTAACGTTAGCATGTGTTACATACCAAGTTATGGTTATGGTTATAGTTATGGTTATGGTTTGAGTTTATTTTGAACATTCATACAATTACAACATGATACATCACAATCTTCAGTTTCTCTTTTCAACATGTTCGAAAACAAGTAGGAAGAAGCAAAGCTTATTTAATCCTGCCCCTTTTTCATTATAAAGTAATTGCTAGCACTTTTGTTCACGTCCTGTTCTCAATTTATTCACAATATCCATCCATTTTCTACCGCTAATCCCTTTCAGGGTTGCGGGGGATGCTGGAGCCTATCTCAGCTGCATTATACTCCATAAAAAATAACAATAAATAAAAAATAGTGAAGTAAGTTGTATTTCATATTGTGTGATGAATATGATTTTCAATAAGTTCACAATGTTTATCATGGTTCTTCTTCTTTGTACTTTGTAAACAATTTGAGTTTGAACAGTTTCTTAAAATGAATCATATTAGTACACTGTTTGATATCTTTAGTTAATCCGGTGTTGGGCCGTCGGGGCTAGCAAGGCCTTCTCTGCTGGTCATGATCATAATAAAAGATACAATTAATTTTTGATTTACTTTCCCTAAATATATTAATCTCTTCATGTCATATTATGCTCTTTCCAGTACTGTTGTTTTTAGGTTAGAGTTTTTATCGAATCAGAATTCAGCTAGCTTATGTTGCCATGCTTTACGAAATCTGCCCGGGGCCTTCAGAATCAACAATGTGGGAGTCTGTGCACTGTAAGTGAACGGACACATACAGTTGATAGGTAATTGTTAAGTTAAGTTAAAGTACCAATGATTGTCACACACACACTAGGTGCAGTGAAATTTGTCCTCTGCATTTGACCCATCACCTTGTTCACCCCCTGGGAGGTGAGGGGAGCAGTGGGCAGCAGCGGTGCCACGCCCGGGAATCATTTTTGGTGATTTAACCCCCAATTCCAACCCTTGATGCTGAGTGCCAAGCAGGGAGGTAATGGGTCCCATTTTTATAGTCTTTGGTATGACTCGGCCGGGGTTTGAACTCACAACCTACCGATCTCAGGGCGGACACTCTAACCACTAGGCCACTGAGTAGGTCCTAGCCAATCAGATCACGAGTTGTTGTTAGTAAGGCCTTCTAGCTGGCCTCACGTTGGACGTGACATTTACGCGTCCTGTGACTGGATCCTCACTGGTTTGAGCCGCGGCAGTGCTATGCAGATCAGCAGAGTCACATCCGAGATCGTTAGCGGATTAATTTGTGAACACATACAGTTGATAGACAGTTGCAATAGCCAGATCACAAGTTGTTGACAGTGGTCTATCTAGGTAGCCTGGCGTTAATGAGACTATGATTGGATACTCACTTGTCACTCCAAAGTGAGTATCCAATTACAAGTTGCAATTTACTAAAAGCAGGAAGTGTTGCGCCGTAGAGAAATCACAGATGCTCACTTTCTTAACCCACAAATAAGTAGAACAAAATGTTGATTAGGTGGCAGATATATATTTGCAAGGCCATTTTCAGAAGGATATTTCAAGAGAAATTACATCTTCTGAGACAACGTCGGCCAACCCCGGAAGCTAGCTCAGCTGTCCCGGCGATGAAATGGGGAAATGCCCGCCACTTCCACTCCAATCAACCGACCACAAGCGGTACCACTGGCTTATACGGCGTTGAATAGGTTCTAAAAATTGTGAGTTCAAATATTTGATTTCCTTTTTTTTTCACGTTTAATATGTATTTTGCAATTTTAGTTTTGATAGAACCACATAAGATATGTTTTACTTGCTTTATTGATTTTTAAATGCGCCAGAAAATAGCCCGTTTTGCACACCGTTGAGGTGATTCAATGACCAGTAGTGAGTAAATGTGTTTCTGTATAATATTTCTCCAGCAATAGTCAGGTGGTGACATAAATTATGGTATTTTGAGAGGTAATCATTGAAGTTGGACATCACTGAAGGCCTAAGTGGGAAACGCATGCAGCACCAAGCAAATAATCTCAACATCCCCATTATATCAATTCCTAGATGTGATCAAAATTATTTAAGGCGCACTGCGCAAAATAGACGTAACATTATTAATATCAGTATTACCTAAAATATGGACTTTTTAAACATCAGATCATTGTCTACCAAAGCGTTATCAGTTAATGAAGTCATTGGAGACAACAATCTTAACGTCACTAATCTCAGTGAAACTTGGCTAAAACCAGATAAATGTGTCCTGCTTACAAGGCATCTCCTCCTTACTATGTGAGTGGACATATAGCCCGTCCCCTTAAAAGGGGTGGAGGGGTCGCACTAATATCCGTCGAAAACCTTAACCTTACACCTAACCGATGTAATAAATATAAATCATTTGAGGTGCTTACTATCAGGTCTGTCACACCGCTACCTCTCCATCTGGCTGTTATCAATCGCCCCCCTGGGTCCTATTCGGACTTTATCAGTGAATTTTCAAAGTTTGTCTCTCATCTAGTAACGCACACAGACAATATAATTATAATGGGGGATTTTGATATCCATATGAATACCCATTTTGTTGCTACTTAATCTTAGCGCTGCTTTCGATACCATCAATTAAAAAATTATATTAGAACGTATCAAAACAAGTATTGGTATTTCAGACATAACCTTTTCTTGGTTTAACTCCTATCTTACTGACTGGATGCAGAGTGTCTCCCATAACAATGTGACCTTTGAGTATGTTAAGATAACGTGCGGAGTTCCACAGGTTTTGGTTCTTGGCCCTGCACTCTTAGGCATCTATATGCTACCGCTAGATCACATCTTGCGCAAACACAGTGTTAGCTTCCTCTGTTATGCTGATAACAAGTGAATCTACATGTCCCTAAAGCTGACCAACACGCCAGATTGTTGTCACCTGGAGGCGTGTCTAAATCAAATTAAACAATGGATATCCAGCAACTTTTTGCATCTTAATGCTAAGAAAACGGAAATGCTGAGAAATTGGCACTTATTTAATAACACCACCTTAATATTTGACAACAAAACAATTACACAAAGCAACTCAGTAAAGAATATTGGTATTATCTTCAACCCAACTCTCTCATTTGAGTTACATATTAAGAGTATTACTTAAACAGCCTTCTTTCATCTCCGTATAGTTCTAAAATGTATCCCATTTTGTCCACCGCCAACACTGATTCATGCATTCGATTACTTTAACATTTTATTTTCGGGTGTCTTTATGTCTAGCATTAAAAGATTACAGTTGGTACAAAATGCGGCTAGACTTTTCACAAAAACAAGAAAGTTTGATCATATTACGCCTATACTGGCTCACCTGCACTGGCTTCCTGTACACTTAAGATGTGACTTTAATGTTTTGCTACTTACTGTACATATAAAATATGGTCTAGCTCCATCTTATCTTGCGTATTGTATTGTACCATATGTCTTGGCCAGTGTTTCGGCGGTAACTAGTAATCTAACACGTTATTTTTTATATTCAGTAACTCAGTTACCGTTACTACATGATGCGTTATTGCGTTATTTCACGTTATTTTTTATGTAGTATCGGCTAGAAACTGAGGATCTGAGTGTGTTTTATTCCAGCGAAGCAGAGACGTGCTTCTGATTCTTCCTCTGCGCTCTCTGTGTGTGTGTGTGTGTGTCTGGGTGTTGGGAGAGGAGAGGAGGGGAGGGGGGTGCGCAATACAACGTAAACCATTGGCCAACAAAAAAGTAACCACAGAACACTATACGACTATACGGTATAGTGTTCTGTGGTTACTTTTTGGTTGGCCAATGTCCCCACTCAGATCCGCACGGACCGGGAGGGGGCGTGCCTTAAGTCCGGCTGGAAATCGGGAGAAATTTGGAGAATGGTTGTCCCAGGGAGAGGCACTGAAATTCGGGAGGGTTGGCAAGTATGAGATATTCTCACTTCTTTTCTTTTGTCCAGCACAAAGAAAATAACATTTTAGTTAAATGTAAGTTGTGTCTTGGATCAAAGATCCCGTTTCCTGCCCAAAACAACAATTCAAATCTGTCTGGTTAGGCTCTGTGTATGTCACGTGTGCCTTCCTTAGGTGAAGCCAGGTTTACAGCTATGTTGTTGATTGATTGATTGATTGAAACTTTTATTAGTAGATTCCGTACAATTGACCACTAAATGGTAACACCCAAATAAGTTTTTTAACTTGTTTAAGTCGGGGTCCACTTAAATTGATTCATGATACAGATATATACTATCAAATATATACTAACATCATAATACAGTCATCACACAAGATAATCATCAGGGTATATACATTGAATTATTTACATTATTTACAATCCAGGGTGTGGGATATGGAGGGGGGGGGGGGGGGGTTAGGTTTGGTTGGTATCAACACTTCAGTCATCAACAATTGCATCATCAGAGAAATGGACATTGGAACAGTGTAGGACTGACTTGGTAGGATATGTATAGCAAGTAGTGGACACAGAGAGAGAGATCAGAAAGTATAAGAAAAAGTGTCTACATTTGATTATTTACAATCCGAAGAGGTATTATGTGGAAGGAAAAGTGTTAGTTTAGGGTTGTAGTTGCCTGGAGGTGTTATTTTAGTGCGGTTTTGAAGGAGGATAGAGATGCCCTTTCTTTTACACCTGTTGGGAGTGCAGTCCATATTGAAGTGGCATAGAAAGAGAATGAGTTAAGACCTTTATTAGTTCGGAATCTGGGTTTAACGTGGTTAGTGTTAGTGTTAGTGTTAGTGTTATTATGCTGTTTGTTACTTATGTATATTATGTTGCAGCTATTTAAAATAGTTTTGTCAATTTGTTCTGGCCTGAAATAAATTGGCCCTTTGAAACATATCTTTGTCTTTGTGTGTTGTATGTAGAGCACATTGCTTAGCAGAGTTCAGTGATGCAAATGTATGTCAAGTTGATCAACAGATTGTATTATTCTCCAGTGCAATAACAGTACTGAAATGAAGGCTAAAAGGGCATTAATGGGAGCTTTAAAAAAAAACAAGTAGAAGAAGTAACTAAATAGTTACTTTTCACAGTAACGCATTACTTTTTGGCGTAAGTAACTGAGTTAGTAACTGAGTTACTTTTGAAATAAAGTAACTAGTAACTGTAACTAGTTACTGTTTTTCAGTAACTAACCCAACACTGGTCTTGGCCAGAAATCTGCTTATTAGTGATTCCCAGAGCCCAAAAAAGTCTACAGACTTTAGAGTGTTTTCTATTTGGGCTCCTGTACTCCGAATACCCTACCAGTAACAGTTAGAGATGCTACATCAGTAGAAGCATTTAAGTCCCATCTTAAAACTAATTTGTTTACTCTAGCCTTTAAATAGACCTTTTTTTAGACCAGTTAATCTGCAGTCTCCCTTTTCTGCTCTGCCCCCCTCTCTCGCGTAGAGACGTTGTAAGGTGACCACGGATCAGCCACCACGGCTCCAAGTCAGGACCGTGGACCACTCTGTGCTTCAGTTCGTGACGTCTCTGCGCTGCTGACTTGACTCTATTCAGGAATATTCCATGCTGACCTCCCAATGGAATGGTCTTTCACATTATGAATTCGGGATTCGGGGTGGAATACTCCTTGTGTATTCAGTCTGTGACGTCCCAGTGCCCCGACTTGTCTATATGCAAGAGAATCCCCTGCTGGGCCCACTATGGACTGGACTTTCACATTATTAACCATAATGTGTGTGCGGGGGGATGGGATTGATTAATTTTTGGTGTAGAACAACATGCCTTTTGTCATTCACACAATAAATGAAATGTAATATATAAATACCAATATGAATTGCACAAATCCTTCATCACAGGACGTAACAACCATGCTTGAAAAATCCCTGAAGAAAGCTAACAAAAAACCCTACTCTGTGGAGAATAAAATAATATTCTTTCAGTAAACTATTTCGAATATTACATACACATTTGGATTTGCATCATCCTATTACCATCTGAACAGTTCCAGTTACGATAATGCACCACTTTTGTACATAGAGAAACATGATAGGAATTTAGTGCTCAGACTGTAGCAGATTTTTCAACCCGTGTTTTTGACCCCATTAACGTTACTGAGTGTGAAATGCAATCTAAAACTTGACTTTTTGAGCCTTCTTTGATGCAAAATGATCAATTAAATCATCATACCAAATTTGATGTGCCACTGTATGATTGATGCTGATCAGGGCCGGCCCGTGGCATAGGCCGTATAGGCAAATGCTAAGGGCGCCGTCCATCAGGGGGCGCCACGCCAGTGCCACAAATGTTGGAGAAAAAAAATTAAAAAAAATTGGTACTGTTATTTCTAAATACAAAAAAATAATCCCACGTTAATTAAAATGTAAAGTAAAGCCTATTTAATAGAAATATTATTTGTTACAACATTATGCCCCCCCCCCCCCACCCACCCCCCCCCCACCCCCCCACCCACCGCACCACCCCCCCTTCCCCCCGCACGGTGCGCCCCTCCCTTCCCGTATCATGACTCGGACGTCACCACATCAAAAAATCAACACAAGATGTCAAAACGGCCAAAACTGTCAGGTGCCCAGGGAAGAAAAAAGAGAAAAGAAGAGGAGGAGAAACGAGAAAAAGACAGAGGTAGCAGGTAGGTACCGTTAGCCTACATGAAATTATTTGTCTGTTAAAGAATGTGATAGTAACCTGCTTTTTAGCATTAAGCTAATGTTACATGATTCGGCAATTGCTAATCAATAAATAGCTAGTTCTGTTTTAACGTCGGGTTAATATTGTGGAGGGGGCTAAATTGTTATGGAAAATAATAATGTAACATTAGGTAATTACAGTACTCCCACCTTACATTCATCTGGGACATTTGTATTAGATCTTTTAAGCAGGTGTTTTTTGTTTACATTGTTATTGCCTTCTGGTTAGCTAATGTTTGCCCTGCAGGTAATAGTCACTTTTCCACCCCTTTATATATTAGGTATAGTTGTAAACCGAGTTGTTAAAGTGCACATCAATAATGTTAATTAAGCAATATCACATGAGAGGGAATGCTGTTTTTTAATTTAAGCACTGCTGTGATTCGGTTAAAGATAATCATAACATAACATTCTCATATAATATATTATACTGTTACTTTGCATTCTGCTATTCAGCATTTCACTGTAATGATGACAATAAATTGAATCTAATCTAATTTGCATATCAGTTAACATCATACATATATCTCTTTGGTTTTTCATCTATATTATATCATTTCATTTTATTCCTGGAATCATATGTTTTTATTATTAAACTGTAATACTCAATGGTGTCACATACTCCTCTCTTCAGATGCACTGTTGAAGTTTCTAAATCCCACCCCTGGGCCATCTACCACATCTACCGCTGCTGCCTCCACTTCAGCAGCACAACCCACCAGTGATGCAGCATTAGCAGCACAACCCACCAGTTTTGCAGCAGCAAAACATACAGCCATCTCTTCACTTGATGAGAGATTTCAGAGCTTTGGAGAGGTGAATGACAAGTTTGGAGTACTCCTCAATTTCCACAACTTACAAAAAGAAGAGCTGCTACAGCCCTGAGTACTACTCTGACCCATGACAGCCAGCTGGACATTAATGGCACAGAACTTGCAATGGAAATGCAGAATTTCCCACCATTGCCATCAAAGAACATGACAAACATGGAACTCTTGACCTTCCTGCATGAGAAGAAGCTGGCAGAAATGTACCCCAACATGTGGGTTGCTCTGAAAATCTCTATTAAAAAGCACAAATAGAGAACTCTGTAGGATCCCCTTTTTTTGTAATATAGTTGTTAAAGTCATACTGGTTTGATATCTTGTTTTGTGCAGTGCCTTATTTATATTGTATTTTTAATTTATTTTATGCAACTTGTTGACACGTTTTATTTTGTGTTTATGTATGTAAAAAATATTGTATTTCATATATTCATTTTTTATTTTTTGTATTCATTTATTTATTCTTTTTTTTTTTTAATCTTGTTAACTATTCTGATTGTTAATTTGCTTTCTTTAAGTAAAAAAAAAGGTCAAAGACAAAGCTATTCGGTTTCTTGTGAGTATATACACTTCACTGCCGATGTGGGGGGGCGCCACCTAAAATCTTGCCTAGGGCGCCAGATTGATGCTGATGATGGAAGATCCTGAGAGACGCGCCTGTGACATTGTGGACCTCAACTACGTTTCAGTAAGCGTCCCTGATTCGCCCGTCGAACAACCAGAGTCACGTGAGTCGCGTAAATGACTACACAGACTTTTCTTTTCTTTTCTTTTTTCTTTTTTTTTCTTTTACACACAACCCAATTAATTACATGTTGGTATATAGATGTATTTTACTTCTAGGAATTAAATACAATTTATTTGGAAACAGTTTGTATTGTTTGACCCCCTTGACCACTTCCCTTCTGCCTCTTCTGGCACACACAACCTGTATCACTCTCAGCAGAAAGTTGAGATGTCAGTAGCCCTTTTTATAAAGACCACCAAGCCACCAATTTGCCCATTCTTTTGGCAGCATAATCATCGTTTTTATACAGAGGGAGGCAAATTGGGGGTCTGCTTCGGTTCGCCAATTTTTCACCCGTTTGGAGTTCTATATTGTTGAGGGGGGTGTGGTCTGTGGGCCTGCCGTGGAGCGGGGTGTGTAAGGACCGGCCTCGAAGCCAGCGGCAGGTGAGTAGATTGCCCAGCTGGGGCTGGTTATCTAATCACCTGTCGCCCTTATTAGCAGCAGCCGGTCCGAGACACGTTATTGGAGTTGGAGAGAGAAAAAGACACACGCTGGAGAGCACAAGGGAGAGCAAGAGAGACTGAGGCGGAAAAGTCGAGTGTGTCTGCCGCAGAGTGGACTAAATAAAAACATTATTGAATCCAGAATACCGGGGCTCTTGTGCAGTGTGTGGTGGTCAGGGAAACCCACGGCAGAGGAACTGCCACATATATATACACTGAACAAAAATATAAACACAACACTTTTGTTTTTGCTCGCAGTTTTCATGAGTTGGGATGTGCGTGTCTGTTGTGATTTCCCTTCCTGGTTTGATGACCCGCCCTATTTTGCTTCTGATTGGCCTGTCCGTAATATTTTGCCCTAATCTTAACCAATTGTGACTCATCAGAGTAAACCAACCAACCAATCATAGATTTTCTTATACGTAAACCAACCAATCACTGATTTTTCCCATATATTTTTTCTCTTGCCCGTGGAGTTACATTAGTCCATTTCTCTTTCTCTTCTCCCTCTCTCTTCTTTTGTAGCATGTAGCTGAGCAAACCGCTACATGGGTCTAAAATAGTTAAGCTACAGAAATCGGTACTTGTTTAAAAAGTAGCGAAGCTACTGCCAAGTTACTGGGAAATGTAGTTAAGCTACGTAGCTTCGATTTTTAAGTAAATCATTTTTAATGGAAAACCTTACTTTTTACCACTGCAGGCACAAGCCGGAATGGATTATCAAAAACCGTCCTCACTACGGGAAAACCGTAGTTGTTGGCAGGTATGGCAAAGAGACGGATCAAGATTTTAACACACATTGTAGGACAGAAAAAACGAAGAAAAACGGAAAATATTTTTTTATATTTTTACAGAGATAAAAAAAGACAGATTTCGCACTATAGACGGATAAATCACATGCCTTTTTAGCCCTTAACGGGGAAATTATGTTGGTGCAGTGCAGATACAAAAAATAAGGAAAAAACACATGAAAACAAGGTAAACATCAAAGCACAAAAAGGACATAAAAGACATTAAAAGAACACAGAGCTGATGCAACCAGCTTACGCTTCAGCGGTGCGATTTCTACATACAGCTACAAAGTAAAACACAACGAAAAAACTAAAATTTTGGAATAAATAAAACATATTGCGCATATACGTTTTTTCGCCATGCATAGACAAACAACAAAACAAAACATAAAAACGCAATTTCAACACCCACACACAGTAGACCTCGGTGGCCTCTGCAGTGCTCCACGCTGTCGTCTGATGGGGTGTTGCCCCTCAACACCCCATCAGACGACAGCGTGGAGCACTGCAGAGGCCGTGTGCCCCCTGCACACGGCCAGAGACAGGAGCAGACCCTTCAAAGCAACCAAGAGCGCTGACTCCATCCTATGCTGCCCACTAGCCCCCGGCCAATGTCCTGTGTGCGCAGATGAGAGAACATCAGTCCAGGGAGACTGAAGTGTCCGATACATGCTTGTGACAGTCTCTGCCTGTCTGACTTCTTTATTATTTCAATAAGAAACCTGTCGGTCGCTTTACAGCTGCGGCTCCACCTGCTGCTTGCTCCACCACCTGCTTTTCAGCCGCGCGCGTCGCCATGGGCTCTTTGTCGTTCTCGCTCAGCATCAGCCTCTCGTTGTGTCTGCTTTCTTTCTCCGTCTCTCTTTTTGACGTTTACGTCTCCCGCCCTTTTATACAGTGCGAGAGGATAATTATATTGTCCGCAGCTGCGCGATCCACGCACCTTGTCCTGATTGTGGCGTCGCTCCTGGCGAGCGCCGCCTCGCTGCTCGCTCGTCGTCCACGCCTCCTCACCGCCATCTTGGAGCGGGCTCCGGTGTGCCCTGCCTCCCTGTTGGACTGCCGGCCACGCCTCCTCGCCGCCATCTTGGAGTTGGTCCCGGTGGGACACGCCTCGCTGTCGGTCCACCGGCCCCGCCTCCCCATAGTCCTCCATCGCCGGACGCAAGCCGGGAGTCCGACCGGCTAAGCCTACTCCCCCCACCCCCTTCCTGAGGGAGCGGGAAGCGAAGACAACCACGACCACCTGCGCCCCCGGTTTTCTCCTCCTCCTTCACTCGTTCTCCTTCTTCCTCTTCTCTGTCTTCTTCTTTGCCTTTGTCTTTTTCTTTGTCTTTTTTGTCTTTTTCTTTGTCTTTTCCGTCTTCTTCTTCTCCTTCTTTGTCTTTTTCTTCTTTTTCTTTGTGTTTTTCTTCTTCTTCTTTGTCTTCTTCTTTGTGTTTTTCTTCTTCTTCTTTGTCTTCTTCTTTGTGTTTTTCTTCTTCTTCTTGGTCTTTTTCTTCTTCTCGTTCCGGGGGCCACTCGCCGCCCTCCTCCATCCGGTCCGCTAATGCTTGCAAGAGCTGACTTTGCTATCGGCTGCTTGTCGCGAGCTCCGTGAGTGAGCCTATGATAGCCCACGGGGGATCTTCCTCCCCCGCCTCTGGTGGTCCTTCCTGGTTGGGCGCCAAATGTGACAGTCTCTGCCTGTCGTGCGGGTTCTCAGGACCATCAAGGAACGACTATTGTCGTGAGCAGGTTTGACTTCTTTATTATTTCAATAAGAAACCTTCGTGTCGGTCGCTTTTCAGCTCCGGCTCCACCTGCTGCTCCGGCACCACCTGCTGCTCGCTCCGCCGCCTGCTTTTCAGCTGCACGCGTCGCCGTGGGCTCTTTGTCGTTCTCGCTCAGCATCAGCCTCTCATTGTGTCTGCTTTCTTTCTCCGTCTCTCTTTTTGACGTTTACGTCTCCCGCCCTTTTATACAGTGCGAGAGGATAATTATATTGTCCGCAGCTGCGCGATCCACGCACCTTGTCCTGATTGCGGCGTCGCTCCTGGCGTTCCCCGCCTCGCTGCTCGTTCGTCGTCCACGCTTCCTCACCGCCATCTTGGAGCGGGCTCCTGTGTGCCCTGCCTCCCTGTTGGACTGCCGGCGGGACATCCCTCGCTGTCGGTCCGCCGGCCCTGCCTCCCCACAATGCTTAATCAGATTGAATATTTAGGCCTACTACGCTACTGTATTTTAATGTTGGTCATTATGGTGGTACTTGAAGAGTCAAGTTTTTCTCAGGTGGTACTTGGTAAAAAAAAGTTATTTGGACCCGGCGCTAACTAACCAGATCCCGGAGGAGCTGAAAAGGACTAATGGAGGTTCTCATGGCTGTCGATGGAAAAGGAGACGTTCGAGACAGAAGAGGGCTGAACGAGGAGGGAGAGAAGGAGATATAAATCATATCTTCCTTCCGTCATCATGGGTAATGTGCGGTCTCTGGCAAATAAAATGGATGAGTTGTCAGCTGTGTGGTGTGCTTCAGCACATCTTCAACATGAATCTTAGGCCCCATTTACACTATCCAGGTAACAAGGTTATCCAGGGTAAATCACACCTAACCTTATCCGTGTCCACACACAACAATGCCACCGTTAAAACCCCCACAACCCTCCGTCCGCCGGCGCCACGCGACCTAGTACACATTTGCGGAAAAAAAAAACGTCCATCTGCTCTCCAGTAGATGACTTCACTTCACTGTGAAGTTATTTAAAAGAGCTGTATTGTAAATAGTTTGCTGTGCATTTTACATTTGTTTGCTGTGTTTTGTGTGCAAGTTTTTAAATAAAAATGTATCTCCTTTGAAGAATATCCAGTGTTGTGGTATTTCAACTAACTGGAATCCAGTGTGTCTATTGTAGTGAATCACACCTGAGACATCATAAATCAAATCTTTATTGGACACGTAAACAATGTGATAAAGAACATTTTACAACAATTAATCTAGACAGAGAATACCCAAAGTATTTTTGTTGTGGGTTGACTCCGCCGTTGGGGTATTCTTTCGTGAGATATGGCATCAGGGGATAGGCTGGGTCACCCCAAAGAAAAACAGGGAGCGGATCTTCATCTTCCAGCAGTTGTTTGGGACACGAGGAGATGGTTCCATCTTTCAGCTGCGCGCTAATGGCGGAGTTAGCGAAGATGCGGGCATCATGCACGCTGCCTGGCCATTTCACTGTCACATCCATAAAGCAATATTGTTAGTCGCATACTGCCTATCACGATCACATCCACGGGAGAAAGGGACAACGTTTTTTGATAAATAGACTCACAGCTGACGCGGACATTTGAAAGTGTTATATACGAAATAGCTGCAATCACCCGTTGCCTTATCTTAAGGTATTGATTTGTGGTTTCCAAAAGCGCCTGTACATGTAGAAAAAGAGAAACTCAGGCGTGTCTGGATGATCTGCCTCCAACTTTGATATGAAGCTGCCTGTGGCGCGTTCTTTATGATGTCTTTTACTGTGGCTTTCTGGCGTCACTTCCTCTCCGAATTCAGTTTGTAAACGATCAATGAGTCCATACATAGCTAAGTGCCGGAGATTCAAGAATTACACGGCTGACTTACCCGTGTAAAAATTTGTCCGAGGAGGGGGACCTTAAACGATGGTTTAGTGTGGCTGAAACGCGGCTTAGGCTAAATAATTATTAGTTTAAGGGGTTAAACGACTTAGTGTAGACATGGCCTTTAGCTGCAGAAAGTCCCCACACTGTGGAAAACCTCATGCGTCGTCCCCATCCCCAAGTGCACTCGACCCAGTACGTTGAAGGACTACAGGTGGCTCTAACCTCCCATATCATGAAGACCATGGAGAAGTTTGTCCTGGAACAACTCCGCCCGGCCATCAAGCCCCATCTGGACCCACTCCAGTTTGCTTACTAGCCCCGGCTGGGAGTGGAAGACATCTACATCTACCTGCTGAACCGAGCCCACACCCACCTACACAAAGCCTGCGAGCAGTGTGAGGGTCATGTTTTTTGACTTCTCCAGTGCTTTCGATACCATACGGCCCTGGCTACTGGGTGTGAAGTTAGAGGCAATGCAGGTGGAGGCCCCCTTGGTGTCCTGGGTTGTTGATTACCCGACTGACGGACCACAGTACGTGCGACTCCAGGTCTGTGTGTCTGACAGACTGGTCAGCAACACAGGGGCCCCTGTGTTGCTGACCAGTCCTCTCCCCCTTCCTCTTCACCATTTACCCCACCGATTTCCACTATCAGTTAGAATCCTGCCACCTTCAGAAGTTTTCTGATGACTCTGCGATAGTGGCGTGTATTAAAGATGGTGATGAGGAGGAATACAGTGCACTGGTGGAGGACTTTGTCACATGGTGTGGAAAGAACCGCCTCCAGCTCAATGTGACGAAGACCAAGGAGCTGGTTGTGGACCCGGAAAGGAGGAGGAGTACTCCGGCGACACCTGTTTCCATCGGGGGGGGTTGGGGATATGGTTGGGGATTATAAATACCTTGGACTACACATCGACAACAAGCTGAATGGGTCAAAACACGCTGAGGCACTCTACAAGAAGGGTCAGGAGACAAAGATCATTCAACGTCTGAACAAAGATGTTGAAGATGTTCTACGAGTTGGTGGTGGCAGGCACAAACAGGCTGGACAAGCTGGTAAAGAAGGCCAGTGACGTGGTGGGAGTGGAGCTAGACTCTCTGGCGGTGGTGTCAGAGAGGAGAAGTCTAGCAAAGCTCCTAGCCATTATGGACAACACCTCCCACCCACTACACTGGGACCTCGCGGAGAGAATGAGCACGTTCAGTGGAAGGCTCAGACTCCCAAAATGCAACACGGAATGGCACAGGAAGTCCTTCATACCGACAGCCATCAGACTGTATAATGCTATATAATGTACTTGAATGTATACTAGACCGTATTTATGTTATTCACATGTAAAAATGCTACTTGCACTACTGCCTTTTTGCACCAGAAGAATAGTGATAGGACAATTATATTCGATTCCATAGCCTTATTTATATTATTCACAAGTATAATGCTATTTGCACTGCTGTTGTTGCACCTGCTGTTTTTTGCTGTTTTTGCACCATAAGGAAAGTGAGGGGACAGTTCGAGTGTACGCTATTCCATATCTTTATTTTTTACTCTCCTTGATATATGATTTATTGTTTATTGTGAGCGAACTGTGGTGCTGAATTTCCCCCAGGGATCAATAAAGTACATTCTATTCTATTCTATGTCCAGAGTCAATGGTACATAACAAATGGTGTATAAGCTATGGTCAAGACAATTTCTGTGACCTAACCTCACACAAGATACTGGTGTCTGTCATTGGCACTTTGGCTTTCCCAGCCAACCTTCAGTTACCATACTTTTCTCTTTTCTGGGTTGCAGGCAAAGTACTATTAATGCTTCCCGCAGTCTTTGCGAGTGGAGCAGCTCCACGCTGCACAACATGGTATGTTTACACAGCAAAAAAACCTCTTCAATTAAAACAGATGTCCGATGAAGAAGTACAGTGTACGCCAGCCAGTATGCGTAGCTCCAGCTCAAAACTGGTAGCAAACATGATGCCCTGTCATCACATGAATGGCTTTTGACTAATCATTTAGGAGATGGTCTGCAACTGAGTTGGCCATACTCTCTTTATACACAGGGAGGTGGTAGCCCTGTAATGCAAAACATAAATGGCCACTGCAAAGGACGCTGACTCTGAAGAGGAGACAGATACAAGTAAATTTTACAAAATGTGATCACCTGTGTAAACGACCTTCTATATTGTTTATATGACAAGTCCATGGTCATTAAGTAATGTCATAGAGCCACAATTCACATGTTTTAGGCATTCATAGCGTTTATATTTGTGATAAATGTAAAGGCCTTGTGTGTTCATTCCATAAGTAATTGATATCATTTAAAATAATATTTTGTATTGCATTTTCAAAGGAGATTGCTGTTCATTCAAATGGTAAAATTGTCATATTTCATGGGTTTTGATTAAATATATGTGTTAAATTTAAAGTATGAATATAAATTTGATTATATAATAAAGCTCAGGGGTTCTTAATCTTTTTTACCTCAGGGCCCAACTTTTCCACTTCCCACTGAACTATTAACACTGAATTTGTAATCTTACTCTTGATTTTGATTGTATTCAATAACTTTACCAAACCCATGTACAGTTTAACAGGACAAACCTTGTAAAATATTATAAAAACATGTGTTAATCCCAAAGATTATAATCAAGGTTTAGGTCAGGCTGATTACAAAATAAAAACTAATCAAATATACTGCAAAAGAAGGGACTAATAAAAACTCATAAAAAACTATTTTACATACAATTACGCATTAGTAAACTAAGCAAATTCTAACTAAATAATAATATAATTATACATATGTTTCTTCAATAAATTGTCAATAAAATTAAAGAGCAATTGAAAATGCAGTTTCACCAATTTGGTCATAAGTTTTGCGGTTAAGAAACTTCTCTATGACTTTAGCTCCAAACTTCTTCTGTTTGTTTGCGATTACATTACTGCCACACGTGGTGGAAAAGTGTATTACTACTGCGTACTGTGTACTGCTGCGGCCCATACGGACCACAGCTGAGAAACATATTTTTTGTTGGCCCTTTTGGAGCACTCGCGGCCCAACAATGGTTAAGAAACAAATAGCATTTGGGAAGATGTATTTTTTAGACACAGTTTGTATATTTTTGTAAACTACTTAATAGGATATATGGAAGTATTAATATAATAATAATAATAAACTTTATTTGTTTAGCATCTTTCATACAAGAATTGCAGCTCAAAGTGCTTCACAGCAGTAAAACACATGATTAAGTAAAGACATGGTAAAAACAAGTGTAGAAAATGGAAAATAAATTATACAAATAAAAATAAAGATAAAAGCAAAGTAGAAAACAAAAATGATCAGACAATAATAGTTACAATGATCACAGTGTGGAACAAAAAAGTAATGTAGGAAACAAAAGGCTAAAAGTAATGCAGAGTAAAATACAGGATCACTGTGAGCCGTAGGTCTCATTTACAGTACAATAATCACAGTATGTATGCAGAGAATAAGATATAGTGCAATTATATAGGATAAAAGTCAGAATAGCAAATTACAGTGAACTCAAGGTGCTTACAATAAAAGTAAAAATGTATTACAACCAACCGGTCTGTACCAGTTTCATGGTACCGCAATGATATAAAATAAAAACAAAGTAGGAAGCAGTACGATAAGGCAGTGCCGAAGGTAATGTAGACAGTAATGCAGACAGTAATCATTATATAATAAAATAAAAAGATCACTGCGAGCCGTCGGTCTCATTTACAGTACAGTAATCACAGCAATGTAGGAAATAAAAGGCACTGAATCGCAGGTTTCATTTACAGTACACTAATCACAGTGTGGATGCAGACATTTAAGAGCAATGTAGGAAATAAAAGGGTGATGCGGTGTGGGTGCAGCAAGTGCAAGGTGATAGTGTAGTGGTTAAAGGTGTAGTTAGCTGGCTTCCCTGATATCTAATTTAAATGCTTGAGTGAAGAGATAGGTTTAAAGCTGTCTTTTGAAGATATCTATCGAGTTGGCTTCTCTTATATTTTTGGCAGTGTGTTCCATAGTTTTGGGGCGTACTTGACAAAGGCTGCATCACGGATCCTCTTTTGACTATTTCTGGGAGCCTCTATGGCCCAGCAGCTGATGACCGCAGTGTTCTTTTTGGTACATAGTTTGTTAGGGTGTTGGCGATATAGCTTGGTCCCTGTCCATTTAGGGCTTTGTATGTAAGGAGCAGGACCTTAAAGTCAAATCTAAACGTTATATTATATATATTAATAAAATATAATTGCTTGCCGTAGTTTGAGTAACCCTGATTGATTGATCGAAATAACAAATCCCAAAAAAATCAATCAATCCATAGTTCCTACATTTAACCAGCCATGGAAGACACTATGCACTTTAAACTAATCAGAAACAACGTAAGGCCGGTCTTTGCGTCTCTCTTTCGCTTACATCAGATGTACGTTGTTTCTGATTGGTTTAAATTGCGTGGTGTTTTGCGTGGTTGGTTAAATGTATGGACACCTCAGATACGCACACACAGGTTGCATTACACGCACTTCTAAATGTGCGCACAAATTTTACTACACGCTCACAATTCTGGATGCGCGTGCTCAAATCTTAGACGACAGAAGTGTCGCAAGAAGTCCCGGGTAAAAATACAGTCAATAGAGGGTTCCTGCTTCTCGTAAATCAAAATACGCATGCGCAGATTGTATTAAACGCATGCGCTTCTGAATTTGCGCGCACAAGTTATATTACACGCTCAGGAATTTGGATGCACGTGTGATGGGACCAAGAAGGGGATTTTATTTTTTTGTTTCATTGCCATGCATGTCTTAAAGTGTTTTTATTGCTGTAAATTGTAATTGCATGTTTTATTGCTGTGGAATTTGATTGTATTTTTAATTGCATGTTTTTACACGTTGCGACTTTGATTGTATTTTTAATTGCATGTTTTTACACTTTGCGGACTTTGACTGTATTTTTAATTGTATGTTTTTTACTCCTTGTGGACTTTGCTGGTATTTTAAGACGTTGCCCCTTTTTAGCTTGTTGCCCCTGACAACCAAAGTGCCAATCGAACGGCACCTGAAACCAGACGCACCTGTGGAGCATTAGGGCTGCACACATTTAAAAAAGAGCGACCAGAAGGATCGAGAGGCTTGACAGGATGATATATATGTATGACTTCCGGTTCCGGTGACTGCTCGCTGTTTCGAAAAAGCTAAGTATCGTTCTATCTGTGTGCTTTTAATTGTTCTGCAGCTTTCTTTACTACTTCCTAGTGATGGGTTGATGAGGCCTCATGAAGCGTTTCGACACATTGCAAAACTGTATTGATACTGTGTCGATACAGTGTCACTAAATACTGACATCTGCTGGACATTAAAAATCCCTACAAGCAACCTATGGACCGACTCAACTGACACTGATTTTATGACCTAGTACAGTGGTTCTCAAATGGGGGTACGCGTACCCCTGGGGGTACTTGAAGGTATGCCAAGGGGTACGTGAGATTTTAAAAAAATATTCTAAAAATAGCAACAATTCAAAAATCTTTTATAAATATATTTATTGAATAATACTTCAACAAAATATTAATGTAAGTTCATAAACTCCGTGAAGCACAAGCTCAGGTTTGTCACTAAAATGTCTGTCAAAAAGAACTGTGAAAAGAAATGCAACAATACAATATTCAGTGTTGACAGCTAGATTTTTTGTGGACATGTTCCATAAATATTGATGTTAAAGATTTTTTTTTTTGTGAAGAAATGTTTAGAATTAAGTTCATGAATCCAGATGGAGCTCTAATACAATCCCCAAAGAGGGCACTTTAAGTTGATTATTACTTCTAGGTGTAGAAATCTTTATTTATAATTGAATCACTAGTTTATTTTTCAACAAGTTTTTAGCTATTTTTATATCTTTTTTTTCAAATAGTTCAAGAAAGACCACTACAAATGAGCAATATTTTGCACTGTCATACAATTTAATAAATCAGAAACTGATGACATAGTGCTGTATTTTACTTCATCTTTTTTTTTCAACCAAAAATGCTTTGCTCTGATTAGGGGGTACTTGAATTTAAAAAAAATTCACAGGGGGTACATTGCTGAAAAAAGGTTGAGAACCACTGACCTAGTATATACAATAATATAAACCAAGTCATTGTATTTCATTTAGGATTATTTCATAACTTCATTTAAATAAAAATATATTTTTTGTCTTTTTTAGATACAGTCAATAAATAATGTGAACATGTATCAGAACATGGAAATCTAAGAGAACGTGTTGTGAATGAGGATGCTTGTGGACCTGGAAATTATTTTTATTTTTTTTTACACCTTTTTAATTAAAAAAAAACAAAACAGTTTTTCCAACGTATTCAATTTTAGACGCTTTCTCTTCTTAGTTATTATTTCTCCGGCTGTAGAAAAGAGCCGCTCACAGGGCACAGAGGAGGCGTCAGTGCGACACAGTTCGCGTATCGGTCACGTGACCAAAACAGCTCATGATCAGTCACGTGACTTTCTAAAAGCGGTACGCGCACCGACACAGGGTTTCGCTCTTTGAGCTCGACGCATGCGCCGATGCATCGGTGTTGCCGGACCCATCACTACTACTTCCTAAACATATTTAGTAGTACTATTTAACTTGCAAATCACCCAATCTCTGTCTCACCACCCCTCCCGCAGCTAGCTAGCTGCTAGCTGCTAAGCTAAAGAAGCTAGCGCAGAGAAAGGCGACGCTGTCACGCCAAATTTCTTCCCCCCCCCCCCATTTATTTCCGTGGTCATTTCCTCTTACTTACGTCATTGACAGCGATCGATATAATCCAAATCTCCTGAAAATGGTGGTGTCACTGAATGACATGTGTCTTTATCTTTCCCAGGGGACTTATGTCAAACACCAGCAGGCTTCGAAAAATTCCAGGCGGAGTGTTAGGGGAAATTTCAGGCGGAGTGTTAGGGCCGCTGCTGGGAACTTCTGTCTTCGTGGTAACGTGCAAAAAATATGAATTAATATATCCATCCATCCATCCATCCATTTTCTACCGCTTATTCCCATTTGTTTAAACCATTTCACTAACATTAATTAATATATAATACTGTTAAATGTCTGTACTTTAAATCAACATTATTGTTGAAACCATTTCACTAATATTAATTAATATATAATACTGTTAAATGTCTGTACTTTAAATCAACATTTATTGTTGAAACCATTTCACTACAATATTGTGTGTGCTGCTGTCCTGTGTCAAAGCCGAAGTGTTATTGATCGCTGTCAATGACGTAAGAGGAAATGACCCCGGAAGTAAATGGGAGGGGGGGGGGGGGGGGTTGTAGGGGTAAGAAATTTGGCGTTACAGCGCCGGTCGTCGGTCGGAAGGAAGCTACTCCCGCACACCGTGACCACGACTTCTCGGAAGACAGCAGAAACTTCACTCTGTGACAGAAAACACCGTGAGTATGGCTTCCTGCGCGTCGTGCACCTTACTCACGGAGAGGCTGGCTCTGCTAGAGGGCCGTGTCCGCCAGTTAGAGCAGAGTAATCTCGTAACTTTAGATGTTGCGGCTACGTCTGCTAGCGTTAGCTGTAGCGAGCTAACTAGCCCAGCTTGTAGTAGTCCTAAGCGACCTACAAGCTACGGTGTACCGGTTGAGATGCATAATAGATTTAGCTCTTTAGCTAGTCCTACACCCCAGTCTACCGGGCACCACACCTTAGTCATAGGGGACTCCATCACCCGAAACATAAAGCTTAGCAAACCAGCCACAATTAAGTGTATTCCCGGGGCCAGAGCACCTGACATTGAAGCTGATCTTAGGGAGCTAACTCGCAACAGGCCTAGTAAACATGTACGACAGGCTAATTGCACCACTAGTTATGCGAATATAGTTGTACTCGTTGGCTCCAATGACACCAGGATGAGACAGTCAGAGATTACAAAGAGAAACATAGCCAGGACTTGTGATCTCGCTAGAAAGTTGTCCAGGCATCGAGTAATTGTCTCCGGCCCCCTGCCTGTGAGAGGCAATAATGAGAGATATAGCAGATTAGTCTCGCTTAACAAGTGGCTGGCTAGCTTTTGTAGACAACAGGGACTAACGTTTATTGATAATTGGCCCTCTTTCTGGGGAAAACCACGCTTGCTGATGAGAGACGGCGTTCACCCTAACAAGGAAGGCGCCATTATCCTGTCTAAAAACATAGTCTACTGTTTAAGTCACACTTGACTAACTACACTAGAGTAAGCCCGGTCACAGGCAATTACAGTCCGGGTGAGGAGTCAGTTAAGCTAGAACTAGCCAGCGCCAGGCTGGATAATCCCTGTACGCATAGCAATTCTCTTTAGAATAATACACAACTCACATAATGTTTTTTCTGTTGTGACTGTGTCAGAGGTGGACGTGCATTCTACTGAGGTGGCAAATTATCATGCGTTCAGTTTATCGCAGCACCAAGCAAACAATCTGACAATTCCCGTCATATCAATTCCTAGATATGCTCGAAACTATTTAAAATGCACTACGCATAATAAACGCAACATTAATATTGCTACTACGGATAATTTCAACAAAAACTCATCAAAACAGCCCAATACCTATAATATGGGCTTTTTAAACATAAGATCATTGTCTCCCAAAACGTTATTAGTTAATGAGGTCATTAGAGACAACAATCTTAACGTCATTGGTCTTAGCGAAACTTAGCTGGTCAGGGGTGTCACCACCTCCAAAGTTATGGTACTCCCGTTTACTAAAGTAATGTCGGATCATTACCTTATAAAATTCGAAGTTCTGACTCATTGTCAACAAGCTAATAATAATAATAACTGCTATAGCAGCCGCAACATTAATGCTGCCACAACGATGACTCTTGCTGACCTACTGCCTTCGGTAATGGCACCATTCCCAAATTATGTCGGCTCTATTGATAACCTCACTAACAACTTTGACAATGCCCTGCGCGAAACCATTGATAGTATAGCACCGCTAACTTTAACTCTTATCTTACTGACAGGATGCAGTGTGTCTCCCATAATAATGTGACCTCGGACTATGTTAAGGTAACGTGCGGAGTTCCTCAGGGTTCGGTTCTTGGCCCTGCACTCTTTAGTATTTACATGCTGCCGCTAGGTGACATCATACGCAAATACGGTGTTAGCTTTCACTGTTATGCTGATGACACCCAACTCTACATGCCCCTAAAGCTGACCAACACGCCGGATTGTAGTCAGCTGGAGGCGTATCTTAATGAAATTAAACAATGGATGTCCGCTAACTTCTTGCAACTCAACGCCAAGAAAATGGAAATGCTGATTATCGGTCCTGCTAAACACTGACATTTATTTAATAATACCACCTTAACATTTGACAACCAAACAATTACACATGGCGACTCAGTAAAGAATCTGGGTATTATCTTCGACCCAACTCTCTCGTTTGAGTCACACATTAAGAGTGTTACTAAAACGGTCTTCTTTCATCTCCGTAATATCGCTAAAATTCTTTCCATTTTGTCCACTAGCAACACTGAGATCATTATTCATGCGTTTGTTACGTCTCGACTACTGTAATGTATTATTTTCGGGTCTCCCTATGTCTAGCATTAAAAGATTACAGTTGGTACAAAATGCGGCTGCTAGACTTTTGACAAGAACAAGAAAGTTTGATCATATTACGCCTATACTGGCTCACCTGCACTGGCTTCCTGTGCACTTAAGATGTGACTTTAAGGTCTTACTACTTACGTATAAAATACTACACGGTCTAGCTCCAGCCTATCTTGACGATTGTATTGTACCATATGTCCCGGCAAAAAATCTGCGTTCAAAGAACTCCGGCTTATTAGTGATTCCCAGAGCCCAAAAAAAGTCTGCGGGCTATAGAGCGTTTTCTATTCGGGCTCCAGTACTATGGAATGCCCTCCTGGTAACAGTTAGAGATGCTACCTCAATAGAAGCATTTAAGTCCCATCTTAAAACTCATTTGTATACGCTAGCCTTTAAATAGCCCCCCTTTTTTAGACCAGTTGATCTGCAGTTTCTTTTCCTTTCTCCTCTGCTCCCCTCGCTCTTGTGGAGGGGGAGACACACTGGTCCGGTGGCCATGGATGAAGTGCTGTCTGTCCAGAGTCGGGACCCGGGATGGACCGCTCGCCTGTGCATCGGTTGGGAACAACTCTGCACTGCTGACCCGTCTCCGCTCGGGAAGGTTTCCTGCTGGCCTCACTATGAACTGGACTCTTACTATTATGTTGGATCCACTATGGACTGGACTCTCACAATATTATGTCAGACTCACTCGACCTCCATTGCATTCGGTCTCCCCTAGAGGGGGGGGTTACCCACATATGCGGTCCTCTCCAAGGTTTCTCATAGTCATTCACATTGACGTCCCACTGGGGTGAGTTTTTCCTTGCCCTTATGTGGGCTCTGTACCGAGGATGTCGTTGTGGCTTGTGCAGCCCTTCGAGACACTTGTGATTTAGGGCTATATAAATAAACATTGATTGATTTATGATTGATTGACAAGGAGGACCGGGTGAACGCGTGCAGGCTGAGAAGGAATCCCGAGGACTACCTAGCAGACCCGCAGGCTACCGGAGCGAACCCCACAACACGCAGGGACAGAGGAAACTCTGCCTCCAAAGTAAGTGTCGTGCCTTGTGTATTTGTGGGGGTACTCAACTGCCTTGGGCTGTGGGCTTGCGGCTCGTGCGTCGTGCGCTGGCTGTGTGGTTCTGTGAGCAGGAGCGATCGGGACCCAGAGACCTGCGGTGACCCCCGGGAGAGACCAAGAGGCAGAGCGAGCCGGGACAAGTACGGCCACGTAAGTCCCGCGAGTGACCGGAGACTGGCGAGGAGGGCGGGCGTACCCAATACTTCTACGCGGAACTACAGCAGAGGCCTTGCGTGTAAGTGTGACGTCAGCCCTGAGAGCGTCTCCGTGTTTTTAAAGTAATTTATTCCCCTGGCCTGCCTCCGATTTTAATTTGTGTGCACGAGGACGCCGTGGAAGTGAGCGGAGCCAAGACACTGACCACGCCTGTCGTGGCTGTACCCTCACCTATATTGTTTACCAATTGGTATTTTTAGTGTTATCAATTTGACTGTTTTTTTAATTTGTATTGTAATAAATTGTGAGTGAGCATCATTATTTTTCCTTATTTTGGGACGGTTGCTCTCACTACATTGGGTTCTTAATATTTATATTAGTTTTTAGCAAAATTTGATTAGATTTTAATATTCCACCACTCATTACACGCGCGCTCAAATCTTACACGGAAGTAGTGTCGCAAAAGTAGAAAGACAGACAAATTAAAACACACATACACAGATCTAAAACACACGCGTACGCGAATCTAAAACATGCGTAAGCGGATCTGAATACACACACTTGGTACACATTTACGCGCAGATTGAGATATATTTGCAGATAATTTTGCCACAATAATACTTCCATAGTTGTATTGATAAAAGAATGGATGATCAGTGCAGTCTGATTCAGTTGGGAGCCCAACTTTACTATGTAACTTTTTTTTGAGCGCAACAAGATAGTCTTCAAATAGATTTGACTGATTTTCTGACATTTTAATGGGACTCTTGGTATCCGCTGAAATGTCTAAAAATGTATATACTCTAATTGAGTGTGACTTTTCGGCTGACCTAAAACTTTAATGTGAACTTCATGCAAAATTTACCGACTGAAAGTCCAACAGTCAGAGTATGCAGTTTATTTCTGACAAATGCATGCAAATCCTTGAGCGTATATCATTCTCTACTTATGAAACACACCAGAGACCACAAACTCACTATCAAATTTATGGCATTCATTGCGGGAAGAGTGGAAAAAATTCATCCTGGGGCCAATAAAGAGCTGCAGGACGAGCGAAAATGCTTCTTTGCAGCATGACAATGATGCCTTTCCTCCGTCAGCCATGATGCAGATCCTCTCCCCTGAGAGGGGGGTGTAGATTATGCATGCTGTTGACCTTTTGTTGCGTTTATGTTGGATTCTTGCTTCATTTATCACGCCTGGCCTCAACAAGCACCTAGTGCATGATTAACACTTGCTGTGTACCCCTGCAGTATATCCTCAAAAGAACCAGTGTCCCCTGCAGTGGACATTTGTGTTTTGCAAAACACTGAAATGACAAAAGAAATATAAATAATTTGAATGTAAATAGATTTGACTCGCTCCCTCCAATTTATCTGCACACATCCATGCTTCCTTTTGTGTCGCCTTACTGAAGTACAGTTGTTAGGAAGGATGTTTGGCTTTATCTAATGTTTGGGCTTAAAGGTCCAGTGGAGATGTGTTGTGTAAACACACAGATAATGCTGTTTGCTTTGAGCAGTGGGCCCGTATCCTGCCTGTGGAGGACTACATGAAAATAATACAATGGACCTCTGTAATGCCTCCTCTGGGATCCTGCAGTGTTTACCAACACTTCCCCTCCACTACCGACACAGAGCTGGATCCATTTATATGGTATGTTGACGCTAATACAATATTCTGACACCACAGAATGGGTGGGAAATTAAAATAGCTAATATTTTAGCAAATATATACTTAAATATAATATATGTAGGTCCATTATCTTTTTCTCTGACAATGTAGTTCTTAAATGTTTTTCACCAAGTACCACCTCAGAAAACACTTGGCTTGCCAAGTACTACCATAATGTCCAACATTAACATTAAAATACAGTAGTGTTGTAGGCCTAAGTAATCATTAATAGCAAGGCAGAGGATTTATTTAAAGGATAATTTCCTTTTCTTTTTAAATGTGCCATATGCAATATTTTAATGTCAAGTCATCATTAAACTGCTCTCGTATGTTAAAAGGCATTAATAAATCATGGTGATTCTTTAGTATACCACTAGATGGAGCCTGCGTATGAGTAGTGTTAAACATACCACCGTTTGAGAATACTGCTCTATCAGTTTTATAAATTGTTGTACACCCAACGGATTTACAATTATATATGGAATTTTAAATCCAAAATTATAACACAGACAAGGCAAGATTCTAACATACAGTTGATGACGAGATAATTCCAGATGTACTGCTATTGTGGTAACATGTCTGCAGATATTGAAAGTTCCTACTAAAGCAATATGATTACTATGAATTCTGTTTTGGGCTAAAATTAGGAATGGGTAGCAAATTTGCTACTTTTATAGGCACAGATTTACATAAAATTAAACTGTGCCTTATTTCGATACCTTTGTTGCACGTGAGGTGACGTCTGGTAGCAGACTTGCACTGGCGCAAATACTTGGCCGGGAAATATGTAGTCAAGCACTCAGTTTTACTGCCTCTTAGGTAATGTTTTCTAATCCAACAAAGCAAGTAGAAGGTGATTAAAAATACTGGAAAACTCCACTTTTCAAAATGCGGTAGCTTGATGCTAATTAACATTGGATTTACCATAGACATACTAAATATTAGCATTAGCGATTTTACATGGCGATTTCAACACCTCCAAATTTGGTAATGAAAGCTACAATTAAGATTGCAGGTTGCAATCAAATAGCTGGTGTGTGATAAATATAATATGTTTATAATAAAGATTGGCACAATCAACCTAATGGCAAAGGCTACTTCATGGCTAAGGCATCACACTATAGTCTATACACTACTGCCATTTGATGTCTTGGTATTGCAACTGCATGCAAATTCTCCTGCACAGTACAGTACCTGCAAATAAGACACAGGAGTGTAAGAAGTGGACAGCACAGCTCAGTGTCAAATTCATTTTTTAAACATTTATTAACAAGTACCGAAAATGTGTACAGTTGAGTACATGTATCGGTTCCCAGGTACTGAACTACTGTATTGATTTGGATGTAAAAAATACCTAATGTGTACTTTTGTAGCATTATTGTGCCCAATGAAAATCACTATATATATATAAAATAATACCTCAATTTTCTCGAGTCATTTGTTCAAAAAGGACCAAATCGTATGAAAGCTGACGCAATTTTTCCTTTTTACATTTTAAGACATACTTAGCATTTTGAGTGCATAAGTGCAATGTGAGGTTTGGCAAAGCACAGTCCCTGCAGGATTTTGTAATGTCACGATAGCGCCAATTCACGCAAATTCAATAGAAAATATGTGCATCGCCAGCGGGTCATCGTCATCCACGATGCCGCTATCGTCTCCAGGTGGTCTTTCCAGGACGCCGCCATCATCGTCTCCTGCGGGCTTACCGTCGCCTCTTGTCCTGGAGTCAGCTCCAGCTTTCCTGCCGCACAAGCGGCCTGATGGCTTGTGTGGCCCCCTCATCGGCGAGGAATGTGGCTGTTCAGCCACCAGCAGCTAGGCCCAGGACCCGGGCATGGACGGTGGCAGCTGCTGGTGCAGTGTGGCCACTCACGTCCGCCTCCTCGTCAGCCGTGGTCTCCCACCTCTCCAGCGGCGGCAACGGTCTACTCGTCACTGCCATTTGACTTTTCCCAGCTGGTTGTGAGGACATAGGTCTGACATGTTCTGTCTGATTAATTAATAAATACAATTTTTACTGCACGCTACTACCTTGTCCATCCGCATCTTTAAAATCACTGCACGACGCCTCGTTTGTCAACGTTTGACATGATGTTCATGTTGTTGTATTGTGTATGCACTGAAATGTGACTAATCCAGTTCCACTTAGTCTCTGATCCACGAGGTCACGGGTAGCTGGAGTCTATCCCAGCATGCAATAGGACAAGCGGGATTTACAGCCTGACCTGGTCTTCACTCTTATGTGTGTATGTGTTACTGATCAGACTAGGGTTTAACTCAGAAATAATACTGTCAAGTCTATGGAATTGGTCCATCAACCATCAGACAAGAGTGTCAGACAAAACACTGTTCACGGCAATGGTGCCGTGTGTAAATGTAAGTTTCATAGTCCAATTCTGCAGGTGTTTTAACGGCATTAGCAAATTACAAGCAACTTAAAAAAATATATATATATTTTTGCAAAAGTTTGTACACTTTGAACATAATATGAAGTGTGATTAACGACTGTATATCAAACAAACATAACAAGAGGGTGATGGATCAACTTCATCTTTATTAACAAGTCAAAACAATCTGCTGTCTATGCGCTGCTATGCCAACACATGGACACACACAGAAGTCCCTTTGGTGCCCTCACAAACGGTCATAAATGTCAAAAATCCTTAACTTTACAAATATATTGCTACAATAAGCATTTTAAAAAGTAAAATCTACTTACATTAACATGGGCAAGGAGCTGACAAAAAAAAGAGCAGACAGTGGGAGAGAAGAGTGGGATCTTTCTCCGGAAAAGTTCAGTGTTCTCACAATAAAACTTGCTGAGGTACGAAGCCTGTTTCGTCGATTCTTCCACACTCCGCGCTGAGAAGTGACTAGTAGTGTACTGTGCAGCAAGCTCCCGTAGATCCACGCTGATTTCCGTGTCTCCTCCACTAACAGCCAATAAAAGATTAAAACCCTCAAATGTATTACACTATATACATCCATTCATACTAGGGCTGTCAAAATTAACGCGATAGGGCAGCACGGTGGGACAGGGGTTAGTGCGTCTGCCTCACAATACGAAGGTCCTGAGTAGTCCTGGGTTCAATCCCGGGCTCGGGATCTTTCTGTGTGGAGTTTGCATGTTCTCCCCGTGACTGCGTGGGTTCCTTCCGGGTACTCCGGCTTCCTCCCACCTCCAAAGACATGCACCTGGGGATAGGTTGATTGGTAACACTAAATTGGCTCTAGTGTGTGAATGTGAGTGTGAATGTTGTCTGTCTATCTGTGTTGGCCCTGGGATGAGGTGGCGACTTGTCCAGGGTGTACCCCGCCTTCCGCCCGATTGTAGCTGAGATAGGCTCCAGCGCCCCCTGCGACCCCGAAGGGAATAAGCGGTAGAAAATGGATGGATGGAATAACGCGTTAACTAGAAATTTCAATAATGGCATTAATTTTTTTAATGGCCGAATAACACACACGCGTCTATTTTGACCCTCCGGCAGTGCCGTAGCGAGGGGATCTTGGCTACAGTTCTCTTGTTATTCATGAGCCACAAGCAAGCAGAAATGGAAAAAGGAAAGTCGTCTACCTTACGGAAATATCAGGTTAAACCCATGGTATGTTGTTCTCCCGATAAGAAAAGACTATTTTTCGCTGCTGCGTGGGTCGTTCAGGTGGGTGGTGCTTCACTTCCGTGTTCAGATTACGGTTCAGGTGGAGTGATAACATTACATTTAGATTGCTACTGTGGCTGATTTAGTAAGTAAGATGACATAAAAGTTCAACAGAAATGAAAGACGGTCGGCAGGAGGTCTAAAGGAAACGTTTTTATTGCAAACAGTCAACCCAACATCCAAACATTTTAAAAACATTTTCTCAAAGCAATTACACACTTATTCCTGCTACAAAACCGCTATACATCCGGTTTACCTTCATTTACAAAATGAAAATATCTTACATTACGACCATGCTTTGTCAATAGGAGTGGGCAGCGGATACGGTACTTTTTTGGCAGCGACTGAAACCAGCCGGTACTACCGGGCACAAATTCACATAAGATCCAGCATTTTTCGGTGCCTGGGTGGCGCGTGAAGTCACATCTGTTTGAATTAGCACCTGCGAGTGACGAGTACTCGAGAGGAAAACAGGCGATTTCGAAGCGGACGTGCTTTTGGTAATCTTGCAACCCATCAATATTTAATGACTAAAACGCAACCATGCCAAATAGAAAACACTCTAAAGTGCGGCTCGTCTTTTCCAAAAGGGATACCGATGAGGATTACGCTCGCTGCGGTATTTGTGACATAAAAATCAAGGCAAGTGTAGTATACTGCCAATCTGAGGAAGCACCTGGTTAAACACAGGATTTTTCTCATGACTGAAGAGTACACCAAATTAGATATACAACTACTGCATTTGGCACCTTTAGCGACTTGGCTGCAGCCAACAACACGGGGAAACAAATGGCGTTAACATTTGGTGACGATAACAGTGACATCATCATCCTCGGCCACTCCAGGTAAAAAGCCTACTGTATAAGAATACATAAACTTTACATTTTAACTATCGATAGGTATCATAATCAGCTGGGTTCCTCATACTGTACCTTGTAATGTTAATGTAAAGGTTTTTCCTCATTTTTATTTGTAGTTTAATAGTTAAAAAAAAATTCTGGCAGGCTAAAATATTGTGTAATGTTCTGGTTGAGTCCTCAATTACAAAATGATTAGCAGGCTAAATATTACATTTTATACATTAACAGAAAAGGTTAAAATATTGCCATGCAGCAATATGAAGACTATTAACTTGTGCAACATGTAATGTACAGATAATCAGAAGCATTTTTTCAGATTACAGCTGGGATAGGCTCCAGCCCCTCGTGACCCCAAGCGATAGATATGGATGGATGGATATTACAAAAACATCTTTGACAATGAAAGCATGATCATAACAATCAACATGTTGTGTTATTTATGCGTGAAAATGTTATCTAAACATGGAAGCCTCCTCTGAATGCAAGTGCTCCTAAATTAGGAATAAAAATTCTGTATTTCTACAAAATAAAAAATCTGGCAAGACCCCCACCCCCGGAGAGCACGGCGCGGCCCGCCCCCGGCCACCCCACCCAAGTCGGCCGCAGGTGTGGTGACACTGCCCATAGCAAAAATGTGCTTGCTCATCTGTTGCTTGATCTCGTACCTTGAGAACATTTTGAGCTTCTCATATGCATACTTGCCAACCCTCCCGGATTTTCCGGGAGACTCCCGAAATTCAGTGCCTCTCCCAAAAACCTCCCGGGACAAGTTTTCTCCCGAAAATCTCCCGAAATTCAGGCGGACCTGAGTGACGTGTCGACAGCCTGTTTTCACGTCCGCTTTCCCACAATAAACAGCGTGCCTGCCCAATCCCGTTATAACTGTAGAATGATCGAGTTCTTGGTTTCTTTTGTGGGTTTATTGTTAGGCAGTTTCATTAACGTCCTCCCAGCGCGGCAACAACACACAACAACAGCAGTCACGTTTTCGTCTCCCGTAAAGCAGTTTGTCTGCCGTAAACGGCAATGTTGTGACACTCTTAAACAGGACAATACTGCCATCTACTGTACATGCATATGTGACAATAACATCTACGGCTTTTAGAGAGTGCAGTGCACAACTGCACACACAACAAGGAGACAAAGCAGAATGCATCATCAAAGAGGGTGTTCAGCATGGTTAGAAAAATAGTGACAGAGAATAGAACAAGGATGGACAATTCAACCCTTAACTCAACAATGAATGGATGAGTGTTATGTGTGTGTATATGTGTAAATAAATGAACACTGAAATTCAAGTATTTCTCTTATTTTTATATATATATATATAGCTAGAATTCACTGAAAGTCAAGTCTTCCTTATATATATATATACCGTATTTTCCGCACTATTAGCCGCACCTAAAAACCACAAATTTACTCAAAAGCTGACAGTGCGGCTTATAACCCGGTGCACTTTATATATGGATTAATATTAAGATTCATTTTCATAAAGTTTCGGTCTCGCAACTACGGTAAACAGCCGCCATCTTTTTTCCCCGTAGAAGAGGAAGTGCTTCTTCTTCTACGCAAGCAACCGCCAAGGTAAGCACCCGCCCCCATAGAAGAGGAAGCGCTTCTTCTTCTACTGTAAGCAACCACCCGCCCCCGTAGAAGAAGAAGAAGCGCGCGGATATTACGTTTCATTTCCTTTGTGTGTTTACATCTGTAAAGACCACAAAATGGCTCCTACTAAGCGACAGGTTTCCGGTTCATGAAAAGACGCAATCTCTCCATCCGCACACGGACTACTATTTCACAGCAACTGCCTAAAGACTTTCAAGAAAAGCTGGCTACTTTCCGTGCATATTGTAAAAACAAGATAGCTGAAAAAAAGATCCGGCCAGAGAACATTATCAACATGGACGAGGTTCCACTGACTTTTGATTTTCCTGTGAACCGCACTGTGGATACAACGGGAGCACGTACGGTGAATATTCGCACCACAGGGAATGAGAAGTCATCTTTCACTGTGGTTCTAGCTTGCCATGCTAATGGCCAGAAACTTCCACCCATGGTGATATTCAAAAGGAAGACCTTGCCAAAAGAGACCTTTCCAGCCGGCGTCATCATAAAAGCTAACTCGAAGGGATGGATGGATGAAGAAAAGATGAGCGAGTGGTTAAGGTAAGTTTACGCGAAGAGGCCGGGTGGCTTTTTTCACGCAGCTCCGTCCATGTTGATATACGACTCCATGCGCGCCCACATCACGCTGGTTTTTAATATATTATTTAAGTTTGACTGACCTATCTGACTGTTTTTTTGACATTCCTTTAGCGCAGTTAGATGCGGCTTATAACACGGGGCGGCTTATAGGTGGACAAAGTTTTGAAATATGCCGTTCATTGAAGGCGCGGCTTATAACCCAGGGCGGCTTATGGTGCGGAAAATACGGTATATATATATATATATATATATATATATATATATATATATATATATATATATATATGAAATACTTGACTAGCTGTAAATATGCCCCCCCCCCCCCCCCCCCCCCCCCCCCGAAATCGGAGGTCTCAAGGTTGGCAAGTATGCGTATCTGTCTAATTCTGTGATCAATTATTTCTCTTGTATTGCTCCTTAGGAGCAATAAATAAGCTAAAAAGAGACAAGACATCACTGAGACAAAGGAGGTTGAGTTGAGACAACCATTAGAGCAATATTTGAGAAGTGGGATACACTGAGGAGAGCTCATATATGTATGACACTGATCTCAATTATGTCTCATTTATTTTGAAAGAGAATTAAAGAGAAATAAATAAGATGTATGAGCAATAAAAGAGATCTTATGTATGTCTCTTTCATATCTTGATTATTTCTCTTAAATGTCTTAACAAAGCCATCATATCTCAAATTTGAGAATAATGAGTGCAATAACTGACTTATTTAGAAATAACAGTAAATAAAATACTCAAATATTGAAAGGTGTATCACTTTATTTGGCTATACAAAAATACAAAACATAAGATATAAAAATAGATTAAATACAACAATTTAAATGTAGTTAATTATTACATACATAATATACATATTGACATTCACAATAATTAAAACAACATAGAAAACAATATACAAAAAATAAAAAAAATGCAAATATAAATTAATTTAACCCCAAGTACTCACTTCGTTGTTGTGAAAAAGTCAGGTGTGCTTTTTTTAACTACTTGTTGAGCAAACCATGTACCGTAGTTAAAAAAAAACCACCTGACTTCATCTCAAAAGAAGGTGATTAAATGACAACATTTTCCATTTTTTAAATATTCCAAGGAAAAAACTGAAATACATTTATAAAATTGTAACTGTGCTGTTTGGAACTGGTCGACATACAAAAATTAATCACACATTGAAAACCAGGGATACTAAACATTTTTTACCTAGGGGCCCGACCAACTTTTCCACTATAGAGGGGTCTGGGGCCCACTCAAATACAAACACTGAATTAGTCATCTTACACTAAAGTGTGTTAAAACTGAGTACCATTGCGGCCCATATGGACGGACCACAGCTAAGAAACAGATATTTGTTGGCGGCCACCAAGGGGTACTCGCAGCCAAACAGTGGGCCCCAGCCCTGTGATTAAGAAACACTGTTGTAAACAATAGCCTCTTGCGATAACAATATACAAACCCCGTTTCCATTTGAGTTGGGAAATTGTGTTTGATGTAAATATAAACGGAATACAATGATTTGAAAATCTTTTTCAACCCATATTCAATTGAATATGCTACAAAGACAACATATTTGATGTTCAAACTGATAAACTTTTTTTTTTTGTTTCCAAAAATAATTAACTTAGAATTTCATGGCTGCAACACATGCCTGTGCCAAAGTAGTTGGGAAAGGGCATGCACACCACTGTGTTACATGACCTTTCCTTTTAACAACACTCAGTAAACGTTTGGGAACTGAGGAGACACATTGTTTTAAGCTTCTCAGGTGGAATTCTTTCTCATTCTTGCTTGATGTAAAGCTTAAGTTGTTTAACAGTCCGGGGTCTCCGTTGTGGTATTTTAGGCTTCATAATGCGCCACACATTTTCAATGGGTGACAGGTCTGGACTACAGGCAGGCCAGTCTAGTACCTGCACTCTTTTACTATGAAGCCACGTTGATGTAACACGTGGCTTGGCATTGTCTTGCTGAAATAAGCAGGGGCGTCCATGGTAACGTTGCTTGGATGGCAACATATGTTGCTCCAAAACCTGTATGTACCTTTCAGCATTAATGGCGCCTTCACAGATGTGTAAGTTACCCATGTCTTGGGCACTAATACACCCCCATACCATCACAGATGCTGGCTTTTCAACTTTGCGCCTATAACAATCCGGAAGGTTCTTTTCCTCTTTGGTCTGGAGGACACAACGTCCACAGTTTCCAAAAACAATTTGAAATGTGGACTCGTCAGACCACAGAACACTTTTCCACTTTGTATCAGTCCATCTTAGATGAGCTCAGGCCCAGTGAAGCCGGCGGCGTTTCTGGGTGTTGTTGATAAACGGTTTTCGCTTTGCATAGGAGAGTTTTAACTTGCACTTACAGATGTAGCGACCAACTGTAGTTACTGACAGTGGGTTTCTGAAGTGTTCCTGAGCCCATGTGGTAATATCCTTTACACGCTGATGTCGCTTGTTGATGCAGTACAGCCTGAGGGATTGAAGGTCACGGGCTTTGCTGCTTACGTGCAGTGATTTCTCCAGATTCTCTGAACCCTTTGATAATATTACGGACCGTAGATGGTGAAATCCCTAAATTCCTTGCAATAGCTGGTTGAGAAAGGTTTTTCTTAAACTGTTCAACAATTTGCTCACGCATTTGTTGACAAAGTGCTGACCCATCCTTGTTTGTGAATGACTGAGCATTTCATGGAATCTACTTTTATACCCAATCATGGCACCCACCTGTTCCCAATTTGCCTGTTCACCTGTGGGATGTTCCAAATAAGTGTTTGATGAGCATTCCTCAACTTTATCAGTATTTATTGCCACCTTTCCCAACTTCTTTGTCACGTGTTGCTGGCATCAAATTCTAAAGTTAATGATTATTTCCAAAAAAAAAAAAGTTTATCAGTTTGAACATCAAATATGTTGTCTTTGTAGCATATTCAACTGAATATGGTTTGAAAATTATTTGCAAATCATTGTATTCCGTTTATATTTACATCCAACACAATTTCCCAACTCATATGGAAACAGGGTTTGTAACATTTGGTACATAAATGATCATTGAAACATTTTGAAATTGGTTACAAAAGCTACTAATATACCTGATTATGTAAGCAGTAACATACTGCGTCATTTCCAGTTGTATTATTTTTTTATTTGGAAACAGCTTTGCACTGTGAAGGGATATTAGCCGCTAGCTTGTTAGTGAGGTTACATCGGTGCCAAATTTGCGAGACACAGTACAGCTCAATATGTATTGTCACAGTATAACGTGGTATTAAAAGCTACATCATATGGCAATTTTATACAATATATACTGTGCAACCCCAGACCAAAATGTTAACATGTTTACAAAGGAAACATCCTACCCCAGAATGAACTTGGCAGGTACAAGGGCCTACTTAAAACCTGCTCTGGCCCGACATTTGTTTACCAAAGCTTTCTTGAGCTTGGCCTCCTCAATATTGTCCCAACCAGGAAGGGTACCGCATCTCAGGACATACGCTGTAAGGCAAAAAACATAATAATCAGGCATTTGTAATTTTGCCACATCCGAGTTTCTACAAGGTATCAAATCTATGCAATGCAATAATAATAATAATAATGCAAATCTAATGTAATGCTTTTTAATCCCATTTTTTTGGTACTTAAAAAAATTTAATGCCCATGTGCAACTGCATATAGTTATTATATATAGTCAAAAGCTTACAAGTATCTATATACAAACAGTTGTAAGCATTAGACAAGTTAATTAGCTGAAAAGTTTACATTAACTGTTACTATCTAGTGTATTAGAATTGGCTTACAAAGCTGTTTAATTGGAGAATGTATTTGTATTTATTTATTTTCTGGAGTAGCATCTGGTGTTTTGACTGTGCATGGCCGTAGACATTTTAGAAAAATACAGAACGATATTCGGAAAAATGCCAATAAGATGCATAAAAAAAAGGTATGTCAATTAAACATATTGAATATATTGTATTTTACACCCTCTCTGTTGTTTAAAATGTTTACAGTAAATAGCAAGTTATGTATCGAGTGTCATGTCTTGTATTCATTTATTGTGGGAACGTCAGAGAATAAAAGAGTTGTGGTCTGCTGTGAAAGTTGCCTTGTTTGTCCACCCTAAGCCAGCGTAGATCACTTGAGACGCCTGCGTCACGACAGTTGCTAATGTTAGCCAAGTTAGCTCATATGTGTTGAAGTGGAGGTGATTGAAATAAACGAGTCGTGTATGAAAAAAGCTCAACTTCCCCATTATCCTGACATGGTGTCACAGTTAAGGACTACACGCCTACAGTGACCAAAGAAAGGAAATGTTTAGGCCCCCAGTGCAGTTTCATTTTGCCGTATTGAGGCAGTGCTTTTGTCGCGTTCCCACCTTACAATACCTCTTGTATGCAGTTTAACAGCTACAGCTAAAAAAAAGAAACACACAGACAGACGTAGCAATTTTGATGACCGTAACGTTCTTAAGTTAATTTTCATTTACCGTTTGACATATTGACTATCGGCCATGTCCTACAATTGTATTACATTTTTTAAATGCCTCTAGACAACGCATTTAATGCTTTTTATTGCCGTTTAAGGCCTTAATTTACGCAAAATACATTTACTGCCTTGCGGAAACCCTGAACATACAGTACATTAATACACACAACCACACTTCAAATTGATGGACATAACACTATATTGCTTATCACAAAGCTAGTTTTTTGGCCAAATACAAACTGTAATTATGTAACATTCAGTTATGCTTCTAGTGTGCTGTAATTAATAAGGCATCAAACGTTCTCGTATTGAACTTCTATTGTTACACAATTTTGGCCTGAAAACACCCTCAGTTTGGGAAAACTTACTTAGGATTCCTTCAACTTTTTTCCGGTCAAGGATGCGCTTTCCTGTTCCTGCAGGTTTGTTTCCAGGGCGACCAAAAGGGACAGCATTTTGACACTCCCCAACTGTAAAAAAGTGGTCAAAAAGTGCATGGAATAAACGCATACAATTGGGCTTTGAAGCATGACTCATGGCAGCAAGGTGGAACGATGATATGAATATGCCGCTCTCAGGAAAGAGCACCTGCTGGCCCGATTGTCTCCAGGTCGCAGAGAGTTTGAAGTACTCTGACTTGGCCCGGATCTGAAAGGGAAAAAATAGCACAAACAATACCAGAATGAGAAAAGAATGTGTTCAAGGCCCAATCACAAATTAAAGTAAACAAAACAATTACATCATGAACAAATTAGCATGAATTACTTGCCTATTTTCAAGAGGACTTCTTTGATTTGTTGCTTTTCTCGCAGGATTTTTTCGAACTCCTCCCTACATCCATCACATGGCGTCCATGATTTTTCTGCCTGCGGTCGATATGAGATAGTGTCCTCGACAGATGGGTTGCCTGCATCTCTCCTGTCCGGTGCCAGGAAAGCTGGGTTTTTATTGTCAGGTGGATTCCCCCAGCTAGCTTGCCAGGTGCGCCGGGTGAAGGACCAGAGTTCTTGTAGACATTTGGTGATGGGCCAGCGGTGTTGAAGTCATGCAGTGATGGGCAGGATGCATGGTCTTCATAGGGAGATGGACCTTTGATGTTGAGGCCATACGGTGGTAGGCTAGATGTATGGCCCCCATAGGGAAATTGACAATTGATGTGGAGGCCATAAGGTGATGGTATGGCTGTATTGCCGCTGTAGGGTGATGGACCGATGGTTCTCTCTTTGGTAAACCTATCATGAAATTTCATTGAACCGTAGATTACCATTCTATAAACCCAACTTGTCCATATATATATATACAATATCAAAAGTGATGAGAAATACTGAACTACAAAAAAATTACTGAATTGACCCGCATTTTAACCTCCAGCGGCCAAAGGAGAACAAGTATTTAATAGACTGGCGATTCTGTAAAATATAAAACAAAATAAAAAATGACATTGTATGATTTTCAGGTAATTTGCATTTTGTTCCTCTTTTTTACCTCTACTTCTCTGAAGTATATAATATGGATTTCATGCAATAAGATGCACATTAATTAGTTTAAAAAAAAATTCATACAATGTGATTTTACGGATTGTTGTTTTGGATTCTATCACTTACAATTGAAGTGTGCCTATAATGATACTATTAATAATAATAATAATAATAATAATAATAATATAAGTAACAGACCTCGAACTACAAAATCAGCAGTGTATAAATTATTTGTTTTCCTTACTCTATGATGGACGGTACCAATAATGAAAATAAATGTACCATGACCAAAATTGACCATATCTGTAGTCGTTCTGTACAGTACTCCTAAACAGAAACATTTCACATCAAACACAAAGGAACTGGACCAATACTGAAGATGAAATCATCTTGACTGAAAGGAAATAGACAACTCACTTAGTCAACAATACCAACTAACAGATTATGACAGAATTTTTAATATTAAATTATACATAACATTGACTATCACCAAAAAGTTACTACTTTATATATCTCAGGATTATTTATGAAATGTACAATTAAGTATAAACCGTCAAACCAGTACTTATATTTGGTTTAAATATGTTTTTTTAAACTATTGCTTATTGAGATTTCTGCCCTACCTCCTTTCTTTCGCAGAGGTAGTACAGGCATGTGAGCAACCTTTGACAAAAGAAGAAGAAAATTCACAAAAAAGAGGAACATTTCTATCCGCACGTAGTGCTCCCATGCAAGCCCCAATTTTTGTTTTTAAGAATCAATACTACATAGCACTGGGGCAATAAAACAATAAATATATATCGCTATAGACACATAATCATATCAATATTAAATGCGTTCAATAAAATATTCGAGCAAGCAAGATTCGCTGCATTACGTCACTCGTGCTTTGGGAACCCAGAAAACAGGAAGTGTCACTGAGCAATGGCAGGGACATACTATAACAGACAATCAGTTAACAGTATTTACTGAGCAATGGAAGGGACACACCAACAGCCAATCAGGTAACAGTATCAACAATAAGTAAGCTAGCTCGATGATGCTAATTATGCTAACTAGCAAGATTGTTTTGGTTTCCCTGTACTGAAAATCAGTGCGGAGCAACAGCAAGTACCTGCGGCCGAGGCGAGCGTTCCACAAATATTGTTTGGATCCTATTTGTTGATATTGTTTACTTACATCCATGGAACTTTTGTTATTGTTGAAAGCTCCGGTCGGACAGGTTTCACGGGACACATTTCCGGTGTTGTGTGTTGCTCTGAGAACCCAAGGGTGTTTCGTTAATGCTCGATTGCTGATAAGAAAGCAAAGTTAGCTCTGTTTTTTGACACTCATCCTTCAACTCCCATCCTTACACTACTTTTATTTATATTTGTATATATTTTTATTAAATTTAATTTAAAAAAATGCGGAATTTATATTTTGACGTGAAACTGAATGTTTAAAAACTTAGATTTCTTCTATTAAGAAAGTATATATTGTGTAACAATTTGTTTTCTCAATAAAACTTGTTTATAAGATTTCAGTGTGTGTTCAAGTATACTTCTTGAGCACATTCATCAATACTGTGATAACAATTGTAACCATAACATGAAATGTTAATTTTGTTACTCCCTAGTTTTGACACATGAGATTGCAGAGTGGATATTTACACTCTATGAACAATTTGACCGTGGCTGAAAAGTAATACAATGATGGCAAATAATTGTTTTCAGGGTCCACAAGTTCAGAACTTTTAATCCTGAAATCAAAGTGGATACAGATGTTGGGTTTTGGGCAATTAAATAAATTAAATATTTGTATTTGTCATTCACATACTATTTACTGAAACAATTATTTGATGGCAGATAAAATAATATTTCAGTTAATGCTGTTTTTTTGGTTTGGAAATTCACCAAATTTGATTTGATCAAGATCAAAAGTTTTGAACTTGTAGCCCCATAGGCATGAGGTAATAAATGTCAAGCTCACCCATAGGGTGGTGGTGGTCCAACAGTGTTGCTGCCTGTTACAAGTTCCCTGTCACTTGATAGATTCAGTGCTGTGATACTATCATGTTCAGACAGTGGGTTCCGATCTACTGTAATGGTGTCAGACCCTGATGTTGAGTGTGCTGGCTCATTGGCTTCCAACATATTTAAAAATGACTCCTGTGGAGTTTGGCAGCCTTTTGGTGACTGAGTCTGATCTTTTCCTGAAATATATTCAACAGTTGCCCTATAAAGTTTACCATCTGACCACTTTGCTAAAACAGAATCTCCTGTTCTAAGATCTAAGATCTGCACAGGAGCTTCATATCTTGACAAAATGTCTGCTCCTGTAAAGATTTTGCCGGTATAACTGTCCTCCCATCTGATGAATGCCAAACACCCTGAAAGAGAGAGTGCAAAAGAGAAAGTGTTTAAAATGTTTTATTTCCATCCATCCATCCATCTTCTTCCGCTTATCCGAGATCGGGTCGCGGGGGCAGCAGCCTAAGCAGGGAAGCCCAGACTTTCCTCTCCCCAGCCACTCTCGTCCAGCTCTTTCCGGGGGATCCCGAGGCGTTCCCAGGCCAGCCGGGAGACATAGTCTTCCCAACGTGTCCTGGGTCTTCCCCGTGGCCTCCTACCGGTTGGACGTGCCCTAAACACCTCCCTAGGGAGGCGTTCGGGTGGCATCCTGACCAGATGCCCGAACCACCTCATCTGGCTCCTCTCGATGTGGAGGAGCAGCGGCTTTACTTTGAGCTCCCCCCGGATGACAGAGCTTCTCACCCTATCTCTAAGGGAGAGCCCCGCCACCCGGCGGAGGAAACTCATTTCGGCCGCTTGTACCCGTGATCTTGTCCTTTCGGTCATAACCCAAAGCTCATGACCATAGGTGAGGATGGGAACGTAGATCGACCGGTAAATTGAGAGCTTTGCCTTCCGGCTCAGCTCCTTCTTCACCACAACGGATCGATACAGCGTCCGCATTACTGAAGATGCCGCACCGATCCGCCTGTCGATCTCACGATCCACTCTTCCCCCACTCGTGAACAAGACTCCTAGGTACTTGAACTCCTCCACTTGGGGACGGGTCTCCTCCCCAACCCGTAGATGGCACTCCACCCTTTTCCGGGCGAGAACCATGGACTCGGACTTGGAGGTGCTGATTCTCATCCCAGTCGCTTCACACTCAGCTGCGAACCGATCCAGTGAGAGCTGAAGATCCTGGCCAGATGAAGCCATCAGGACCACATCATCCGCAAAAAGCAGAGACCTAATCCTGCAGCCACCAAACCGGATCCCCTCAACGCCTTGACTGCGCCTAGAAATTATGTCCATAAAAGTTATGAACAGAATCGGTGACAAAGGGCAGCCTTGGCGGAGTCCAACCCTCACTGGAAACGTGTCCGACCTACTGCCGGCAATGTTTTATTTGAGTATACAAATTTGGACTGGTATTTGTCACCTCATTTGGACAACAATTATATGATTATTCCCTCTCCCCATCCCTATTTGCATTTTAAAGCATATGCAGTAGGATGAGCTTGCCCATCGCTGTCTTAGAGGTGTGTGGCCTCATTACAATTAGGGTACTGTTACCTAACTTCCTTGGTGCGACTTTCCCAAGGTGGCATTCTCAGCTGTTCTTTAAATACTAAACAAACTAATAAATTCCTTTTTCCAGTTTGTTAGCTACATGTAACACTGCAATTTGGTTTATCCGTAGTCCGCTTTGCCACACATACATAGAGACTTACCAGATTGCTCATTTGGGGGAGGAGAATTATGCAGGTCCTTCATTTTTTTTGTGGGAACTCTTAACCTCTTTTTTGTTGACATTTTCTTTTTGTCCATCCTGTTAATGAAAAAACAAATGTTGCATCACAAACTGGGGATAGGTTGATTGGCAACACTAAATTGACGCGAGTGTGTGAATGTTGTCTGTCGATCTGTGTTGACTTGTCCAGGGTGTACCCCGCCTTCCGCCCGAGCGCAGCTGGGATAGGCTCCAGCACCACCCACGACACGGAAGGGAAAGGCAGTATAAAAAAGATGGATGGATGGAACTATAAAATAAATGGAAAGTATTTACATATATGGGGTCACTCCATATGGATGTTAAGTTTTTCGGTGAATCATATTTAACTTCTGTCAAAAACAAGTAAACATAATGATTGTTTATGATCATTCTGGCTATAGTAAAAAAAATATCAACCCAGACAGTTTAATTCTGGATTTAATTTGTATCTATTTTGGGGTGCGGGGGGCTTGATGGCACCTTTTTAAAATAGAGTACATATTAAGAAAGTTGTGGCATTTTTAACAAAAAAGGTCATGAATAAAATCTCGCACCCCAATGACTTTGTATTGAAGAGGTTGACCATAAATTAGTGCATTCTGACCAGGTTAAAACAATCATAACTTTTTAAACATGCATCACAGCAAAAGTATTCTTATATCACGTAACTAGTCTTAACAAGACCTGTCTGATGATACTGGTTTCATTTAAATGAATTAATGTTTAAAATTTTACACACCTACCTACTTTATTTTCCAATATATATGCAGTTTATATAATCAATAGCATGATACAAAACCATACTTGCCAACCTTGAGACCTCCGATTTTGGGAGGTGGGGGTCGTGGTCGGGGGTGGGGCGGGGTTGGGAGCGTGGTTAAGAGGGGAGGAGTATATTTACAGCTAGAATTCACCAAGCCAAGTATTTCATATATATATATATATATATATATATATATATATATATATAAAATAAAATAAATACTTGAATTTCAGTGTTCATTTATTTACACATATACACACACATAACACTCATCTACTCATTGTTAAGTTAAGGGTTGAATTGCCCATCCTTGTTCTATTCTCTGTCACTATCTTTCTAACCATGCTGAACACCCTCTCTGATGATGCATTGCTGTGTGGCACGCACAAAAGTGCTTTCATCAAAACATTTCATGGCCCAAAACCGGTCAATCCTTGCTTCCTGAGGAAGATCTTCACTGCCAAGCACTTGGTAGTCCACTACTTCTTCCTGGAGGCTATCCAGGTCCAATTGCAGCTGCGGCTTGGAACTTACAAGCGTATTTCTTCATCTTACTTGTCGTCGGCGTCGCCATGGCTGTATCTTCCTCGTTTTTCTGCTTCGTCTCTTTGTTGTGTGCGCAGTTGTGCACTGCACTCTCTAAAAGCCCTAGATGTTATTGTCTCATATGCATGTACAGTAGATGACAGTATTGTCCTGTTTAAGAGTGTCACAACATTGCTGTTTACGACAGAGGAACTGCTTTACGATAGACGAAAACGTGACTGCTGTTGTTGTGTGTTGTTACCGCGCTGGGAGGACGTTAATGAAACTGCCTCACAATAAACCCACATAAGAAACCAAGAACTCGCCCTCGATCATTCTACAGTTATAACGTCATTGGGCAGGCACGCTGTTTATATTGGGGGAAAGCGGACGTGAAAACAGGCTGTCGACACGTCACTCAGGTCCGCATGGAGCTGGAGGGGGCGTGGCCTCCAGCTCCGCCTGAATTTCGGGAGATTTTCGGGAGAAAATTTGTCCCGGGAGGTTTTCGGGAGAGGCGCTGAATTTCCGGAGTCCCCCGGAAAATCCGTGAGGATTGGCAAGTATGTACAAAACATACTCGGCCACTGCCAGCGAGTAAACAAATGTACTACTGCTTTCAAAATGGCGGAACAAATTGGTTAATCATTGAACACTTTTCGATGTCATCTAATATTTATTACAACTAGCCAGCCATACCAATAAAATGCAGCCCTGACCTTCTTTGTCAATTGTTACTTTACCTACAACAGTATTATAAAACATTTTAAAGTCAAGCCCCCCAAATTAATATGCACTGTAGAATCTAATTGTGAAGGTCATTATGTATACTAACATTACTTGTTGGGCAGACGCCATTAGCGTTACCGCAACCTCCCAAAGGACCACACTGTTGTCACAACAGTTAAATATTTTCACTTCACAACATTACATGGTTGAACAACTAAAAAATATTAGGATACTTATCTCTCCAAGTCTAATGTTGCGGTCGTCGTTTCCAAAAACTTTCCCGCTTCTTCTTTTCTTTCTTCTTCTGTTTCTTTTTCTTCCTCGTTTTAGATTAAGGTAGGCGCAGACAACGTTAGAATATTACGCCACCTACTGTTTTCCTGCTTCTTCTTCTTCTGACGTTAATTGATGGCAAACAATGCGTGATGTCCGCTGCTGTCTGATACAAAGCGTGAATTTTCTGAATTGCCTTCCTTTGAAAGTTACACATAGCTAAAAATGGCTATTTTCAGATGGACAAATAAGGAGAAAATCATCCATCCATCCATTTTCTACCGCTTATTCCCTTCGGGGTCGCGGGGGGCGCTGGAGCCTATCACAGCTACAATCGGGCGGAAGGCGGGGTACACCCTGGACAAGTCACCATCTCATCGCAGGGCCAACACAGATAGACAGACAACATTCACACTCACATTCACACACTAGGGCCAATTTAGTGTTGCCAATCAACCTATCCCCAGGTGCATGTTTTTGGAGGTGGGAGGAAGCCGGAGTACCCGGAGGGAACCCACGCAGTCACGGGGAGAACATGCAAACTCCACACAGAAAGATCCCGAGCCCGGGATTGAACCCCAGACTACTCAGCACCTTCGTATTGTGAGGCAAACGCACTATCCCCTCTTCCACCGTGCAGGAGAAAATCAACGTTATCTAAATTCTGATATGTGGATCTGTCTCAACATCCTCGCGAGATTTGGCACGGCGCCCCATGAGTCCAATCATATTTGCTCTTCCTGGAAAACACGCATGCGCATTTAGTGGGCGGATGTGACTTGATTTCGTTTGGAAGAAACAATTCAGCATCGGAGAAATAACGACTGAAAATAAGTATTACCATTTATTGTTTTTGTATTTAAATTACTTTAACACACAAGTTAGTATTTATTAAACTACTGTAACGTCACCGTTACGAAAACAGAGCTATAAATGCCGCATTCAACGGCGCAACCACCTTGCTAGAAGCTATGATACTGTAATAATCCCAGGAATGTAGGCTCATACGACTTCTTTGTTTGTCTTGTCTTTATTGCACAAGATGTAATTCAACCACACAACAGCTCCAATGTGTGTCTAACCCTTTTCCCGGCAAAACTGGAACCAACACTATTACCGTATTTTCCGCACTATTAGCCGCACCTAAAAACCGCAAATTTACTCAAAAGCTGACAGTGCGGCTTATAACCCGGTGCGCTTTATATATGGATTAATATTAAGATTCATTTTCATAAAGTTTCGGTCTCGCAACTACGGTAAACAGCCGCCATCTTTTTTCCCCGTAGAAGAGGAAGTGCTTCTTCTTCTACGCAAGCAACCGCCAAGGTAAGCACCCGCCCCCATAGAAGAGGAAGCGCTTCTTCTTCTACTGTAAGCAACCACCCGCCCCCGTAGAAGAAGAAGAAGCGCGCGGATATTACGTTTCATTTCCTTTGTGTGTTTACATCTGTAAAGACTACAAAATGGCTCCTACTAAGCGACAGGTTTCCGGTTCATGAAAAGACGCAATCTCTCCATCCGCACACGGACTACTATTTCACAGCAACTGCCTAAAGACTTTCAAGAAAAGCTGGCTACTTTCCGTGCATATTGTAAAAACAAGATAGCTGAAAAAAAGATCCGGCCAGAGAACATTATCAACATGGACGAGGTTCCACTGACTTTTGATATTCCTGTGAACCGCACTGTGGATACAACGGGAGCACGTACGGTGAATATTCGCACCACAGGGAATGAGAAGTCATCCTTCACTGTGGTTCTAGCTTGCCATGCTAATGGCCAGAAACTTCCACCCATGGTGATATTCAAAAGGAAGACCTTGCCAAAAGAGACCTTTCCAGCCGGCGTCATCATAAAAGCTAACTCGAAGGGATGGATGGATGAAGAAAAGATGAGCGAGTGGTTAAGGTAAGTTTACGCGAAGAGGCCGGGTGGCTTTTTTCACGCAGCTCCGTCCATGTTGATATACGACTCCATGCGCGCCCACATCACGCTGGTTTTTAATATATTATTAAAGTTTGACTGACCTATCTGACTGTTTTTTTGACATTCCGTTAGCGCAGTTAGATGCGGCTTATAACACGGGGCGGCTTATAGGTGGACAAAGTTTTGAAATATGCCGTTCATTGAAGGCGCGGCTTATAACCCAGGACGGCTTATGGTGCGGAAAATACGGTAACAACGTCACTTCCCTATCCATCCCGGAAGTCCCGCCCCCCAGCCAAAGTCATTGGCTAACACCTCGTAGCCAGCCGCTACAGTACTTACCTCCACCGAGGCATAGCAAGTGATAAGATACACTTTATACATCCCATTGTGAAATAACAATGATAGAAATAAATGTACAGAGAACTTTGGAAGTGGAACAATATAAATTACTGAACAAACACTGCTTCAATATAATATAGAGTTTTACATTTACAAAAAGTTCCACTGTATAATCCAGCAACCTTTGTCTGTATTTACCAGTGACGTGCAGTCACTAGAGGCAAGTGAGGCGGGGCCTCACCTGCCATCATGGAAAGAAAAAAAAGGTAAAAAGAAAAAAAAAAATTATTAAATTGTTAAATGTATCCAGTGATTATACTATAAAGTTATTTTCCATTTAACTTCACCAGTTTTAGATTATTTTTATTCAAAATCGCTGAATTTTCACATTTGCCGTTCAAATACTGAGAAGAGACGGTGCGGTGATCAGCAGCCAGTTGAGGCACGTCACTGAGTTGTGCCTCAACATGGATTGCGGACTCGGCTAACTGCTGGCCTGCTGTGCAGTGAGACGGTATTGCTATATGAACTATATTATACATTTTCATAGTTTAGTTAGCTGAGGTATATAATGTACAGTGTATTTTGTCAACAACTGTATGTGTGTAACGTATTTCTTGTGCTGAGTGATCATAAAACGGCTGCAAAAGACGCACTGGCTGAGGCTCGCAGTAATCCGCCTCCTGCACCCCCGCCGTAGAATTTGCACCCCCTGACGGGAGTGTTATATCAACTAAAGCCCACACTTAAACTTTCCACGTGCAAGATTGAATCTATTTAAAAAAGTTATTTCATAAGAAGCCAAAAAGTGCAAAAACAATAATGTTCGTGTTGGAGGAGTAGTGAATGACTGCACGGCCACAACATTAGGTACACCTGCAGACTGCAGGTGTACCTAATTCACAACTCCTCCAACACGAACATTATTGTTTTTGCACTTTTTGGCTTCTTATTAAATAACTTTTGTAACCTATTTTTATGGGCTTTCCTCTTTGTGATGTTAAGTTCCTGTTATGCGCTGTTATACAGTATATGCCTTGAGCTCTTATTTTGAAGGCGCTAAGAGCGGAAGTGATGACACAGTGGAGCGGAGGTTTTTGAAAGAAGGTAAATAAAGTGGTCCTCGTGTAAACTAGAGCCTCCGTGTTTGTTATTTTGTAGTTTCCTACAGTATAGACGACATTTATAAACCCTCGGTTACACTTTTTTAAATAGATTCAATCTTGCACGTGGAAAGTTTAAGTGAGGGCTTTAGTTGATATAACACTCCCGTCAGGGGGTTCATTAATCCAGCACAACAGCGGCGCATGGACTTTATTTCTAAGTAAAGGTAAGACCATAATAACGTTTTTTTATTAAATGTGCTTTTTTGTGTGCTACAGTTTGTATGTGTAAAGTTAAAGTTAAGTTAAAGTACCAATGATTGTCACACACACTAGGTGTGGTGAAAGTTGTCCTCTGCATTTGACCCATCCCCTTGTTCACCCACTGGGAGGTGAGGGGAGCAGTGGGCAGCAGCGGCGCCGCCCCCGGGAATCATTTTTGGTGATTTAACCCCCAATTCCAACCCTTGATGCTGAGTGCCAAGCAGGGAAGAATGCTGGTATGAGCTTTTAAACATAACTCGTTAACTGCTGCCAATCAAATGGTGAATAAGATACTCTTTAGGGTTCATATGTTTGTAAATCTGACTGTGATGAAGTCAGTGCCTCACCAGCCATGAATCTCACTGGTATTTACATAGTATTGGAGTGTCGAAATGACAAAACGAAAACCTGGAAAACGATGGAGAAGAACTGGTAAAGAAGTAGACTCAAATAAACGATCAAGAAGGACTGTACAATTGGTGAGTAGACTGGCAAAGTGGTGGTGCTTTAAACTGGCAGCAGATATAATATGTGATACTTTATTTTTCTTCCTGCAGTCATTCCGTCCTGCAGCCACCATGTGAATGTGGAGACTAAAGAGCAATGTCTAAGTAAGTTATATGTATATGCGTGTTCTTTGTTTATGTGAATTAGTTCTGATTGAGATTTACAGACCAGATAAATGGATAAAAAGCTGTCCACAGTTTGTCAGGAACAAGCATGGAAATATTGCTTTCTTTTACCCTGATTACAGTAGCATTACGTATGAAGAATGAAACTTGAAATATGAGTTATCTCAGCATGTGTAATAAATCTTCTTTGAACCTTTCATCTTCAAGTTAAGGCTGGTAAGTAACATCAGGTCATGATTAGGGATGTAACAATATCAAAATTGTACCTTTACCTTGCAGTATGCAGACTTTATTTTAGTGTAATCTAACACGGCAGTTATAGGCACAGAAATGTTTCACAGCAACAATTCCTCGGATCTACGAAGCACCAACGTTCCCGTCACTCCTGCACACTTAATCTTTTCGCCCCTATATAATGTCCCCTGTTTGAACTTTGTTGTCCCACACTGCGCGGGTTACCATGGGAGATCGAGTTTACTTCTCAGATCAGCCCACTTAATATTGTCAGAAAAAAACACACTGACGAGAGTTCTTGTTTGATAGCGTCACACATCACGGCATTATTGTGAGAATGTTGATACCAAAATAACGCAATATTTACAATAATGTTGCATTCCTCGTCAAGATCCTTTCTCATAGGTTTGGTTTGCTGCTGTGTATTTATTAATAATTGGCATTGTTTATCACTGAAGTTCCACACTTTCTTTTTATAGTGTGTGATGTATGGTGATAAGTTACATTTAATACTGTGGATTATGTGTTACCACAAACACAGAAGATATGTAAACATGAACTACAATGCGATCAAGATGTGGGAAAAAAGTAATTGCATTCCATTAGCTGGATTTGTATAATTTGTTCAATTTATGTCAACTTGCTTCTTGTTTTGCATGTTTTCTTCTTTTTTAAAAAAATAATTTTAATCTTTTGAGTTGTCAGGAGGTAGCAGCAGGGGAACACTGCAGGAGGCGGTGCCCAAAACACTGCTCTTCAAATGGAACAGGTGTCCATGCAGGATGTACCACTCTGGAACATCAAGCCTCTCCCTACCTGCCAGGTACACCCACCATCTTCTGTGTCTGACTAATGTTTTGTTGTGAATTTTGTCACAAAGCAAATCCTGCTAAAATATGACAAATTTTTGAGTGTAAGAATGTGAGCGATATGCTGAGATGTTATATGTTTTGCCTGGTGACAAAATGTTATAAAAAACCTTTAATGATTTGTATTCAATTTTAATTTCAGCACATGAAAATATTTCTACTTTTGACTCTATCAAAGACAATGGAAAACCATTTTCCAGATCAGCCCTCATAGATCCTCCTGATGGCCTAACAACTGAACTACATGTCGATGCTGAGTATGATCCATCTTAATCATTTGAGGAAGCTCTCCCTGATATGGGGGATTGGATGTACAATGACGGACATACGTTTAATGATAATTTGAAGATAGTTTGAGTGAGGAGTGGGCAGAAGAGTCAAATTTCTAGGACACAACAGACAAAGAAAGAAAGATTCTCATCCTTTATAGAGGTTCCAATTAAGGCTCAAATAAGGTAATTGTTCCTCAAGCCAGGTTTTCAGGAGAAGCTGAACTTTAGATTAAGCAGAAAGAAGGCAGATGCTAACAACATTGAAGCTATATATGATGCAGAAGTTTACAAACAGCTTGTCGATAGGGGTGGTCCCTTAGTGACCCTAAAAACATCTCACTTACTTGGAACACCCATGGGGTACCTATTTTCAAATCATCCAAGTTTTCAGTGTGGCCTTGTATTGTATCGTCAATGAATTAAGCTTCATGGAACGCACAAAAAGAGAGAATATGATATTTGCTGGACTTTGGTATGGGGATTCAAAACCATCCATTGTTACATTTTTGAGACCACTAAGTGACACACTAAGCTTGCAGACGATGGAATTATTGTGCAACCTGCAGAGTTGACATCTGAAACTTTTGTGTGTAAAGTGCTCACCATTGCTGGAACATGCGACTTACCTGCTAAAGCATTAGTCCTTAATTCAGTGCAATACAATGGGAAATTTGGATGTCATAAATGCGAACAGCCAGGAATGACTGTGAAAACCGGGGAAAAAGGACACACCCATGTATTTCCATTCCAACATAGAGATCCAAAGGGGCCACTGCGCACCAATGAAAAGATTGTACTGGATATGAAAATCGCAAATGAAACCAAAACCATTGTCAAAGGGGTAAAGGGTCCCTGTTGCCTGAGCAAACTTAAAATGTATAACCTTATCAAAGGCACTGCCGTAGATTACATGCACTCAGTCCTCCTCAGAGTAATGCGCCTTTTGATGGTGTTGTGGTTTTTTACAGAGTTTTCTCTTCAGCCCTTTAGCATGGCAGAGAATACCAAAGAAATTGACAGGCAATTTCACGAAGTCTGTCCTCCATCTTCAACTAGATATCCTTGATCAGTGGCATATCACAGAAAGTTTTTTAAAGCATCAGAATACCGGGATTTTTTGCTGTTCCAATGACCATGAAACAAGTTGAAAAACTTATTCGGGTTTTATCATTTAGTGGTCAATTGTACGGAGTATGCACTGTACTGTACAATCTACTAAAAAAAGTCTCAATCAATCAATCAATCAAAAAACGGTTATTTTCCGTGGAATTCTTGCAACAATGTACTACAACCACTTCCTTCTGCTAAGTGAAGTCATTTTCATTTTGTTGATGGACTCTATATCGGTTGAACAGATCCATCATGCAGAAAAACTATTGTGGAATGTTTGTTCTCAAATGGCTACACTCTATGGTGAGCGGTACGAAACTACAAATGTACACCTTTTTGTGCACCTGGCAGACTGTCAGGGCCCTTGGTCCATTATGGACTCATTCATGTTTCCACTTTAAAGACACAAATGGATATTTGTTAAGGCTCATACATGGTACTCAAAATATACCTATGCAGATGGTAAATGCAGTCTATTCCTGTTATTTCATAAACTATTAAACCAGGGAATGTCATAGCTGAATTTTACAAACATATGTCTAAAGATGATAGTTTCTGTCAGGAAAACAAATATTTGTATAGGATTAAACTACATCTAGTGAACTTCCATTGGACACAGTTCACCTCTTTGCATTGCAAATACACGTGCATGCTGTTCACTGCATCAATTCTGGAACAGTAAGCATCTTTCACAGGGCACAAGTTATGAGAAATTATCTCATATCAAAACACTATGGTAAAGGAAATAGAAGAAACAATTTTACAGTTTTATTTTTCAAATGACAGACAAACAAAGTATGGACAGATTGATTTCTTCTTTACCATAGCACAATCATGTGCCTAAGAAGCCACAAATCAAATATTTGATCATTGTTATAAATGCTCTGAAAATACACACCGATGTGATGTTGCCGTGGATGCTGTAAAAGTCTGTAAATATGTACTGTATATGGAGTATCATTGTTGATTAAGTTTTTGCATTGTCTGTAATATTTCAGTGGCCAATATATTAAATGTACTTGTTAAATAAAACCACTGTCTTTTTTATGAATATTTAAGCCTACTACACTACTGTATTTTAATATTAGTCCTTATCATGGTGTTTGGAGAGCCAAATGTTTTCTGAAGTGGTACTTTGTGAAAAGAGTTTGAGAACCATTGCTCTAGAAAGTTCACAAATGTTAAAAGGTCTTAAAAAGTGTCTTGTGATGATATCAGTATTGTTTGGGGTCAGTTTTAAATCTCACAATTGTAGTCACTGAGTTACTGTACATGGCGTGTGTATAAGAAATCAACAAATTAAGTAGAACATTATGTAAATAAACCAAATAGATTACAGACCATATATCCATATTGCCTGAATTAATTATTTTCTCCAAATGTTGGCATGAGATAAACTGGAGTATGATTGAGGTATAATTAAACTGTGCAAATTAAAATTCATTTTTAATGTATTTTTCCTAAGATAGAAAAGAGGCATATCTGACAACTCAAATGGTGAGCAGTTAGAGACAAAACCAAGTATATCTCTCACTGAGACATATTGAAACCAATGCTCATCAATTTTCTTTTTGCCGAAATAGAAAAGAGACATCTGAGAACTCAAACAGTAAGTAGTGAGAAACAAAATCATGTATATCTCTCACTGAGACATAATTAAGACATATTGAAGACCAGCTCATTCATCTCTCATTTTGGTGTTAGTTGAAATCGGGAAAAGAGATAACTGTTAGACAACTTTGAGATCTCTCACAGTGCTCACTGTGAGCCTTATTTCTCAGGAGATACATTTGAGAAGAATGAGAAAACTACTTTGGTCTCGATTAGTGCTCTTTTATGTCTGAGAGATGTATATAAGACATACATGAGATTTCATCTTCGATTTTGCTTTGCTATGGGTGACGACCATATCTATGGTGGCGACTTTTATTTAATTTTTTAATAGTAGTGACCTCCTCCTGGTCAATTTCCTTTGTTTTCACTTTAGCAAACTCGTGAGCATGCAAGTGATGTTGGGGCCACATGCGCGTTTACACTGAAGTCTGATACATTTTACTTGCAGTGTAAAACAGTGAGATGGAAAAAAAATGGATTTAAAAAATAATCTGATTTGGGCCATATTGGCCTGCAGTGTAATTGTAGTCATTGATATTGTATTAAATGCTTTATGATTTATGTTTGCCACTCTTGGTCTGTGCTTTAAGAGAAATACATTAATTAGTAAATACTAAAAACAAAATTATGGCTAAAAGTACACACATAAGACAGGTAAAGCACACATTGTTAAAGAAAAAAAGTACCGGTATTTTTCAAAGGCAGTATAGTATCGCTTTTAATTCATTACTACCGCGATATTTTATTAGTACCGGTATACCGTACAACCCTACTCCTACCTGAAAAAACTTCTTGCGACATGCATTTTCCTGTGATTGGATCATTTCATCACAACACAGCAGCGCCTGCCAGAACATACCTTCAGCATGCTAAAAATAGGTTTTGTTGTCTAGTCTATGCTTCAATGTAGCCTATAAATGGTGGTACATAATATATATATATATATATATATATATATATATATATATATATATATATATATATATATATATATATACATATATATGTGTGTGTGCTGTATGTCAACAATATGACAAAACGTACCATATGAGGCCACACATGTGGAGGAAAATAGTTGTCTCCATGGTGACAGCCGGTATACACCCATATTCCTCATTTAGATATGGTGGTCTGCAACACATGTTATCAATTGGTAAATCACCTCCAACACGCCCACTGCCAGTAAATGCAATGCTATATTTTGCACACGTTAATTAGCACACTTTATGTGGATCTTAGTAGATCAGGCCCCAAGTTTGTCCATATGATAACTGAAACGGTATAAAAAAAAAACTAGGGCAAAATATACAAAAAGTGGGGTGTATAAAAAACAAGGGGCAACTGTATCTTATTGTGGTTGCCTAGAAACATAAATATCTTATTTTAACATGGTTAATAGTTAAATTGTAGACACTGATGGGATAAAAAGGCTTGTCAAGTACATAGTAAAGAGAACTAGACTAGCAGGTAATGGTTAGCTCGGCTCATAAAGGACTTGGAGGAGTTGAATTTGACTGACTGAACCACCAACACAAGCATCCATAATGTAAGAATTCTACTTGTCATTTACACAGAGAAGATGAGATTAATCTTGGGAATGCAGGCTGCCGTTAAGTGCTGGAGCCTCAGGCATGCAGAATGATGCATGGTGGGAATGTACTGGAAGTGTTCTCAAAAACACATTCATATACAGGACATACAACTCGAAATCTAAACACTTCCTGCCTCTGATTTAAGAATATTTTTGCCCCTTGGGACAAATCCTTATGTATGAAAAGCATCAATCAAAACAATGTAGAAGAAAAGCTTCTAATAGTGATAAATGCGAATTTGTATACAGTACGTAAGCAGCGCTGTATATTGCTGTATTCCATCATTGGTTTGTATCAGTAGAGTTGGCTATAGAGACATATCCAATTGTTACATAACCACAGAAATATTCAAGAAAGAAAGAGCAGCCATGCGGGAAGATATCTACAATTGTTCTTTTTTTAGTCATGAAAGTTACTAATATTGAAGTTATTGTTAGATATGTAATTTATCAACCTATCTTTAAAAACAAGTTTCATAAGCCCAAGCAGAAATTGTCTTTTTTTCAGGTTACCTCACCGAAATACTTGAAAAATAATTGAAATGCCTGTTATTTATCGACAGTAGTTTTCTCTGCAAAGGCCTTGGCAGACATGATAATATATACAGTATCATCTGTCATGATGAAATGGGGCATGTTACTGGTTATGCATCAAAAGGCCATTTCATGCACATGTGCTAATAATGTGTCTCAAGACTATTGAACATGGGTGACCATCTCTGACTTAATTCTATAAAATGACATCAGTGAATATTTTGGTTGATGCCTTAAATTAAATTAAACCTACTCAGTGGACTTGTGGTTAGAGTGTCCGCCCTGAGATCGGTAGGTTGTGAGTTCAAACCCCAGCCGAGTTATACCAAAGACTATAGCAATGGGACCCATTACCTCCCTGCTTGGCACTCAGCATCAAGGGTTGGAATTGGAGGTTGAATCACCAAAAAATATTCCCGGGCGCGGCCACCGCTGCTGCCCACTGCTCCCCTCACCTCCCAGGGGGTGATCAAGGGTGATGGGTCAAATGCAGAGAATAATTTCGCCACACCGAGTGTGTGTGTGACAATCATTGGTACTTTTAACTTTTTTTTTTTTTAATTAAAAGCAACTTGCTGTTGTTTTTTGTATTTATTCATATTGTTGTTTACATGCTTCTGTATGTTTTACCCACATACCCATGTGGAAAACATCCGCAACAAATATAAAGTATAAAAATGGTTTTACTGCATACAATTGTTTGAGCAACACAGAGTCAAAAGTAAAAACTACAAAGTACTTATCATTTAGTTAGCTATTAGCTATTAAACTCTCGGTGTGTAACATGTTTAGCCTCACCCTCCAGTGATAATGTTACTTTCCAACTCTCGGGGTTGCGGGGTAGCTGGAGCCTATCCGATAATGATATTTAAGATATTAAGAAATGCAGTTTATTTTCCGTAATGGAGGTGAGTATTGTTAATTTAGGGGTACGACTCCACACTGTGTATTGAGACACATATTAGCTGCTAGCCGCTTGTCAGCTGGGGAACTAAAAATAAATACAGTGTCAACCAGAGCGGATCCGGCCGATCACATGCTTTTTTCACGAATATGGGTTTAAAAAAAATGTAAAATATCACTACTGATTGATATGAAATTGCATATACTTTTACTGTTAGGGATGCATCGGTATACAGTAAAATACCAGACCCTGCATGGGACAATCCCTCTTTGGACCCCGGTTTTCCATTTGTGTGATTAATTTTTCTGTGTGTGTGTCTGTGTTTGTGTGTGTGAGCGAGCGTGTGTGCCTCTAACCATGCCTCCTCCTGTTCTCCTCACATTGTACAAATTTAATTAATCAAGATTTATATACAGTATGAGCTGAGTACCTACTGAGTTAATCAGAAGGAAAAACCTCTACAAACACTTTTGAGTTTATGTTTTGTCACAAAATAAGTTGTTATCCACAAACATATATATATATATATATACATATTTCGTTAACAAATGATGATTACATTTGCTTTATGCTGGCACACATTGTTGTTTTGCACTACTTAAAATTTTAAGGTGTGAAGGTACGTCCTGCTGCCAAACCACTGGTAAGAAGCATTGGCGTATGCAAATATCATGGAATAAGAGGCAATTTCCCATTTCAAAATGTTGTGTTTAGTTGCTGTTAACATAAAAAAGGCATGTAATATTCAGCTGTATGTAATGATATGAAAGTTTTATATCACGTTATTGTGACCAAAATTATCACAGTTATTATTATCCCAGTATTGTTGTAAGTGCTCACAAATTACTTATACACACACTGAAATATTTTGACCAAGCTCGGTTCTTTTTAAACAACTAAAATAAATAGACACACTGTTGGAAAACTATTTAGCATGCTTTGTGTTTCTTATGCTTCACTGACAGTGTTTTAGTCTTAGTGTTTCATTTGTTTTAATGTATGTTTTAAAAGCTTTTTATCATTTTAAATATCGGTTTGTTTTGTAGCACTTTAGCATTTATTTAAATGAAAAGTGTGTAACAAATGAAATATGTTACTATTCTTTATTATTTCTGGCGGGCATTGTGGCGGTCCTTGAAAGTGTCGCAAAAAGTATAGAATGATCACTTTGTTCTAAAAGAGCAAGGCTTGTAGGTTTGATGTGAACAAATGAATAGCTTAGTTGCTCAGACACAATGTGTTTATATAATTTTAGATTGAGGATTGATGTTTCTTAATAGGGAAAGATGTTAATGTCTCTTGTTTTTATATTTGCATTTAAGCTGGAAAGCTGGCGCGAGTCAGTCTGTGAGTTTATCAAAGTGCAATTATTAATCACAATTTTTTTATTATCTTAATTCAAAACGGTAATACTAACCGCAGTTATCCTGCTTACTGTTCATCGTTACATACCTAGTTTACTGCAAAATGAAGTTTTTGCTGACAAGCGAAATAAATAGAAATTTTTTAAAGGAAACAAGTTATGCTCCTTAAACACAAAGAAAATCATACCAAAAATTAACTGAAACCAAGGTACGGATTGTATCTTGGGTAACCTGCACTGTTTCACCCCTATTTATTTATGTATGTATTTATTAATTAAATTAATTAATTACTTTATGTATTTATTTTTTCACTCCAACAATCCAATCCGAATTACAACTTATTGCAAGTAGAACATATACAGAAGGACACTGTTGCAAATTCTGCATTAAACATAACTAGAAGCTGGGATTTGTATAGGTTGATTCACAGATGTAATTGAGTTGAATCTAAGTATTTTCTGACAGTTTTAGAATGCTAAAAGTAGCTTCCATTAGGCTCTTCCTCAATTCATTAGGTATTGTTTTTTCCTGTCAATGAGAAAGGACGCAAAAGAAAAAGGCTCCGATTCTGCTACCGGAGTTTTTGTTAAATCTGAAGATTTTGACCACTGATTTGTGATCACAGCCACAGGAGAGTCACCTGGCATCTTCGATCTGATATTGGTCAGTTGAGAGGCACAGAAACGCTGAAATAAGGCGAGTTGGAAGAGCCGTTAGACTCAAGCCAACGGCGCCTTGCCGCAGTTCAAAGCGGTTGCCTGGCAACCGAAAGTTACGGCGAGTTTACAGCTGTTTTAAAGTGATTCCGACGTCGCAGAGTGATATAAGTTGACAGGCTGACACCCAAAATTGATCTCTGAACGGCGCAAGGTACGAAATTGTTGAAAAAACAAGTGAAAAGTACCGCAAGTTGCTAAAGAAGTAACTGCCGCTAAGACATAAGAGGCACTGACGTCATCGACTGCCGCGATGAAAAAAGGTAGAGGAAAGACTGAACAAGATTTGAGGCTGGACACAGGACATGATGGGATGCAAGAATGGATACAAAAAATACTCCATGATTTTAAAGAAGAAATGAAAGAAGAATGGAAGTACATGATGGAGGGATGGAAAGAAGAAATGAAAGAAGAACACAGACAAGATGTGAAAAGTCTGCGGCAGGGATGGAAAGAAGACATGAAAGAAATGAAAGAAGAACACAGACAAGATGTGAAAAGTCTGCAGCAATGTATAGAAAGTCTGCAATCTCACAAAACCATCAGAAATAATGAAGCCACTGAAATGGGCAAACAAATGAAGATCCTTCAAGAAGACAACAACATGCTGAAGAATATCATAGATGGAATGGATCAGGATAAACGGATGAATGATATCATCGTGACAGGGCACCGAATTAAACCAAGATCCTATGCGAAAGCTGTGAATAATGAAGGTGAACCAGATGAAATGGATATGGTCTCAGCAGAACAGCAAGTGGTCAACTTTCTGCAATCAAAAGAAATTGAAATTGACATTAATACCATCGAAACATGCATCCCACTGAACGGAAGAAACAACAACGCCACTCCAGTCGTGCTCGTGAAACTTGTAAACAGAAAATCTAAAATGGCATTGCTGAGACAGGGAAAGAAGCTGAAGGGAACAAATGTGTACATGAATGAGCATCTCACAAAACGTAATGCTGGAATTGCCAAGAAAGCACGCGACTTGAGAAAGCAGGGAAAAATCCAGGGAACTTGGAGCGCCAACTGTAAAATCTACATCAAGCTGAATGGAGGTCCAGAAGCAAGAGTACTTGCTGTCCAAGACATCAAGGACCTGGACAATTTTTAAAGTTTACACAGCTTCCACAACAACGATGATAATGAACTCTGACAGAAAACAAGCACCTAAATTCAGCATCAACACTACTATGTTCCAAGGAACGACTAAACAAGAGGACCTAGATTCAGGATTGCATCCACCTACACTTATAGAGATTATTGAAACAACATCAAAGATTGTTGAACAAGAAAACATGGAACTAAAAAATTTCTGCAACAAAGATCATAAAAACCAGGATTTGGAAAATGATATAGATCCAGATACAAATTTTTTCTCCCACTTCAGTAATAATTGTTTTTATTATACAGATGATCAATATAACAGCAACATTAAATGTGATAACAAATTGTCAATTATTCATTTTAATAGCAGAAGCTTGTATGCAAACTACAACAATATTAAGAACTTTTTGGAACACATCAACGAACCCTTCAAAGTCATTGCTGTCACGGAAACATGGATTGATGATAAAAAAGGAATAGATTTTGATCTGGATGGATATGAACTAAACTACATCAACAGAAACAACAAAAATGGAGGAGGAGTAGCTGTGTACGTGATGAAGAACCTGAACTACAAAGTGGTAAAAAACATGTCATTTGCTATAGATAATATTTTAGAATGTATAACAATTGAAATATGTCAGGAAAAAAGCAAAAACATATTCATCAGTTGTATATATAGATCACCTAAGTCAAGTATAGAAACATTTGAAGAATGGATCAAGGCTACTTACATGGACAATGGGCAAAGAATAATTTTCCTATGTGGTGACTTTAATATTGACTTATTGAACCCTAACAAGCAAAAGTCTATTGATGACTTCATTGATACAATGTACAGCATCAGTTTATATCCTAAAATCACAAAGCCAAGCAGAATTACAGGACACTGTGCCACGCTTATTGATAATATTTTTACCAATGATTTTGATAATAACACTACAAGTGGTCTACTTATAACCGATGTTAGTGATCATCTGCCAGTTTTTATAATATATGATGGAAACTACAAGAAGAATATGGAAGACAAAAGGACATTTCGAAGACTGTGCACAGAGAAGAGGATGATTGCTTTCAAAATTGAGCTACAAAAGCAAGATTGGGACAATGTGTACAATGAAAATGAGGTTGATGAAGCATATGAACATTTCTTAAACAAGTTCATAATACTTTATAACAAACATTGTCCATGGATACAACTCAGTAATAAGCAGAGAAAGAATAATCAACCATGGATGACAAAAGGATTAAAAAATGCTTGTAAGAAGAAGAATACACTATATAGGAAATTTATAGCACAAAGAACTACAGAGGCAGAAATTAAATACAAAAAGTATAAAAACAAGTTAACATACATACTACGATTATGTAGAAAAGAATATTACAGTGAATTATTGGACAAGAACAAAACTAATATGAGAGCAACATGGGGCATCCTCAATAGCATTATTAAAAATGGCACTAAGAGGGACTACCCTCAATACTTCTTAGACGGAAATAAAAAAAATGACAACATAAAGGAAGTAGTTGAAAGCTTCAATAATTATTTTGTAAATATTGGACCAAAATTGGAAGAAAGGATTCCAGACCCAGTTTCAATTGAGGACTATAATGATACCATAGAGCGAAATCCCAACTCCATGTTCCTCAGTAATGTGACACAGGAGGAAATAGTTACAATCGTGAAAAAATGTAAATCCAAGACTTCAACTGATTGTAATGAAATTGATATGGAAACGATAAAAAAGGTTATTGAAGAGATTTCAGGACCATTAATGTATATTAGTAACCTATCATTTCAAACAGGTACATTTCCAAACAAAATGAAAATAGCTAAAGTTGCACCAATTTACAAGACTGGCGACAAACATCAATTTACAAACTATAGACCTGTTTCCTTACTTCCACAATTTTCTAAAATCATTGAAAAACTGTTCAATAACAGATTAGAGAGTTTCATAAATAAAAATAGAATACTCGAAGAAAATCAATATGGATACAGAGCTAATGTTTCAACTTCGATGGCTTTAATTGAAATTACAGAAGAAATTACCAATGCTATAGATAATAAAAAATGTGCGGCAGCAGTTTTTATGGATCTAACTAAAGCATTTGACACAATTAATCACAATATTTTAATCAAAAAACTAGAACGATATGGCATCAGAGGGTTAGTCTTAAACTGGATAAGAAGTTATCTAATGAACAGGAAACAATACGTGAAGGTAGGCGAACACACCTCTACAACGCTAAATATATCCTGTGGTGTACCTCAGGGATCAATACTAGGACCTAAATTATTCAATCTATATATAAATGACATTTGTAAAGTTACAAAAGATTTAAAGTTAGTATTATTTGCGGATGATACAACAGCGTTTTGTTCAGGAGAGAATACACAGAAGATACTACAAATAATAACAGAAGAAATTAACAAATTAAAAAGATGGTTTGACAAAAACAGACTATCGTTGAATCTCAGTAAAACTAAAATAATGCTATTTGGTAACAGTAGAAGAGAAAGTCAAACACAAATACAAATAGACGGAATAGAAATTGAAAGAGTAAATGAAACCAAATTTCTAGGTATAATGATTGATGATAAATTGAACTGGAAATCTCACGTAAAAAATATACAACATAAAGTAGCAAGAAACACGTCAATAATGAATAAAGCAAAACATGTTCTAGACAAAAAATCACTTCATATTCTCTACTGCTCACTAGTGTTACCATATCTGAGTTATTGTGCAGAAATATGGGGAAATAATTACAAAAGTACACTTCATTCATTAACGGTGTTACAAAAAAGATCAGTTAGAATAATACATAATGTTGGATATAGAGAACACACAAATCCTTTATTTATTGAATCAAAGATTCTGAAATTCTACGACATAGTGAATTTGCAAACAGCTAAAATTATACACAAAGCAAACTATAACCTGCTACCCAAGAATATACAACAATTCTTCTCAAAAAAAGAGGAGAAATATAATCTTAGAGAGAAATGTAATTTAAAACATTTGTATGCACGTACAACACTTAAGACCTTCAGTATATCAGTATGTGGAATTAAATTATGGAATGGATTAAGCAAAGCAATCAAACAATGTACTAATATGATCCACTTCAAGAAACTCTTCAAACTTAAAGTGTTTACAAAGTACAAAGAAGAAGAACCATGATAAACATTCTGAATTTATTTAACTCATCCATTCTTTCATTCTTTCACTCACAAAATAATCTTACTTATCTCAACATATGAAATGTAACTTACTTCACCAATTATTATTTATTTACTTATTTTATTGTGATTACTTATGGAGTATATTGTGAATAAATTGAGAACAGGAAGTGAACAAAAGTTTTAGCAACTGTCATGTAAAAGAAAAGGGGTAGGATTAAATAAGCTTTGCTTCTTCCTACTCCTTTTCGAACATGTTGAAAAGAGAAACTGGAGATTGTGATGTATCATGTTGTATACTTGCATGTTCGAAATAAACTCAAACTCAAACTCAATATAGACTCCCCACATCAATGTCCAAAATAATTGACATTTTTGTTTTCTGTTGATCCAGTCCTTATCTGCAGAAGAATGGAATAATTGGCTTGCTTGTTCACAACCAAAGGATATATAATAATATAAAACGTTTGGTAATTGTAGTCCTCCTTTATCTTGTGAACTAGACAAGACTAGACAAAAAAGTTAATATCAGTGAATCCCAGCTGAATGTCTCTCTTAGATTTAGACTTAGACAAACTTTATTGATCCACAAGGGAAATTGTTCAGTTACAAAGGATGGAAAGGGTAAGGCTGGAAAGGATAATGCAGGTATAAAGTCGACTAAAAATCTAACATATATGTAATATTTACATATTATATATACAGTACAGTATTTACATATTATATATACAGTATATAATATATACTGATATACTATAATATTATATAATTTTATATTTTAATATAATATATACACTATATAACAAATCCCAATTATCATGTACAATATTACAGTATATGTAACAGCTGCAGCAAAAAAGGGCAGCATAAAATAGAGAGTAGATCCAGCAGAAGATATATACATTATAAACAAAGAGAGGTAGCTAACATAGAAGCGGTCAGGTAATAGACAGATATCATCTATTGTATGGCGAGCAGTGTTGGGTTAGTTCAGTGGTTCTCAAACTTTTTTTGTCATCCCCCACTTTGGACAAGGGGGAGTTTTCAAGCCCCACCTGCCCCCATGGCCCCAACAGAGCGCTAATGCCAAGCTTTAACATTTTCAAATTTATTGAACATCAAGTTGTATACATTCAAACTCAATAACATAAAATAACATTAAGTTCAATAATAAATAAAATAACTGTGCAGCTGTGATATAACTTGCATCAAGTTCAATAATAAATAAAATAACTTCCATCAAGTTCAATAATAAATAAAACAAAAGTGTTATAACTTGCATCAAGTTCAATAATAAATCAAAAAAAGTGTTATAACTTGCATCACGTTCAATAATCAATCAAAAAAAGTGTTATAACTTGCATCACGTTCAATAATAAATCAAAAAAATTGTTATAACTTGCATCAAGTTCAATAATAAATCATAAAAAAATTATAACTTGCATCACATTCAATAATAAATCAAAAAAAGTGTTATAACTTGCATCAAGTTCAATAATAAATCAAATAAAAGTGTTATAACTTGCATCAAGTTCAATAATAAATCAAAAAAAGTGTTATAACTTGCATCAAGTTCAATAATAAATCAAAAAAGTGTTATAACTTGCAGCAAGTTCAATAATAAATCAAAAAGTGTTATAACTTGCATCACGTTCAATAATACATCAAAACAAGTGTTATAACTTGCATCAAGTTCAATAATAAATCAAATAACTTGCATCAAGTTCAATAATAAATCAAAAAAAGTTTTATAACTTGCATCAAGTTCAATAATAAAAAAAAGTGTTATAACTTGCATCAAGTTCAATAATAAATCAAATAAAAGTGTTATAACTTGCATCAAGTTCAATAATAAATCAAATAACTTGCATCAAGTTCAATAATAAATAAAACAAAAGTGTTATAACTTGCATCAAGTTCAATAATAAATCAACAAAAGTGTTATAACTTGCATCAAGTTCAATAATAAATCAAAAAAAGTGTTATAACTTGCATCAAGTTCAATAATAAATAAAACAAAAGTGTTATAACTTGCATCAAGTTCAATAATAAATAAAAAAAAGTGTTATAACTTGCATCAAGTTCAATAATAAATCAAATAACTTGCATCAAGTTCAATAATAAATACAATAAAAGTGCCACTTTGCAATCTTTGCAAAAAAAAAAGGAGGAGCTATGCATTTGGCAAGACAGGGCAAGTGACAGCACTTTCCCCCAGGAGAGCCACCTTGCTTCACTGTGAAACAGCACGGCTGTATGATCAGCTCCCATTTCCTCACACAGTGCAGAGAACAGTCGCACTTTCAGTGGTCATGTTTTGATCAAATTTACCGCGCTCACAACATCTGTTAAAACCTCATTGAGTTCGGGGCTGAGCTGCTTTGACGCGAGTGCTTCCCGGTGAATGACACAGTGTGTGCCCGTCACATTTTTGTTTCTCTGCAGGCGCTGGCTCTGGCTCGACGACCTTTGAGGTGCGAGTCACAAATGTATATATTTGTGTAATTGTGATCCACACATTAGCCTGCTACCCATCCGCGCGAATGTTTGTTCCGCTTAGCCCCGCCCCCATTAGTTACTGTTGCTATGTCTGTCAAACTTTTGCTCGTACCGAGAAATATAAAGCCTACAGTAAAAATAAGTACCGGTAATTTCCATTTATTTATATAGCGGATTTCACAGACAGAATCACAAAGTGATTTACAGTGTGTATAGAAAATGAAAGCATAGTAAAAAAAAATAATCTAAGAATATAATAATTTTAAAAAAAAATTTTAAGTGAAATTTCCTCCCGTTCCTCGCGCCCCACCTGTCATGTCTCTATTCCCCACCAGTGGGGCGTGCCCCACACTTTGAGAAACGCTGGGTTAGTTACTGAAAACCAGTAACTAGTTACAGTTACTAGTTACTTTATTTCAAAGGTAACTCAGTTACTAACTCAGTTACTTACACCAAAAAGTAATATGTTACTGTGAAAAGTAACTATCTAGTTACTTCTTCTACTTTTTTTTTTTTTAAATCCCATTAATGCCCTTTTAGCCTTCATTTTAGTACTGTTATTGCACTGGAGAATAATACAATTTGTTGATCAACTTGACATGCATTTGCATCACTGAACTCTGCTAAGCAGTGTGGTCTACATACAACACACAAAGACAAAGATATGTTTCAAAGGGCCAATTTATTTCAGGCCAGAACAAATTGACAAAACTATTTTAAATAGCTGCATCATAACATACATAAGTAACATAGCTGTAAACCTGGCTTCACCTAAGGAAGGCACACGTGATGTACACAAAGCCTAACCAGGCAGATTTGAATTATTGTTTTGGGCAGTAGATGGGATCTTTGATCCAAGACACAACTTACATTTAACTAAAATGTTCTTTTCTTTGTGCTCGACAAAAGAAAAGAAGTGAGAATATCTCTTACTTGCCAACCCTCCCGAATTTCAGTGCCTCTCCCCGGGACAACCATTCTCCCAAATTTCTCCCGATTTCCAGCCGTACTTAAGGCACTCGCCCTCCAGGTCCATGCGGAACTGAGAGAGGACAGCCTGTCGTCACGTCCGCTTGGCCAACCAAAAAGTAACCACAGAACAATATACCGGTATAGCGTTCTGTGGTTACTTTTTGGTTGGCCAACGGTTAACGTTGTATTGCGCACCCCCCCCCCCCAGTAGTAGTAGCAGTAACGCATCATGTAGTAACGGTAACTGAGTTACTGAATATAAAAAATAACGCGTTAGATTACTAGTTAACAACACTGGTGGCGAGTGTATTTGTACTGCCCCACTACTGCCACTTCCCGGCCCTGGATGATGATGGGCTACACAGGGGTCATTTTCTTCTTGAAGTCGATGACCAGCTCCTTGGTCTTGTCCACATTAAGGAGCAGATGGTTCGCCTGAGACCACTCCACAAAGTCAGCGATCAGTTTCCTGTACTGTAATTCCTTTCCCTCTCCGATAGACCCGACCACAGCAGAGTCATCAGAGTATGTCTGCAGGTGGCAGGACCTGGAACTATACTGGAAGTCTGAGGTGTACAGGGTGAACAGGACAGGAGACAGGACAGTCCCCTGTGAAGAACCTACACCGCTGACCACAGTATGACAGGGAGCTACCCAGTCGCACAAACTAGGGCCTATCAGACATGTAATCAGTGATCCAAGAGACAATTAATGAATTGACACCCATCCTGAGCAACTTCTCACTCATCAGAATTGGCTGAATGGTTTTAAAGGCACTGGAGAAGTCAAAGAACATGATCCTCACAGTACCCCTCCCACCTTCCAGGTGAGAGTGAGCACGATGCAGCAGGTAAATAACAGCATCATCCACTCCTACATTGGGCTGATACGCAAACTGTAAAAGGTCCAGGGAAGGAGCCACCAGGGGTCTCAGCTGAGCCAGTACAAGTCTCTCGAGGACCTTCATGACGTGAGCCTTTCTAGCCTCAGGGTTAAATATCTTTAGAGGACCATAAAAGAAAGCCAGCTTACTATTATCATTACTATTATCAAAGTGCCGTTAATGGAACATAATGTGGCAGAATGGGATTTTAGATGTAATACTTTCTTTTAATGTAGTTTGCAAGAAAACAGAATTAGAGAATACTGTTGTGATGTATGGGAACTTGTATCTTTAGCAGAGATACTTGCCTTAAGCATTTTGTCATTTTACATGTCAGCTTCAGTTTGAGTAGGTGGATTTAAGACCACAGCTTTTGTCTGAATGTAAACCATTGCTTGGTGTGCTGCTCTGCTAAATATCAAACCTCTCTCCAGTGGAAGAGTCACAAACACAAACAGTTTTCAAATCCTGGCACGCTTTAATGGCTTCTTTTGCAGAGTGCTGCCACAATTCCCATGTGCTGTTCACATTCAGGTCACAACCCGCTGACCTGTGGATAATAAGGACTGGTTCCCTGAAGAGCGAACACCCTTTTTTTCTATATCTGGCCAAAAGTGTGCTGATGGGAAAGTACAGTAATGAGACTTAGTTAATGCTGACAGAGACTCTTGCTGTTAAGGCATCATGTCCAAGTGTGTAACTATGTGTCACAAGTTGGAATAATGAGTCAAAGTTTACTTGCTCGTTTTGGGTGACCCCACTGAAATAAGTTTTTATGTAAGGAAAGTCAAGAGAAGTTATTGCTAAATATATGTTTACAAAATCAGCAAAACTTACAGTGCAATAATATTCATGTGGAAAAAAATGTTCAGTGTGTACAACTCTATTGGCAGTACATATCATCTATAATATTGCAGCATGTTGGCTTACAATATATGACCATTAGGGGTGCTGGTGTGGAATCCGATGCACCCCCTGCATCTGCGTGTGTGTGTATGAATCCAAGGAACGTTGAAACGGAATTGTGCATTTAAAGGATGTTATCATGCAAAACCAACTTTTCTTACCTATTGGTACCTGCTTATCTGTATTTGGGATTTCCATAAGTCCCCGAAAATTTGAAATCAAACCATAGAGGCAAACAATCTTGATTTCCTTCATACTTAACCCAAAGGGTCCATTTGGAATTTTGCTCAAGTGTGACGTCAGCAAATTGTCCATATGTGGTAGAAATATACCCAAACATCCTTCCTTGAGTCAGCCTATTTGAATTTATTTAAATCCGGCTGTGCCACAACATCATATCCATAATAAAAACCCATTAAAGGAAAATGCTCTGTTGTTTGCTTTAACCAACGCAAGTCACTACACAAACTTTAAGCCTCATCTGAAGTAACAAGTGCCTTACTTTTAACTTTGTTTCGTGGCAATGTGCCCTCAACCGTGAATAAGTCGCTTTGAGGGTGTGCAAAAGAGGAGAAATATAACCTCAGAGGAAAATCTAATTTAAAACATTTGTATGCTCGTACAACACTTAAAACCTTTAGTATATCAGTATGTGGAATTAAATTATGGAACGGATTAACCAAAGAAATCAAACAAAGCACCAATATGATTTATGTATTTAATATTTGTATGCTTACTTTGGTATATTATTTATTTGTTATTTATTTGTTCACTGTTCTGTTACAGAGAACAAGGAAATTGTCAAGTAATGGTGGTGATGAACCCCAAGATGCAGAGATGGCAGGCTTGGTGCAGGAAAACATAATTTAATGTCCAAAATTAAAACAAAACACAAACCAGGAACCAGGAACAGGCAAACTGTAAACAGGGAACAGGAACCAGCAAACAGGAAAACTGGAAACAGCAAACAGTCCACAGCATACAGCTTACAGCTACAAAGACAATACTCCAGCACTCACTGGAAGGCAAGGCAGGTCTAAATAGCAGCCGGCTGAATGACAACAGGTGTGGCCAGGTGCCAATCAGCCGCAGCTGAGGGGAAACAGCACTCAGGGAGACAAGCAGGAAATTGAACCAAAATTAGTGCGCTGACAGGAAATAAAACAAACACAGAGGAAAAACTAAAACATAACCAAACTGTCTGGGACAAGCCTGACACCCTTCCGATAACGGATACCAGACGTTCTAGAAAAAAAAACAACAACAAAAAAAAGGTCCAAAGTCACGGGAGGGTGGAGGGAGGACAAGGCGGTGTGCCGCCAGGCCAAGTTTCCCCGCAACCAGCGGAGAAGACTCAGGTGGCGACGGCAAGTTGAACGCCGCAGCAATTGGCGAGGCGATCGCCCATGGAACAACCACATCCGTGGTTGACGAGAGGTCCGCATGCTGGTGCCTACTGGCCGCCAGCGCATCAGGCCAGCTGGAGGTTGCGTAGGCGACGATGCTGGAGACGCTGGCAAAGCCGTGGGACGGCCCACCGGTGACGAGGAAGCTGGCGACGCCGTGGCACGGCCCGCCAGGGAAGAGGAAGCTGATGTCGTCGCCGTCGGCGGAGCCAGAGACGAGGAGGCTGATGTCGTCGGCGTGGGCGGAGCCAGAGAAGAGGAAGACGAGGTCGTTGGCGTAGGCGGAGCCAGAGACGAGGAAGACGAGGTTGTCGGCGTGGGCGGAGTCAAAAGAGCAGGCGGCTCGTCTGCCGGCGTGGGCGGAGTCAAAAGAGCGGGCGGCTCGTCTGCCGGCATTGGCGCAGTCAAAAGAGCAGGCGGCTCGTCTACCGGCGTGGGCGGAGTCAAAAGAGCAGGCGGCTCGTCTGCCCACCAAAGTTGATGGTGGCGTCTGCAGGCCCACTGAAAAAGATGGCGGCGTTTGCATGCCCACCGAAGAGGATGGCACCGTCTGCTGGCCCACCGAAGAGGATGGCGCCGTCTGTTGCAGATCCACTGGGGTGAGAAGTAGCTGTGCCTCCCCAGCTGCACAGCTACTCATAGCCCTCCCCTCAGGGGACGGATCCAAGACGTCCCCAGATAGGCCCACAGACGACAGGGATGGGTGGGAGAAGGCTTGAAATGAGGCCGAACTTTTCCTCAATTTAGCCATCAGCGCTAGAATCCTGTCAAGCCTCTCCGCCATTGAAATGGCCGCGGGGTTCGTATTTGACTGGAGTATTCTGTCAAGTAGTGGTGGTGTCTGCTGGCCCATCGGAGATGATGGTGGCGTCTGCTGGCCCACCGGAGATGATGGTGACGTCTGCTGGCCCACCGGAGATGATGGTGGCGTCTGCTGGCCCACCGGAGTGGATGGTGGCGTCGTCTGCTGGCCCACCAAAGAGGATGGCGCCATCTGTTGCAGACCCACTGGGGTGAGAAGTATCCGTGCCTCCCCAGCTGCACAGCTACTCATAGCTCCCCCCCCCCCCCCCCCCTCAAGGGACGGATCCAAGACGTCCCCCGAGAAGCCAACACAGGACAGGGATGGGTGGGAGGGATCACAAAAAGAGGCAAAGCATTTCTTCGATTCGGCCATCAAAGTTAAAATATTGTTAAGCCTCTCCGCCATAGAAATCTCTGCGGGGCTTGTATTTGGCTGGAGTATTCTGTCAAGTAGAGGTGATGTCTGCTGGCCCATTGGAGATGATGGTGGGGTCTGCTGGCCCACCGGAGATGATGGTGGCGTCTGCTGGCCCACCGGAGATGATGGTGGCGTCTGCTGGCCCACCGGAGTGGATGGTGGCTTCGTCTGCTGGCCCACCAAAGAGGATGTCCCCAGATCGGCCCACAGACGACAGGGATGGGTGGGGTATTCTGTCAAGTAGTGGTGATGTCTGCTGGCCCACCGGAGATGATGGTGGCGTCTGCTGGCCCACCGGAGATGATGGTGGCGTCTGCTGGCCCACCGGAGATGATGGTGGCGTCTGCTGGCCCATCGGAGTGGATGGTGGCTTCGTCTGCTGGCCCACCGAAGAGGATGTCCCCAGATTGGCCCACAGACAACAGGGATGGGTGGGGTATTCTGTCAAGTAGTGGTGATGTCTGCTGGCCCACCGGAGATGATGGTGGCGTCTGCTGGCCCACCGGAGATGATGGTGAGGTCTGCTGGCCCACCGGAGATGATGGTGGCGTCTGCTGGCCCACCAGAGTTGATGGTGGCGTCTACTGGCTCACTGAAGAAGATGGCAACGTCTGCTGGCCCACCAAAGAGGATCGCGCAGTCTTCTGGCCCACCAAAGAGGATCGCGCAGTCTTCTGGCCCACCGAAGAGGATGGCGCCGTCTGCTGGCACACCGAAGAGGATGGCGCCGTCTACTGGCCCACTGAAGAGGATGGCGCCGTCTGCTGGCCCACCAAAGAGCATGGTGCTGTCTGTTGCAAATCCACTGGGGTGAAAAGTAGCTGTGCCTCCCCAGCTGCACAGCTACTCATAGCCCTCCCCTCAGGGGACGGATCCAAGACGTCCCCAGATAGGCCCACAGACGGGATGGGTGGGAGAGGGCTTGAAATGAGGCCGAACTTTTCCTCAATTTAGCCATCAGCGCTAGAATCCTGTCAAGCCTCCCCGACATCGAAATGTCCGCGGGGTTCGTATTTGGCTGGAGTATTCTGTCAAGTAATGGTGGTGACAAACCCCTGCTTCTTCCTACTCCTTTTCGGACGTGCTGTAATGAAACAACTGGAATTGTGTGATGCATTACATTGTATCCTGTGCATGTTTGAAATAAACTGAAACTGAACTGAACTGAGGGGCAGCACGGTGGTAGAGGGGTTAGTGCATCTGCCTCACAATACGAAGGTCCTGGGTTCGATCCTGCGCTCGGGATCTTTCTGTGTGGGGTTTGCATGTTCGCCCCGTGACTGCGTGGGTTCCCTCCGGGTACTCCAGCTTCCTTCCACCTCCAAAGACATGCACCTGGGGATAGGTTAATTGGCAACACTAAATTGGCCCTAGTGTGTGAATGTGAGTGTGAATGTTGTCTGTCTATCTGTGTTGGCCCTGCGATGAGGTGGCGACTTGTCCAGGGTGTACCCCGCTTTCTGCCCGATTGTAGCTGAGATAGGCTCTATCACCCCCCGTGACTCCGAATAGAAAATGGATGGATGGATGGATGAACTGAACTGAACTGAACTGAACTGAACTGGACTGAACTGAACTGAGTGTGTGCAAAGAGTCCTGCTTCACCCACAACCTCACACAAAAAGATAAACTTTCCGTTAAAAAAACCTCCTTTAAGTTGCGGAGTCAGTGACTACTATTTATGGCAATTGAGGAGGCAAAGAAATGGTACGTAATAACAGTAGGTTAGAGAAGTGCGAATGATACGTTAGCATTGTTAACTCAAGTTGTTGAGTAGCTAGCTTAGCTTGCTACTGTAAGACAATATGATCCTGTTCTCCGGCAAAATAAAGAATGATTTTCCTAAAAACTATTGTTAATTGGATCGGTGCTTAATGTTTTTGGCAATGGACCAGTTAGTAATTTAATTTGTTATTATGATGTAGTTTGTAGCATGGCCTACTGCAGCCGGCTTGAACCTCTGTTGTATGCAAGTGGTAGAAGAAGCAGCATTGAATGTATTAATATGATATAGGATAAAATAATTGTATTGTTAATATACACATGTATACGTCCAGGATTTAGCATTGGAGAAAGAAAGATTCTGTAGAAGTTTAATCTTAGCTGGCGTTAGTACAAGAAATTTCCCGCCAGGCTTCTTTACTTTGTGTCCGCCTCGTTGTCCTCTCTCCTTGAGCCCACAACAAAATACATCATCCATGTTGTGTTGTGGAGAAAGTCAAGGAAAAAATAGATGGCTGGTGGGGATCACCTGTGTCCATATTCCATATGGCCTAAGCAAAACTAAAAACAAAAACAACTACTAAACATAGCTGCGGGGCGGTGACAAAAGTGTGGTCAGCGTGAGGGGTGTGGTAAGGGGGGCTTCAATTGCATCCAACAACACTGCCTCTCAAAACAAACCGTTTTTAGAAGAAGTCAGAAAGTGGCCTAAAGAAAGCTCTTCAAAGCAAAATCTTTGCAAATTTTGGACCAAAGAACCATCATTACATGTTATCCATCCATCCATCCATTTTATACCGCTTGTCCCGGTTATGTAAAGCAAAATGAAGTGATTTAAAAATATTAAAATAATCCTTTCAAGGACACTTTTACATGAGTACAATTGTTACCCTATATAAAACGATATATTTTTAGTATATTGTCATTTAATATACATGTTTCACACTACAAACGATCAAATGTATTGTATTGTACTCACGGCAGACTCAATGAGCAATTACATTTCTGCATTCCTTAGATCAATGAAAATATGATACTAAGTTGAAGATAATGGTGGTCAATGAAGCAGTAGAGTAAATAAGAAATATATATACATATATATTGAAAAAAATAATTTCAGTTATTTCACTGATATTGAAAATGTTGTTATTGTTATTGCATTATAAGTAGGAATGAGTACCTTTTCACATTTGAACCGAAACGGTAACATTTTTGTTCATTGTTGAAGAATAAAATCATTTTTATGTAACATTTAGAAATGATCTGATTATGATGACTGTGATGTCCAGTTGTTTTCTTATTACATAGCCTGTCTCATTTGCAAGTGCTATATTTTGTAGACTTTGCAAGCAGTTGCAATTCCAAGACGTTAGATGGCAGTAGAGTATAGGCTACGGTGTGTTGTCTAACTAAGAAGTAGTATTTGCCATGAAGCTGCATGTGCCAGTCTTATGTTATGTTGAACCCTACAAAGTGTTTAAACTGCAATTATTGTATTTGTTGGGTTTCCTCTTTCTTCATTCATCTTCAATGAATACTCCAGTTGTATATATATGAAAGATGATGGTTTATTTTAAGGATGGTTCAGTACAATGCCTCACAGCACCGGGAAACAAAACATCAGTAACTGTGGAAAATAGAACACAACTCCATCGAACTTTTCTGTGTATGTCTCACATTATCTCGCGCGAAGTGAACCGGAAGAGATCACGTGACGATAGCGCGGATGAACCTGCACTACCGTATATAACCTATTGGAGGCGCATAACAACAACAGCAAGCCTTTCTTCTCATGATACACAGCAACAGCATTAATAACAATGAGATCACATTTACTCAACACCCCCCCTTGATCTCATAACCATGAAACAGTGAAACACATTAGTTTCCAAAAAAAAATAATTTGAATTTGTCAATCTTGGCTCTTGTAGTAGGTTTTGTTAAGATGTCTGCAACCATGTCTTCTGTAGGACAGTAGACTAATGAAATTTTCCCTTCAGTGAGTGCCTCACGAATGAAATGATATTTAACATCAATATGTTTGGACCTCTGTCTATTAACTGGATTTTTGCTCAACAAAAGAGCCCCTTGATTGTCTCCATGAATTGTTGTACAATTGTACAAACATTTGTCCATGCCACTCAACAGTTGGGTGATATAAATACTTTCTCGTGTAGTGTTGGATAAGGCAATATATTCAGCTTCACAAGTTGACAATGCAACTGTTGGTTGTTTCTTTGATTTCCAGGATATAGCTGGACCTTGTTTTGTTAGACCGAAACAATATCCACTAGTGCTGCGTCGGTCTTCCATTGATGATGCCCAGTCTGAATCGCTAAATGCAATCAGGTTGAGGCCTTCCTCACTTTTCTTGAAACTTAGTTCAAAGTCATGTGTACCCTTGAGATACCTTAGCACATGTTTGGCAGAAACTAGATCCTGTGCTGTTGGCTTTGCCAATGTTTGTGATAACCTACCAACAATCCAGCTGATATCTGGTCTGGTGCAGGTCATGGCATAGATCAAACTACCAATGATTTCACGGTATTCTCTGGGGTTTACCACCTCGGTAGTGTCACACTCATTTTCATTTGTAGTGCTCAGTTCTACTTTCTGTTCAGAAGGAGTGCTTCTAGGTTTGCATTCTGACATGCCAAATCTTTCAAGCATCTTTTGTATGTACATTTTTTGATACATTTTGATTTCATTCTGTTTCTGTTCAAAATGAATACCCAGGAAATAAGATATCTTACCCAGGTCTTTCATGTTGAATTTGGCTTTCATTGTTTCTTTGAATTGCTCAAGTGCTTCTTTGCTACTTGCAGCAATGATCAGGTCGTCCACCCAGATGATAACAATGACTGTTTCATTTTCTGTTTGTTTTCGGTAGACACAATAATCAGATAGGTTTCTTTTGAAATTGTTTTGCTCTAAATGGTCATTTAGAAGTTTGTACCAATTTCTTCCTGATTGTTTTAGGCCATAGATTGATTTCTTCAACCTAAATACTAGTTTTTCACCTGTGTCCGATGTTTTCTGAAAACCTTCTGGTTGTTCTAGGTATATCTCTTCATCAATGGGGGCATGTAAATATGCCGTTTTCACATCCATCTGGTGGACGGTGAGGTCATTTTGGACAGCTATTTGCATCAATGCACGCACAGAAGTAATGTCTGCGGTTGGTGCAAATGTTTCTTGATAATCTATACCTTCAGTTTGACTGTATCCTTTGGCAACATATCTAGCTTTGAAAAGCTGTCCTTTCTCTGTGTTTTCTTTGAGGGCATAAACCCACTTTCCACCTACTGTATTTTTCCCTTTTGGTAATGTTGTTAGTTCAAATGTGTCATTTTCTTTGAGAGATGCCAACTCGTCTTTCATGGCTTTTTCCCAGCTGGCTGCCTCTGATGACATCAGGGTGTCTTTATACGTCTGTGGGACTCCACACATTGCCCTGCAACAGTGATCAATAACGTCATGGCTTTCATTGATATCATCAATGTTTGTTACATATTCCTCCAAGTATTTTGGAGGAACAATTCTCTCTCTCTTTGGGTAACGACCTCTTTGTTCTGTTCTAGTCTCTGTGTTAGTGGTGGCATCATCTAACACCACATCCTCTTCTACTTCTAGAGTTTGTGTTTGGTTATCAACATCATTTTGAGCTACAGTTTGATTTTCGATGCTCACTAATTTTTCTGATACAGTGTCAGGTAGTTTGGTTTCATTGCTTTCGCAATCTGGGATTTCCAAGTCATACGCATTTGTTTGTGTCTCTTTTTCTGCAGTGTTCTTTTTGGTGAATTTTACCAGTCTGTGTTTTGACACCTTTCTTGACTGTGGATCATAGACCAAGTATGCTGGACTATTTTTACTATAGCCCACAAATACTCCTTTCTCACACCTTGGTTCTAGTTTCTTGTGACTGTGAGTGTATGCGTAACACTCCGAGCCAAACACCCACATTTTTGAAATGTTGGGCTTCTTTCCAGTTAGCATGAAATAAGGTGTGTTCTTTGTTCTGTCATTGTAACATCTGTTCCGAATGTGGGCGGCACTTTGAACAGCATAAGGCCATAATGTTTTTGGTAACTCTTTTTCTAGTAGCATACACCTTGCCATTTCAAACAGTGTTCGCCACTGTCTTTCAGCTGTACCGTTTTGATGAGGAGAATAAGGTGACGAGGCTTCATGTCTGATACCTTTCTCTCTCAAAAGTGTTTGAAAATCGTTTCCAGTGAATTCAGTTCCATTATCTGAGCGCATACATTTTACGTTGCCATATGGGGAAACGTCTGCAATGAACTTCTCTGTCGCAAGGGTAGTTTCACTCTTATTTTTCAAGAAGTAAACAAATACTGCCCCTGAATAATCATCAGTAAATGAGACTGAATATTTATGCCCATGTAATCCAATGGGGTCAATGGGACCGGCCAGGTCAGTGTGCACCAGCTCTAGGGGTGCACTAGCTTTGACATCAGGTAATTTGTTCCTAGTGTTAGTGAATTTTCCTTGTGTACAAATGTCACATTCTATCTTTGTATCTCCTGTAACTGTCATGCCTGTCACAACATTTTGAAGCTTCAACACATCATTCACATTGCAGTGCCCCAAGATCTCGTGCCATGTTTTCACATCACAACATAGATTCACTTTGTCTTTTGACATAATGTCATGCACAGAGTCATCATACAGTTTTTGATGGTTTACCGTTTTGAGGTAGTACAGTCTCTCGTGTACTTCTATCTTGAAGGTGTTTCCTTCTTTCGTGATGAGCCGGTTTTGTCCTTCTCCGAAGATCACTTGAGCTCCATTAGTTGTGGCTGCTTTCACCGACATGAAGTCTTGTGGGTAGGTTGGGATGAACAAGGCGTTCTTCAGTGTGACGGGGACGCTTCTCCCCTCTGTGTTGCGTAGAAGAACCACTGCATCGCCTCTCTTCAGCGCCACGTTGTTCTTCCTTGTTCCATCGGCCAACTCCATGTAGTGTTTGTTTGGGTTAAAAGTCTCATCAAATCGTGTGAATTTGCTCTTCTCAGTGATTATGTGTGACGTCGCCCCACAGTCCACCATCAGTCCATTTTGTTTGATGCCGTCTGGAAGTACCAAATGACTGGCTTGGAACACAAAGGAGGTGCCAATTTCCTTTGAATCTTCTTCTTTCTCCATAGTTTGTTTAGCAGAGTCAGGCTTGGTTTTTCTTCTGCACGTCGCGTCTGTATGTGTTGTGCTTCGGTGGTAGTTGCACCACTTTGGTGTTGTTTTGTGGGGACAATTTTTCGCGAAATGTCCACGATTCCCACATCCATAACAGGTCGCTGACGCTATGTCCACTTTCATTACGTTGTCTGATTTTGGTTTGTGTTCAAATTTCTCTGTCTCTTCGTAGCTTCGTAGTTTGCTCTTGAACTCCACAAAAGTCACTTCATCGTTGCTCTGTGTCATGTGAATGACGAATGGTTTGTATGGTTCCGGTAGGCCCCGCAGAACCATAGCAATGCTCAACTCATCGCTTATTACTTGCTTTGTATTTCTTAAAGAAGTCACTATCTTTTCGGCTCTAATGATGTAGTCTGTAATAGTTTCTTCTGAGTCTTTCTTCAGGGAACACAATTCGTTGTACAGGGAAATAATTCTTGGCTTACCATCACTGGCATAATGGCGCCGTAAAATTTGTAGTGCTTTGCGACCATCGTCAGCAGCGTCTCTCATTACCAACGACAGACTTGTGTCGTCTAGGAACTGGATTAGCTCTGCAAAGCATTCTGCATTCTTCTCTGGGTCAACCTCACCAGAGGAAAGTATTGTGTCCTTTAAACATTCAAGTCTCATGTGACCAAGAAATTTTACTTCCCAAAGTTCGTAGTTGTCCTCGTCTCCATCGAAGATTAGGCGCTGCCATCTTCCTCCCGTTGCATGTCTGGGCCCATAACCTGTTGGGTTTCCTCTTTCTTCATTCATCTTCAATGAATACTCCAGTTGTATATATATGAAAGATGATGGTTTATTTTAAGGATGGTTCAGTACAATGCCTCACAGCACCGGGAAACAAAACATCGGTAACTGTGGAAAATAGAACACAACTCCATCGAACTTTTCTGTGTATGTCTCACATTCTCTCGCGCGAAGTGAACCGGAAGAGATCACGTGACGATAGCGCGGATGAACCTGCACTACCGTATATAACCTATTGGAGGCGCATAACAACAACAGCAAGCCTTTCTTCTCATGATACACAGCAACAGCATTAATAACAATGAGATCACATTTACTCAACAGTATTCATTACACACCAGCTGTTTGATTGTAATGTGCATCTTAGTTGTAATTATTTTCACCAAATTTAGAAACGTTGAAATCGTCATGTGAAATCACTTATGCAAATCAGTCGTATGTCAATGAGACAGCATTTTGGAAACGTGAAGCCTTACTGTAATTTTTGTTCAAGCGTTTTCCATCCGGAATACTTGCTTTGTTGACATGGAAAAATATAAAATTACCCAGAGGTCCTGCTTGAGTGATTGTTTCCTCACCAAGTGTTTAGTCTGCAACTGGACGTGATGTCACAAGCATCCAAATGTAGCACCGTTTGATTCTAAATTAATCAAAACCCCGTAGTAACAAACATAATTCAGACAGTGCCTATAAAAGTATCTAATTTGGTTCCCTTCCCATAAGTTAATGTCGACCAATAGACATTTTCCTTGAAATGTTCCACACAGTAGTTATTTCCTCCCAATATTTGTTTTAGTACAGCTTGATTTATTCAGTCTGAGAGAACTTCATAGTTCAGATTGTGACCTAATATGTAGTTGCTTGACGTACAGTAGAAGCACAGCCAACATCGTAGTGTACAAAATAATCTGTCATGTGGTTACATAAAGCATCCTGGCAAGTGAGTCCCTCTCTCTCTCTTCAGTCTTTACCAGTGTATCTGATTGAGCGTGGAATTCCCTTCATACATGCTAATAAATATGCTTTTTTTCATCTGGTAATGCTTGGCTCCCAGTTGTGACATGTCGCATTATGACAAGTCGACGATGTCGCTTGCTGTGCCAAGCCCCTGTGTCAGACCTGATACCTCATCTTTTGCATGGCTGTCCTTTTTTATGTGATTTATGTATGTATTTATTTATTTTTACACCATTCATAAATTTTGTTGTCTAAAATTGGCTTTCATCCAATTGGTGATGCTAGTGTCAAATTCTCAAACAAAGGGGTATGCACTTTATTTAATTATAACAAAAACATCTGTGCTGTCTGTGGATGTGTTGTTATGAAAACGGGGTGTGCTCTTTTGGTTCCTTAGAGAGAAATGCACTTCAAGTCTAGACAGTTTTGCAACAACATAGACAGAGAATCTTACTCATAATTAAAGTTCATTGAAACGATAAATGGTATTGGTAATAGTATTTAGAAAATAATTAACAAAGTTACATTACGGAACACAACTTGGCTATACTTGCACAATTCATCATGTCAAGAATGAATAAGAAGACTTGTTTTCATCTTTATTTTTGATACAATTCTTATAATAATATTTAATCCACTGTCCTCCAAGTCCTAGCCAATGTGTGTTATTTTGCTTTAGAGATGTGTGGTAAAATATACGTTTGTAACATAACTAATACTTAGCATAGTATTTCTTGCATAAACAAATCACTTGTTTAATTGCTAAGGTAATTAGTAAACAAAACGTGCACAAAATAACACAATACATAAGTAACCCACCCACTCAATTCAATTTGTCAGCAGCACTCAAAGGGATCTGATAGTTGCCACTTCTGAGATCAAGGACACTGAACCATTTGCTATCACTCAAGCACGATAGGGCATCTTCTGCACATTGATCAGGGATTGTTCGCTTCTGGACTCTGAAATTATTCCAGCTTCTCTAAGATCATTTAGATGTTTCCTTACATCTTCTAAATCGCTAGGGGGAACGTTCTCTTAATGGCTTTTCATCTTTTACACAAATGCTGTTTTCTGTGCTTTTTGCACAAATTCACTGCTGGAGAAAAACATCTTTCCTCTCCATCATATTTTCACTCAGGCTCACTTTCCACTCAGTTGGGACAGGAGTCACCAAAGTTAAAAGAGGAAGGGGTTAGTTGAGGTGTAAACAGCTCTGGCTCCTCCTTTTCAGGTACGTGATCCATCACAACAACTGGGAACAGGTGAGAGATTGGCATGCCATGTTTGATTGTGACACAATGATTTGAGACATTTCTTACAGTGACGGTGATGCGCTGTCAGTGGACAGCAGTTGACTTCTCCACAACTGAAGAACATCTTCAGGGAAGCACTCATGCTCCGGTTGGTCGACAAGCACATTGCGGCAGCGAAGATTGCGGGGAGATCTTGGAATGCCAAAGACTGTAGCGACTCCACCAGGTGGAGCTTCAAGAGGTAGTCACCTGAAATGGTTTTCACTTCACAGGTGTGCTTGAAGCTCATCGAGAGAATGCCAAGAGTGTGCAAAGCAGTAATCAGAGCAAAGAGAAGGTCTGTCCAAACTTTTGGCCTGTACTGTATTTATATATATTTCTGGGGGTACTCGCAGGGCCTGCTCATCCGACGGGGGTCGGTTGGTTGGGGCTTGCTGCGTCAAGTCTCCGCGTCTATTGTGGCAGCTTGGTGCACTGCAAAGTATTCCGCAGTGTTACACGTCGGCCAGCTGCTGGGGTAGTGACCTTGTGTGTCAGTGTGTCTGTGATCTTCTTTTAATACATTTTTGTATATTTTATTTTTCAATTTTATATATCTATAAAAAAATGTTTGTTATTATTTTAATTGTATTAATATTTTTTAATCTAAAAAAATAAAAAATTGTTAGCCTCCCTCAGGGTGAGGATTCGACTGGTCAGTTGCTGGATGTTCCGTCTCCATCGTTAGGGTCCCTGCAGGGTGGGTGGTTCCCGTGGCCTCGTGCTGGGCGGTCCTGCGGTGGCCGACTTGGGTGGGGTGGCCTGGGGCGGGCCCCGCCATGCTCTCCGGGTGTGAACGGCAGGGGGCCGGCTTCCTGTCCGGTTGCGGGGGGGTCTCTGGGCCCTTCGGGGCGGGGTGTCCCGTCTCTCTGCCTGCATGAGGTGTGGTCGCTCGCTGGCTTGGGGCTGGCTGTCCCCTGCTTCTCCCGTGCCTATTGTGGCAGCTTGGTGCACTGCAAAGCATTGCGCAGCAGCAGGCGCGTGTGTCTATGGCCTACTGCTGGCCCTTCTGGGTGGCACTGTGGCCCCGGCTCTGGGGTTCCTGTCGTTGGCCGGCCTGGCTGCGTGGGGCCGGTGGTCCCTTGTTCCCTGGGCGCCACATCTGCTGTTTTAGGTTGGGCTCTCTGGGTGGCTGGGGCCGTACTCTGGCTCCCGCACATACTGGGAGACAAACATATTGTACATACAAATACACATACTGTATATACTCACATACACACACTTGTTCATACATATATACACACATACGCACCCACGTACGTACCTACGCTCCCACATACATACACAAACACAGTACATACCTGCACACTGAAAGTTTGTAATTCCACATGCACATATACTGTAGAACAGTGGTTCTTAACCTGGGTTCGATCCGAACCCCGAGTCGGGCTCAGGAGTTCAGCGGAAGTCAAGACACACCCGACTCATCATGTAAATAAAAACTTCTCCCTATCGGCGTATTACGGATACAGCAACAGCAGAAGTCACACTGATTTGCAGGTGTGTAATTTGTTGTGAGTTTATGCTCTGTGTTGGTTTTGTTCTTTGAACAAGGTGATGTTCATGCACGGTTCATTTTGCGCACCAGTAAAAAAAAACATGGTAACACTTTAGTATGGGGAACATATTCACCATTAATTAGTTCTTTATTAACATGCAAATTAGTAACATATTGGCTCTTAACTAGTCATTATTTAGTATTTATTAATGCCTTATTCGGCATGGCCTTATTATAACCCTAACCCTCTAACCCTGGCCCTAACCCTCTAACCCTAACCCTAACCCTAACCCTAACCAAATAACTCTAAATTAAGTCTTTGTTACTTAGAATAGGTTCCCCATACTAAAGTGTTACCAAGAACATATACCTTTTTCTTGAATTTGAAAAAAAACATTTTATTTTTCACTAAAGAAGGGTTCGGTGAATGAGCATATGAAACTGGTGGGGTTCGGTACCTCCAACAAGGTTAAGAACCACTGCTGTAGAAACATACAAAACCCAAAACCAGTTAAGTTGGCACGTTGTGTAATTCGTAATTAAAAACAGAATACAATGATTTGCAAATACTTTTCAACCCGCCCTCCACCATTTGACCAAATAAAAAGTCAGTGAGGGTGTCACATCCAGGTTGCCAGTTACGCACCACCACCTTCGTTTGGATGCTGCCACTGGTAAAGTTACGAAACATGTCAGACTTTAGCAAATCTAAAAGGCGTCTTTACGATTGTCAACTTATTCATGACAAAGCCTGGAACAAAACGAGGATTTGTATCGCTGGTGGCTTTGAAAGATCGAGACGATTGAAGGCGGAGAAGATTTTTTCATCTGACGCCAAACTTGCTAAATCAGGCATTTACGTTTTCTTATTACTTGTAATAAATGGACATTTTGTATGTAAACTATATTGTCCAATACAGTCTATGATCTTGTCTAACAAAGCTGGTATGTTCGTGCAACGGATGCTTAACATGCTCGCCCGGTCAATGACGCATCAACATATAGGCTAACGGGGGAAATATATGCCCGTTAGCCTGTATGTCTATGTGTCATCTAACTGACAGGGAAAAGTACGTGGATATGGGTAGTGTCAGTGCCTTTTTCGTTCTCAATGGGAAGGGGGTTGCAACATTAGCATGGCTAATTGCGGTTTCTGGTACTGTATGTGCATCAAACACATATGGAATGGTATTTGCTTCGCACAATATAATGTGCGAAGCACATTATATTGTGTACACATGTAATGATTTTTTACTTTGTGTATTGACATGGTAGTAGGCTATATGATTTACGCGTAACGTGGTTTTTGCACAACGCTCATAGAATCACACTCTGCACTGAAAGATGGTGATTGATTGCTTAAGTTTAATTTATTTCGAACATGAAGAAACTTACAGAATCACACACAATTACATATCATTTCTCTTGTCCATGTCCAAGCAGGGAGACAACGGGTTCCATTTTTTTTTATAGTCTTTGGTATGATTGAACTCACAACCTTCCAGTCTAAGGTCGGACACTCTAACCATAAGGCCACAGAGCTAGTCATTACACCCAACAATCTAGTTTCCTTTACCCTTTCAATGTTTACTCCGTCTATTTGTATTTGTGTATGATGCCCTTTTGATGTGCATAAATGGAAGAGAATGCAGTGCATCAGGTTGGATGCAATATGGAGTTGTGCTGAATGAAATGTGGCGGTAATTTTACTGTTGGCCTTGGCTTGCCATCAGAATAGGCCTATGCAATATATAATATATTATATATTTGTATATATAATTATTTCGATGGTGGTCCGTGCAGTCAAACGAGTGATTTTAGCAGGGTAATGACAACAATCTGTCCCAACTACCGACTAAAATATTGCTGTGTAACTTTACAAATACATTTGGCTAATCGACGAAGAAGGCAAGAAGCACAAACAAGAGAAACCTACAGCGTGAGACTCGTCAATTACCATTTGAAGTTCCTTGAAGTAGGATTCGGATTCGGCTGCGTATCTGGCAACCTCAGTCAGGGAGAGTGGGAAGGGACTAAAGAAGTTTGACCTTGATTGCAGTACCATTTCTGGCCACATTACTACATACAGTCGTGGTCAAAAGTTTACATACACTGGTAAAGAACATAATGTCATGGCTGTCTTGAGTTTCCAATAACTTCTACAACTCTTATTTTTTAGTGATAGAGTGATTGGAGCACATACTTGTTGGTCACAAAAAACATTCATGAAGTTTGGTTCTTTTATGAATTTATCACGGGTCTACTGAAAATGTGACCAAATCTGCTGGGTCAAAAGTATACATACAGCAATGTTAATATTTGGTTACATGTTCCTTGGCGAGTTTCACTGCAATAAGGTGCTTTTGGTAACCGACCATAAGCTTCTGGCGAGCTTCTGGTTGAATTTTGTTAGGAATTGGTAGGGTGGATCCCAAGGATGCAGAGACTTTTTGTGTACAATAGCTCTTCCTTTTATTTAGGAGGAAGCACAAAGTAGCAAAATAAAGGCGATGGTGGTAAACACAACAAAACACACCATGTAAAAAAAACTACTACAAGAGATAACACACAAACTAAAAGCGCTAGACAAGGCTAGGAAAAAATACTTCATGAAAGAAGTTAATATAAAACAAAGTACAAACTAAAAACGCTAGACAAGGCTAGGAAAACATACTTCATGAAAGAAGTAAATAGATAAACAAAGTACAAAATGAAAACGCTAGACAAGGCTAGGAAATATACAGGCAAACCTGATATGAAGGGCACACGACGAACTAGTGAGTTCTCTGGCAAGATAAACAGGTAGCAAGCAGTAACAAAGTTCCGGCGCTCACAGGCCGTCAGCAGCCAGGTTAAATAGGCTGCTCCTAATCAATGTCAGGTGTGTGCTGCTGCCTCGCACCAGCTGCACTCCATACTGAGGATGAGAGAGAGAGTGAACATTGTGTACAAACAACAACAGAAATGAACAAGGAGATTTCAGATTACCACAGTACCCCCCCCTCAACGGACGCCTCCTGGCGGCCTACCTGGTTTGTCTGGAAATCGAACGTAAAATTCCTTGATCAAGTCCTTGTCAATTATAAGCGATCTAGAAATCCATGACCGCTCCTCCGGGCCGTACCCCTCCCAGTCTACCAGGTATTGGAAACCCCTGCCCCTTCTTCTCACATCTAAGATGGTGTTTACTGTAAATGCTGGGTGACCTTCAACCAGCCTGGGTGGAGGAGGCGGTACCTCAGGAGGACTGAGCGGGCTGGATGCGACAGGCTTGATGCGGGACACGTGAAAAACAGGATGGCACTTGAGAGATTTTGGGAGATGGAGCCTGACTGCAACACGATTGATGATCTTGACAATGGGGTATGGTCCAATGAACCTGGGAGCCAGTTTCTTAGAGTCGGTGGCCAATGATAGGTCCCGGGACGATAACCAGACCTTCTGTCCCAACTGGTAGTGTGGGGCTGGTGTGCGATGGCGGTTGGCTAAGAGTTGGTTCCTGGCCGATGTTCTTCTTAACGCCGCCCTGGTGTTACGCCAAGCTTGATGAGCCCGGCGCAGGTGTGCCGTTACGGATGGAACGTCAGCATTGGGTTGGGTAGAAGAAAAAACTGGGGGTTGGAAACCATAGGCGACGTGAAATGGAGACAGGCCGGTGGCGGAGCTAATGAGGGAATTGTGAGCGTATTCGATCCATGGGAGATTCTCAGACCAGGTTGAGGGTTGCTGATGACATGTGCACCTGATGGCCGCCTCCAGGTCTTGGTTGGTCCACTCGGTCTGTCCATTGCTCTGAGGGTGGTAGCCGGAGGATAGGCTAGGGGAGGCCCCCAGAGACTTGCAGAATGCCCTCCAGACAGCCGAGGAAAACTGTGGCCCTCTGTCGGATACCACATCAGTGGGGATGCCGTGCAGCCGGAAAGCATGGAGCACTAATAGTTGGGCTGTTTCCAGAGCTGAAGGCAGCTTGGGGAGGGCCACGAAGTGGGCCATCTTCGAGAACCGGTCCACAATGGTCAAGACCGTGTCATTTCCCTCGGAAGGGGGCAGTCCTGTGACAAAGTCCACAGCTATGTGTGACCACGGGCGGGAGGGGATGGGTAATGGGTGTAACAGTCCTGCTGGAGCCTGGTGGGATGCCTTGTTCCGGGCGCAGATCCGACATGCTGCCACAAACGCCTTTGTATCTGCAAGAATGGATGGCCACCAAAAACGCTGGGAGAGGACAAAACTGGTGCGACGAATACCTGGATGGCAAGCGATCTTCGACCCATGTGCCCAATCCAGAACGTTGGAACGAAGCCGAGGAACCACAAATAACCGACCTGGTGGGCAGCCCCGAGGAGATGTGTCCGACTTCAGGGCCTCCAAGACTTGCCGCTCGATGTCCCACTGGAGTCCCCCAATGATGTGGGTATGGGGAACAATTGGTTCCTGTGAAGAATTCTCAAAGGACGAAGAGTAGAGACGGGACAGGGCATCGGGCTTCCCATTCTGAGAACCAGGTCGGAAAGTGATGATAAAATTGAAACGGGTCAGAAATAGTGCCCACCTGGCTTGGCGGGGGTTCAGTCTCTGTGCAGTCCTTAAGTAGGACAGGTTCTTGTGGTCCGTGTAGATGATGAATGGTAGCTCCGCCCCTTCCAGCCAATGTCTCCACTCCTGAAGGGCCCAGATGACCGCCAGGAGCTCCCTGTTGCCAATGTCATAATTTCTCTCAGCAGGGGATAGGCGACGAGAGAAGAAAGCACAGGGGTGCAACTTCTGGTCGGAGATAGATTGCTGGGAGAGTACGGCCCCTACACCTGAATCAGAAGCGTCCACCTCAACAAAAAATTGGAGAGAACGGTCAGGGTAACAAAGAACAGGAGCCGAAGTAAACAATCTTTTCAGCCTCAAGAACGCGGAATTGGTTTCGGGTGTCCATTCAAACAGAACCTTAGTAGAGGTTAGCCTCGTAAGTGGCTCAGCGACACGACTAAAATTACGAATAAATCGCCGATAAAAATTAGAGAAGCCCAAGAATCTCTGAAGGTGCTTCTTGGAAACTGGAGTGGGCCAATCTACTACTGCTTTTACCTTAGCAGGGTCCGGTCTGAGTCTACCCTCCTCAATGATAAATCCTAAGAAGGGAATGGAGGAAGAGTGAAACTCGCATTTTTCCGCTTTGACGAACAGTTTATTCTCGAGCAATCGTTGAAGGACTAATCGAACCTGCTGCACATGTTCGTCAAATGTTGATGAATAAATTAATATATCGTCCAGGTAAACAAAGAGAAACCGACCTGTCATGTCCCGAAAAATGTCATTAATGAAACCCTGAAAAACACCAGGTGCATTTGTAAGTCCAAAAGGCATGACTAAATACTCAAAATGTCCGAGAGGGGTGTTGAATGCGGTCTTCCATTCATCCCCCTCTCGGATGCGAACTAGATGGTACGCGTTACGTAGATCGAGTTTAGTAAAAAACTTTGCAGACTGTAAGGGAGTAAAAGCAGAATCAAGGAGTGGAAGAGGATACTTATTCTTGACAGTAATCTGATTAAGAGCACGGTAGTCTATACAAGGCCATAGGGACTTGTCCTTCTTTTCGACAAAAAAAAATCCAGCAGCTACCGGTGCAGTAGAAGGACGAATGAGGCCCGCAGCTCGTGATGTGTTTATGTATTCTTCTAGTGCTTTGAGTTCGGTATTAGACACCTTGTACAAACGGGTCGATGGTAAAGCTGCGCCGGCTAGCAAATCGATACCACAATCGTAGGGTCGGTGGGGGGGAAGTGAGAGTGCTCTATCCTTGCTAAATACCGCTTTTAAATCATGGTAGTTTGTGGGCACGTTTGTTAAGTCTATGTTCTCTATAACGGAGGTAGGTGGCGGTGTGTGGGATCCTGCTGCGGAACGAAGACAATGTATGTGGCAGGTCACACTCCAATTAATAATGGCCGAGCGAGGCCAGTCTATGTGCGGGTTATGCTTATGTAGCCAGGTTATCCCCAAAATGACAGGCGCGGACCGTGATGGCAGGATAAAAAAAATTATTTTCTCACAATGATTACCAGACAAGCGCAGGTTGAGCGGGAGGGTCTGGTGGGTTATACTGGCTAATAGGCGCCCATCTAGAGAATACACCCTCTTGGGCACATACAGTTTTACAACTGGAATCTTATGGAGTCTCATGAACTCAAAGTCCAAAAAGTTATCATCTGCTCCTGAGTCAATGAGAGCGCAAATGTCTATTTGTTGGTTAGACCAAGAAAGAGTACCTTTTAGCTGCATTCTGCCTGCGGCCAACGAAGGAGAACGGCGACCTCTGGTGGACGTGTCCTCTGGTGAGTGAGGGCGCACTCTTGGCCGTGCGGCGGGGCGCGGCAGTTCCTTGCAGCGGGAGATGAGGTGATCAGCGGCCCCACAGTATAGGCAGAGTTGGAGGCGAAAACGGCGTTCCCTCTCGGCAGTGGTGAGTCGACGACCTCCCAGTTGCATCGGCTCATCTATCTGCCCCGAAGGAGAGGTGTCTTCGGGAACGAATTGCTCAGTTTTGCAGATGGCAGGTCTAGCAGGTGCTGATTGGCTGCTAGGTGGGGCTTGTCTCCCTCGTCGATCCCGCCTCTCCTCCAATAGGCGGAAGTCGATTTGCACCGCCAGTTCGATGAGATCATCCAGGTTCGTCGGGAGTGACAGCGGGATCATCATGTGACGAATCTCGTCCGCGAGACCCAGGAAGAAAGCATCCAACAGCGCCGAGGGACCCCAGTCACAGTCGGCGGCCATGGTGCGGAACTCGATCGCGTAATCTGCGACCCGTCGTGAACCCTGTTGCAGCCGAAAAAGGGATCTCGCTGCCTCTCTACCTGGGAGTCGTCGTTGGAAGATTTGCTTCATGGCTTTGGAAAAGTTCGCATATGTGGAGCTGGAGGTGGTCTGACGGTTCCATTCAGCAGTCGCCCAGGTGCCCGCACGGCCAGACAGGTGGGAGATAACAAACGCTACCTTAGCCCGCTCAGAGGTGAAAGCGGAAGCGTTTAGCTCGAAATGTAGTTCACACTGAGTCAGGAATTGTCTTACGTCTTCCCTTTCTCCGGAAAAACGTTCGGGTCGGGATAGCCGTATGTTGCTGGTACTTGCGGGTTGTGTAGGCTGGGCGGATGTCTGGTCAGGCACGGTGGTCGAGGTGGGTACAACAGTGGCTAGCAACATGTTGACTCGCTCCAACATGGTGTCTTGACGCTCCGACAGTCCCTGTAGACCTCGGCTCAGGTGGTCTAGCTGGTCCCCCTGCTGGTTGATCCGTTGAGCCTGGCCTTGTAATGCTCTTTTCCAGGCATCTGTCTCTGCGGGTTCCATAGTTTGGCCGGAACTTTTCTGTTAGGAATTGGTAGGGTGGATCCCAAGGATGCAGAGACTTATTGTGTACAATAGCTCTTCCTTTTATTTAGGAGGAAGCACAAAGTAGCAAAATAAAGGCGATGGTGGTAAACACAACAAAACACACCATGTAAAAAAAACTACTACGAGAGATAACACACAAACTAAAAGCGCTAGACAAGGCTAGGAAAAAATACTTCATGAAAGAAGTTAATATAAAACAAAGTACAAACTAAAAACGCTAGACAAGGCTAGGAAAACATACTTCATGAAAGAAGTAAATAGATAAACAAAGTACAAAATGAAAACGCTAGACAAGGCTAGGAAATATACAGGCAAACCTGATATGAAGGGCACACGACGAACTAGTGAGTTCTCTGGCAAGATAAACAGGTAGCAAGCAGTAACAAAGTTCCGGCGCTCACAGGCCGTCAGCAGCCAGGTTAAATAGGCTGCTCCTAATCAATGTCAGGTGTGTGCTGCTGCCTCGCACCAGCTGCACTCCATACTGAGGATGAGAGAGAGAGTGAACATTGTGTGCAAACAACAACAGAAATGAACAAGGAGATTTCAGATTACCACAGAATTTGTGACAACTCCTCTTGACAAAAGTGGTGCAGTCCAGCTAAATTTCTTGGTTTTCTGACATGGACTTGTTTCTTCAGCATTGTTCACATGTTTAAGTCAAGACTTTGGGAAGGCCATTCTAAAAGCGTAATTCTAGCCTGATTTAGCCATTCCTTTACCATTTTTGACGTGTGTTTGGGGTCATTGTCCTGTTGGAACACCCAACTGTGCTCAAGACCCAACCTCCGGGCTGATGATTTTAGGTTGTCCTGAAGAATTTGGAGGTAATCCTCCTTTTTCATTGTCCTATATACTCTCTGTAAAGCACCAGTTCCATTGGCAGCAAAACAGGCCTAGAGCATAATACTACCACCACCATGCTTGACAGTAGGGTGGTGTTCCTGGGAATATAGGCCTCACCTTTTCTCCTCCAAACATATTGCTGGGTATTGTGGCCAGCTCAATTTTTGTTTCATCTGACCAGGAAACTTTCCTCCAGAAGGTCTTATCTTTGTCCATGTGATCAACAGCAAACTTTAGACTAGCCTTAAGGTGTCGCTTCTGGAGCAAGGGCTTCCTGCTTGCATGGTAGTAGACTTTCAGTCCATGGCGATGCAAAAGACACTTGACTGTGGACACTGACACATGTGTTCCAGCAGCTTCCAATTCATTGCAGACCTGCTTTTTGGTGGTTCTCAGTTGACACTTGATCATCCTGACCAATTGTTTCTCAGCAGCAGGTGATAGCTTGTGTTTTCTTCCTGATCGTGGCAGTAACAAAACTGTACCATGCACTTCATACTTACGAACAATTGTCTACACAGTTGCTCTTGGGACCTTAAGTTGCTTTGAAATGGCTCCCTGTGACTTTCCTGACTTGTTCAAGTCCATGATTCATTTTTTGAGATCTATACTGAGTTCCTTTGACTTTCCCATTGTCGCGTTTATAACCGAGTCTAATGACTGCATCACATGAGCCCTATTTAAATGGGCTCAGAGAAGTCAACAGGTGTTGTCAATTATAATCACTCACATGAAGTTAAGAGGCCATGCAATGAAGCTAATTTGATTTGATTGTAACTTTTCTACATCACCAAAATTGATAATGTATGTTGCTGTATGTATACTTTTGACCCAGCAGATTTGGTCACATTTTCAACAGACCCATAATAAATTCATAAAAGAACCAAACTTCATTAATGTTTTTTGTGACAAACAAGTATGTGCTCAAATCACTCTATCACAAAAAAATAAGAGTTCTAGAAATTATTGGAAACTCAAGACAGCCATGACATTATGTCCTTCACAAGTGTATGTAAACTGTTGACCATGACTGTATGTCACCTTTAAACTGACATTCTTCACGACTCACATTTTTTCAGTACCGTATTTTCCGCGCTATAAGGCGCACCTAAAAACCACAAATTTTCTCAAAAGCTGACAGTGCGCCTTATAACCCGGTGCGCTTTATATATGGATAAATATTAAGATTCATTTTCATAAAGTTTCGGTCTCGTAACTACGGTAAACAGCCGCCATCTTTTTTCCCGGTAGAACAGGAAGCGCTTCTTCTTTTACGCAAGCAACCGCCAAGGTAAGCACCCGCCCCCATAGAACAGGAAGCGCTTCTTCTTCTACTGTAAGCAACCACCCGCCCGCGTAGAAGAAGAAAAAGCGCGCGGATATCACCGTACGTTTCATTTTCTTTGTGTGTTTACATCTGTAAAGACCACAAAATGGCTCCTACTAAACGACAGGGATCCGGTTCATGAAAAGACGCAATCTCTCCATCCGCACACGGATTACTATTTCACAGCAACTGATATTCCTGTGAACCGCACTGTGGATACAACGGGAGCACGTACGGTGACTATTCGCACCACAGGGAATGAGAAGTCATCCTTCACTGTGGTTCTAGCTTGCCATGCTAATGGCCAGAAACTTCCACCCATGGTGATATTCAAAAGGAAGACCTTGCCAAAAGAGACCTTTCCAGCCGGCGTCATCATAAAAGCTAACTCGAAGGGATGGATGGATGAAGAAAAGATGAGCGAGTGGTTAAGGTAAGTTTACGCGAAGAGGCCGGGTGGCTTTTTTCACGCAGCTTCGTCCATGTTGATATACGATTCCATGCGCGCCCACATCACGCTGGTTTTAATATATTATTAAAGTTTGACTGACCTATTTGACTGTTTTTTTGACATTCCTTTAGCGCAGTTAGATGCGGCTTACAACACGGGGCGGCTTATAGGTGGACAAAGTTTTGAAATATGCCGTTCATTGAAGGCGCGGCTTATAACCCAGGGCGCCTTATGGTGCGGAAAATACGGTATATTCACAAACTACTCAAAACCACCGACATCTAAGTAAGCTGAACTGTAAAACGTATTACTGCACAAAAACAATGTTTTAAAATATTAACAATATCAATCTCTGGTGAACCTCCTCACTCTTTTTTTCTTTTTTCCTTCATTCCACTCCCTTAGAAATCTGATTGGTCACAAGTTATCACCCCACTTGGCTCTGATTGGCCGATTGGCAAAATGACACCTGGTTTAACAAATTATCAAGGAACCATCAATGAGACATTCAAGGTCTACTTGAACATAGGAAAATTGTGTTTTCTTATTTCTAATACTGTCAAAACAAATCACTTTTCATGAATCCAATTTAACAGAATGCTACATTCTTCCCCCACCAAAATTGGTCATGTCCTCATGACATAGATACACATTTTGCATATCAGTTTTCATAACGGGTTACAACACACATGTCAACCAATCCACCTGTAAAGAGTATACATATATGTCTTCATTCGGCGATAGTGACAAACAATCTGTTCTTTCCCCAACCTTAATATGTAAGAATCTGGCCAGAAATAGTATTGCAATCACGGTCAAAATTCTGTAGTCCCCTCCCCCTCTCCCTGACTGAAGTTGGCAGATATGCAGCCAAATCCAGCTCGATCGACTGGGCTACTCCCAGGATACATTATCACAACAAATGCTAATCATGTGGTTATTGTCAGTACTATCAGAAAACCAAAACTAAAACGAACTACCACCAATGCTTTATACTGGTGAAAATAAATAGAGCATGCTTAGCAGCTTAATGCACACCCAAAACCAAAGAGCAGACATTTTACCAAGGTATGCTTTTAGGCTACTGTTTCAAACGTTTTAGATTGCCATATAACTTGGTACATGTAGTCCACAATATGCAAACACGAATGACAAATAATTTAATCATGTGATTTGGCTGTCTCCATATATTTCACGTTGCCATGATAGCCATGCTAATGTTGGAACCCATTTCCTAAGTGTATCAGCATATTGAGAATGAAATATGCACTGACTCTACCCATATCCACATAGGTTTTATTTGTCGAAAATATATTTTGCCCTGTCAGTCCAATTACACATCGACATACAGGCGACCAGGCATATATGTATCCCGTTAGCCTATATGTTGATGTGTAATCAAACTGGGCTATACGTATGCTCCCATTGACCGGGCTAGCATGCTAAGCATTCGTTGCACGGACATACTAGCTTTGTTAGACAAGATCATAGACTGTATTGGACAATATAGTTTACATACGAAATGTCCATTTCCATTTATTACAAGTGATAAGAAAACATAAATGCCTGACTTACCTATCTCGGAGGAAATTAGCAAGTTTGGCGTCAGATGAAAAAATCTTCTCCGCCTTCAATCGTCTCCATCTTTCAAAGGCACCCTCGATAGAAATCTTCGTTTTGTTCCTGGCTTTGTCATGAATAAATTGAGAATCGTAACAAGGCCTTTTAGATTTACTAAGGTCTGACAAGTTTAGTAACTTTACCAGTGGCAGTAGCTAGACAAGGATGGCAGTACGTAACTGGCAACCTGGACGTATCACACTCACATACTTTCAAAAGTGTTAAAACGGTGGAGGGGGGGACATTGAAATGAAAACAATAACAATATTTCGGGGCTGTAAATCTAATTTTGAAATCAACATATCCTGTTGTTATTAGTTATAGAGGTATTCGAAAAGAACATGATTTATTAATGCCTTTTGACATATCAGGGCCATTTAATAATGATTTGACATGCAATTCTTACATATGGCTCATTTAACAAGGATAACGCTGTGTGTACTAACTGTTACTGAAGTCGGGCTCCCGGGCGCGGCGCCGCTGCCCGCTGCTCCCCTCACCTCCCAGGGGGTGATCAAGGGGATGGGTCAAATGCAGAGGACAAATTTCACCACACCTCGTGTGTGTGACAATCATTGGTACTTTAACTTAACTTTAACTTTACACATACAAACTGTAGCACACAAAACAGCACATTTAATAAAAAAACTTTATTATGGTCTTACCTATACTCAGAAATTAAGTCCATGCGCCGCTGTTGTGCTGGATTAAAGAACCCCCTGACGGGAGTGTTATATCAACTAAAGCCCTCACTTAAACTTTCCACGTGCAAGATTGAATCTATTTAAAAAAGTGTAACCGAGGGTTTATAAATGTCGCCTATACTGTAGGAAACTACAAAATAACAAACACGGAGGCTCTAGTTTACACGAAGACCACTTTATTTACCTTCTTTCAAAAACCTCCGCTCCACTGTGTCATCACTTCCGCTCTTAGCGCCTTCAAAATAGGAGCTCAAGGCATATACTGTATAACAGCGCATAACAGGAACTTAACATCACAAAGAGGAAAGCCCATAAAAATAGGTTACAAAAGTTATTTAATAAGAAGCCAAAAAGTGCAAAAACAATAATGTTCGTGTTGGAGGAGTTGTGAATCAGGTGTACCTAATGTTGTGGCCCTGCAGTCATTCACAACTCCTCCAACACGAACATTATTGTTTTTGCACTTTTTAGCTTCTTATGAAATAACTTTTTTAAATAGATTAAATCTTGCACGTGGAAAGTTTAAGTGTGGGCTTTAGTTGATATAACACTCCCTTCAGGGGTTGCCGTGCATTCTACGGCGGGAGTGCAGGAGGCGAGCCTCAGCCAGTGCGTCTTTTGCAGCCGTTTTATGATCGCAGATGATTTATGATTACACACATACAGTTGTTGACAAAATACACTGTACATTATATACCTCAGCTAACTAAACTATGGAAATGTATAATATAGTTCATATAGCAATAAGGTCTCACTGCACAGCAGACCAGCAGTTAGCCGAGTCCGCAATCCATGGTGAGGCACAACGCAGTGACGTGCCTCAACTGGCTGCTGTTCACCACACCGTCTCTTCTCAGTATTTGAACGGCAAATGTGAAAATTCAGCGATTTTAAATAAAAAATAATCTAAAACGGGTGAAGTTAAATGGAAAATAACTTTATAGTATAATCACTGGATACATATAACAATTTAATAAAAACATTTTCTTTTTACATTTTTTTTCTTTCCATGATGGCAGGTGAGGCCCCGCCTCACCTGCCTCTAGTGACTGCACGTCACTGATATATATATATACACACCGGTGCTAGTATAGTATCGCGATACAAATTAATCATATTCGGTACTATACCGCCTCTAAAAAGTACCGGTCCCTGCCCCCCTTTTTTTTAACGGGCATGACGGCGCGTCGTGACATTGCTGGTTTTACAAGCAGAGGAGCATGTTCGGCAACTCACAATCACGGAGTAGTTAAAAGCAGACAATGTGTGTAGACAGAAAAGGGAGAATGGACGCATTTTGGCTTAAGAACTAATGATAAAGGTGAAGCTATAACATTGGAACGCATGTACAGGACTTCTTCTAAAATGCCCATAAAAAGTGATACATGTTTGTTACTTGCTGGAAAACAGCAAAATGGCACAGGTAGGAGCGTGATAACATGAAAATGCATTAATTTATGAGATTTTCCATGGTAAAAGCTGCGTGGACGTGCAAATACTTCATTTAAATAAGGCGGTCTCGGCAGTTATGAATAGCACGAGCAATATTCCGCTCACTAATGGCACATCCTATTTTATAGATTGTACACGCTGTTTAGCGCGTGGAGTTTGGATCATGGTAGATCAGGCCCTAAATGTTGTATTTTATATTATGTCGGATAATGGATTTGAAATAGAAAAAAATGTCATTAAGAGTAGGAGTCAAGCCTGTGATATTTACTGTAATAAATGAACTGAGGCAGTAATTCAAAAGCATGCATAATACAGAATGGTTTATCCTCTTGTCAATTCAAATTAAAAAAGGTGTTCTTATGTGTGCGAAGAAAAATTATAAAGTGTGTTTAGCACTTTTAAGTACCCAAGAAAGCTGCTACAAACAACCTCAACGACTATCGCCCAGTAGCACTCACACCTGTCATCATGAAGTGCTTCGAGAGGCTGGTCCTACACCACATCCAAGCCTGCCTCCCTACCACCCTAGACCCACAGCAGTTTGCCTACCGGGCAAACAGATACACGGACGACGCCATAACCATGGATCTCCACTCTGCACTGAGCCACCTGGAACACCGGGGGAGCTATGTCAGGATGCTTTTCATCAATTATAGCTCCGCCTTTAATACTATCATACCAGACATCCTGGTCACCAAACTGCTGGACTTAGGCTTCCCCACACCCACCTGTCTTTGGATTAAGGACCTCCTGACAAACCGACCCTAGACAGTGAAACTCGGCCCCCATCTCTCCTCCTCTCGCACACTCAGCATCGGCTCTCCACAGGGCTGTGTGCTGAGCCCTTTGCTGTATTCCCTCTACACCCATGACTGTAGTCCAGCCATCATCAAATGTCATGCCGATGACACAACGGTGGTTGGTCCCATTACAGGGGGGGATGAGTCTGCATACAGAGATGAGGTCCTGAAACTATCAGCGTGGTGTTCAGTGAATAATCTGGCACTGAACACCACAAAAACCAAGGAACTCATCTTTGACTTCAGGAAAAACACTGCAGACCCCGCCCCCCTCTACATCAACTGCAAGGAGGTGGAGAGAGTCAGCTCCTTCAAGTTCCTCGGCATCCTCATATCTGCTGACCTCTCCTGGACCCAAAATACAACTGCGGTCATCCGGAAGGCCCAGCGGAGACTCCACTTCCTGGGGGTGCTGAAGAAGAACAGACTGGAGAGGCAGCTGATGGTGACCTTCTATCGCTCCGCCATACCTGCCAACCTTGAGACCTCCAAATTCGGAAGGGGGGGTTGAGGTGGGCGGGGGCAAGGTTAAGGGGGGAGGAGTATATTTATAGCTAGAATTCACTGAAATTGAAGTATTTCTTATATATATATATATATATATATATATATATATATATATATATATATATATATATATATACATATATATATATATATATATATATATATATATATATATATATATATATATATATATAAATAAAATAAATACTTCACTTTCAGTGAATTGTAGCTATATATATATATATATATATATATATAAATATATATATATATATATATATGTATTTTATTACATATATATATATATATATATATATATATATATATATATATATATATATATATATATATACATATGAATAAAATAAATACTTGAATTTCAGTGTTCATTTATTTACACATATACACACATAACACTCCTCTCTACTCATTGTTGTATTTGAAAGTGCAATGCTTTGCAGCCAGTAGCACAGCCTTTGAAGGAGCATAGGCAGGGGCAGTGTAATATTCTGGGTTGGAGTCAATAACCAGGCAAGGTGACAAAGTTTCGTCTCTGTACTTCATACATCAGAACCGACTCCCACACTTGCCGTCAGGGTGCGCAATACAACGTAAACCGTTGGCCAACCAAAAAGTAACCACAGAACACTAGTGTTCTGTGGTAACTTTTTGGTTGGCCAAGCGGACGTGACGACAGGCTGTCCTCACTCAGGTCCGCACGGACCTGGAGGGGGCGTGCCTTAAGTCCGGCTGGAAATCGGGAGAAATTCGGGAGAATGGTTGTCCCGGGAGATTTTCGGGAGAGGCACTGGAATTAGGGAGTTTCCCGTAAAATTCAGGAGGGTTGGCAAGTATGCGCTCGACTGTCGAGAGCCTGCTGACGTACTGCTGCACTGAAGCAGACAAAAAGGCGATTCAGAGGGTCATAAAGTCTGCACAAAAAATCATCGGCTAACCCCTCCCCTCCTTGAAGGATTTACACAACTCCCGTTGCCTCAACAGAGCAAAAAGTATCACCAACGACAGCACACACCCTGGTTTCCACCTGTTCGACCTGCTACCATCGGGCAGGCGCTACAGGTGCATCCGAGCCAGAACAAACAGGCTCAGAGACAGCTTCTTTCCCAGAGCTGTCACCATCTTGAACTCTAACTTATAATAAATATTTCACCCCTATACAATATCCTACCCTAATACCCTACTGTGCAATATTACCCTTCGAGTGCAATACATCCGACACTGATTTATTACTCCGGTACTCTTATTCTGTATATTGTACAGTATTTTGTATTTGTATAGTGTTTTGTATATTGTACAGGATTGCTTATTATTTTTATTGGATAGTAGTCTGTTTATATAAATTCTTAGTTTTATCTTTATTACCTCTTGTGTAATTTATTTTAATACCGCACCTTAAGTTGGAGTCCTTAATCTCGTTATATGCAAACATAATGACAATAAAGTCCATTCTATTCTACAAACCCCGTTTCCATATGAGTTGGGAAATTGTGTTAGATGTAAATATAAACGGAATACAATGATTTTCAAATCATTTTCAACCCATATTCAGTTTTATATGCTACAAAGACAACATATTTTATGTTCAAACTGATCCAAAAATTTTTTTTTGCAAATAATCATTAACTTTAGAATTTCATGCCAGCAACACGTGACAAAGAAGTTGGGAAAGGTGGCAATAAATACTGATAAAGTTGAGGAATGCTCATCGAACACTTATTTGGAACATCCCACAGGTGAACAGGCTAATTGGGAACAGGTGGGTGCCATGTTTGGGTTTAAAAACAGCTTTCCAAAAATGCTCAGTCTTTCACAAGAAAGGATGGGGCGAGGTACACCCCTTTGTCCACAACTGTGTGAGAAAATAGTCAAACAGTTTAAGAACAACGTTTCTCAAAGTGCAATTGCAAGAAATTTAGGGATTTCAACATCTACGGTCCATGATATCATCAAAAGGGTCAGAAAATCTGGAGAAATCACTCCACGTAAGCTGCATGGCCAGAAACCAACATTGAATGACCGTGACCTTCGATCCCTCAGACGGCACTGTATCAAAAACCGACATCAATCTCTAAAGGATATCATCACATGGGCTCAGGAACACTTCAGAAAACCACTGTCACTAAATACAGTTCATCGGTCCATCTGTAAGTGCAAGTTAAAGCTCTACTATGCAAAGCGAAAGCCATTTATCAACAACATCCAGAAACGCCGTCGGCTTCTCTGGGCCCGAGATCATCTAAGATGGACTCATGCAAAGTAGAAAAGTGTTCTGTGGTATGACGAGTCCACATTTCACATTGTTTTTGGAAATATTCGACATTGTGTTTGTCACGTGGGGGTTGCAGCTTGCTTCGGTTCGTTCTTTCAATGCAAAAGACGGCTCCGGATGAAGGCGTAAAGGTAGGTTTGTATTTATTAACATAAATCACTCAACTACCAAAAACACAAACAACACAACAAAAAAGGCAGGCGTGCCTAAAACACATGGATCTACTATTTAGCAGAAGCTATGGCATGGACAAGGAAACTCACTTGGTACAGGCGTGACACAAACAGTGTGACATAAACAGTGAAGCCAGGCCGACTGACTGGCAAAGGCAACTTAAATAATGCCTCTGATTAGTGCTCGGGAAGCAGGTGAGCGGGCGAGCACTAATCAGAGACAGGTGAACACAATAAGTCGCCATGGTAACAAAAGCAAACAAGGAAGCCTAAACGGGAACTAAAGAAGTCCAAAACTAACAGAACATAACTAAACAAAACATGATGCGGACCACGGATCATGACAGAGACCCCCCCCTTAAAGACAGATTCCAGATGTCTAAAACACCAAAACAAAAAACAAGGCAGAATCGAGAGTCATGGGAGGGCGGGAGGGGGACATGGTGGTGGGTCGCCAGACCGAGTATCCCCGAATCCACCGAGGACAAGTCATGTGGCGGCGGCGAGTGGAACGCCGCTGCAGCAGGCGAGGCGGGAGACCCGGGAACGGCCACATCCGTGGCCGACGGGGATGTGGGTGCACTTGGCGAGGCGGACGACCAGGGAGCGGCCACATCCGTGGTCGACAGGGAGGTGGGCGTCGGCGTCGTCGTGGAAGCAGCGGACGGGTCAGGCGTGGACGCAGCAGCAGACGAGTCAGGCGTGGACGCAGCAGCAGACGGGTATTGGCATCGAGGGTCTTGGCTTGGGTCTTGGCGTGGTGCAGGTACAGGCGGCGAAGCTTGACGTGGTGCAGGTACAAGCGGCGAAGCTTGGCGTGGTGCAGGTACAGGTGGCGCAGCTTGGCGTGGTGCAGGTACAGGTGGCGAAGTTTGGCATGGTACAGGTACAGGCGGCAAAGCTTGGCGTGGTGCAGGTACAGGCGGCGAAGCTTGGCGTGGTGCAGGTACAGGAGGCGAAGCTTGGCGTGGTGCAGGTACAGGAGGCGAAGCTTGGCGTGGTGCAGGTACAGAAGGCGAAGCTTGGAGTGTCAGCCGAAGTGCAGGAACAGGTGTCAGCCGAGGTGCAGGAACAGGTGTCAGCCGAGGAGCAGGAACAGGTGTCAGCCGAGGAGCAGGAACTGAAGCAGATGCTAGCCGAGGAGCAGGAACAGGAACTGGAGATGATGGTAGCGTCTGCAGGCCCACCCGGGCTGAGGTTACCCATGAGCTTGGCGGAGGTGGTCTAGCTGGGGGTTGCGGCTTGGCATGCCGACGGACTGGTGGCGGAGGACGGGCTGGAGGTTGCTGCCTGGCTGGACGCAGCTGAGCCACCCCACCAGCACAGCTCCAGGCCCCAACCCTCCTCTCAAGGAGCAGATACCAGACGCGCTCCCTGCGGTCTGGGACTCTCTTTAGGGGTGGGTGGAGGAAGGTCAGGAGGGGGGTAGACTCCTCCCCTTTAAATTGTCCAGAAAATCGTCCCCCCCCCCCCCCACCTGAGATTGTGTGGGAGGACAGAGGGAAAAAGTCCTTGACGTGGGCGGGGCTAAAGTCCTTAGGGGCGGAGTCAGAGTCACTGGGGGCGGAGGTGACTGAAGTTGACAGAATCTATTTTTAGAAAAAATGTCCTGATGGTACTTTATTCTTGGAAAAAAGTCTTTAGGAGGTGGCTGACAAAGGGAGACAGATGGAAAAAAGAAAATCCTGATCAGGGTCTTCACTTGAAGACGCCGGCGGAATGATGTCATCGCCGTGCGCCGTTTCAGTGGCGTCCTCGGAAGTGGGTGGGGTGACATCATTCAAAATGGATGTAGTTAAGTTGTTGTCAGAGTTCATTTGGCTTGCAGCCCAATCTAAAAATTGTTTGGCAAAATGAGAAATGTGATTACCAAACAATGGCGGCGGGGAAGACTGGGCTGCATGTGGCGTGCTGTGTTCCGGAGGAGGAGTTTGGGGGAACGACGCGTCTTGGCGGCGAAACGAAGCCTTCTGGCTGGCTTGCGTTTTCGGCGGCGCGTCTCCATCTACTGGCTGTAAAATGCGAAAGAACTGACTGCTGGCTTCACTCTGTCACTTGACGAGCTTGCTGCGGTTCGTTCTTTCAATGCAAAAGACAGCTCCGGATGAAGGCGTAAAGGTAGGTTTGGATTTATTAACATAAATCACTCAACTACCAAAAACACAAACAACACAACAAAAAAGGCAAGCGTGCCTAAAACACATGGATCTACTATTTAGCAGAAGCTATGGCATTGACAAGGAAACTCACTTGGTACAGGCGTGACACAAACAGTGTGACATAAACAGTGAAGCCAGGCCAACTGACTGGCAAAGGCAACTTAAATAATGCCTCTGATTAGTGCTCGGGAAGCAGGTGAGCGGGCGAGCACTAATCAGAGACAGGTGAACACAATAAGTCGCCATGGTGACAAAAGCAAACAAGGAAGCCTAAACGGGAACTAAAGAAGTCCAAAACTAACAGAACATAACTAAACAAAACATGATCCGGACCACGGATCATGACAGTGTCATCCGGACCAAAGGGGAAGCGAACCATCAAGACTGTTATCGACGCAAAGTTCAAAATCCAGCATCTGTGATGGTATGGGGGGGCATTAGTGCCCAAGGCATGGGTAACTTACACATCTGTGAAGGCACCATTATGCTGAAAGGTACATACAGGTTTTGGAACAAGATATGCTGCCATCTAAGCGCCGTCTTTTTCATGGACGCCCCTGCTTATTTCAGCAAGACAATGCTAAGCCACATTCAGCACGTGTTACAACAGCGTGGCTTCGCAAAAAAAGAGTGCGGGTACTTTCTTGGCTCGCCTGCAGTCCAGACCTGTCTCCCATCGAAAATGTGTGCCGCATTATGAAGCGTAAAATACGACAGTTGAATGACTGAAGCTCTACATAAAAACAAGAATGGGAAATAATTCCACTTTCAAAGCTTCAACAATTAGTTTCCTCAGTTCCCAATCGTTTATTGAGTGTTGTTAAAAGAAAAGGTGATGTAACACAGTGGTGAACATGCCCTTTCCCAACTACTTTGGCACGTGTTGCAGCCATGAAATTCTAAGTTAATTATTATTTGCAAAAAAAAAATAAAGTTTATGAGTTTGAACATCAAAAATCTTGTCTTTGTAGTGCATTCAATTGAATATGGGTTGAAAAGAATTTGCAAATCATTGTATTCCGTTTATATTTACATCTAACACAATTTCCCAACTCATATGGAAACAGGGTTTGTATTCTATTCTATTCTATCCTAATACAATGTATGAGCAAGCAACACTTTTCTGTTTTTTGAGCTTTTAATCAAAGCTTTCAGGGCAAACTTTTAATTCGAATTTCTTCGTCAAAGCAAAAATGTATTGGCACTTAATTGTGTGACTCCCAAGGTTGTTATTGTTGCGAAGGCCTCCTCAGCATCAGATATGGGTCCCACTGGGAGGTTTGATATCCAAAATGATAGAATTAATTACACGTGGTTGAAGGTGGTTAGAGGCTGTTTTTTCTCACAAAACAATGATTCAAATCGACCCACAACATAACAGATGAGACTTTTGGGACTTTTGAGACAGTTGGGAAGGAATTGATATGGCCACATTCCTGGATAGATCTCACATGAGAGGAAGAGGGGGGTTAATTATTTTGCAATGTAGTCTGTTGAAAATGATGGAATTAAGAAAAGTTAGTTAATTTAGCCATTGGTATGCTAGAAAATGCTTGATTTAGACCAGAAATATGTAGAATATTGTCATAAGCCCTCATGGTTTTGTTATTTTCTTGTGTTTGGTACTATTTCCTGTCCTGGAGCTTTTATTTTGGCAATAATTTTTGGTTTGTCTCTTAACAAACTTTGAAGCGCAATGTACAGTAGGAAAGGGATTCATATGGCCCCATTTGTTGAGGTTTACCTGACACATGAAACGTGAGGAATTTAGGGTGTTTGCCACGAGATGGCAGTAGAGTGTTGAATATCTCAAAATGTGTCTTTTGGAAATTCCTACTTTAAATACAGTGTCAGTTTCTATGTAGAGTTGTACTTTCCATCATTTTCAGCAATGGGGCCATATGAATCCATTCCCAACTGTTGGGAGGAAAGTTTGTTCTCCATATGTGTATTGGCCCATTCTTAGGCAACATTTATGTAATTTCAGTACTAGCTTCCTTAGCTAAAGATGGAAAGGAAGGGAAACGAAAGGAATTTAGAATGATACAACTTCCTGTTGACTATGTGACTTTGGGAATATTTCACATTTTTCACATCTGAGTAGAAACACAGGCACATGATAAAGTCAACAAAATGTGTATAATTGTTTTAGTTATTTTAAAGAAATACAAATCAAAAATATAGTTCGGTTAAGGAGTAACACATATGGGTAAAAAATTCTGATTATATTTAATGGTAAAGAAAGGAAACAGGGACTATACTATTTTCCAGTTTTGAAGGTATCGGTAGTTTGAACTCATATTTTATTTATTTAGACTTAGACTTAGACTTAGACAAACTTTAATGATCCACAAGGGAAATTGTTCCACACAGTAGCTCAGTTACAAAGGATGGAAAGTGTAAGGATGGAAAGGACAATGCAGGTATAAAACAGACTAAAAATGTACCGTAGTAGCAATATAAAATATAACATATATGTAATATTTACATAATATATGTACAGTATATGATATATACTGATATATTATATTATATCATATTATATGTTTATATCATATATACAATATATAACAATTACCATGTACAATATTACAGTGTATGTAACAGCTGCAGCATAAAATAGAGAGTAGATCCAGCAGAAAATAGACATTATAAACAAAGAGAGGTAGCTAACACAGAAGGTGTCAGGTAATAGACAGATATCATATATTACTGTATGGCGAGTGATTATACAGCTGGATGGAGTGCTTGTATTGTTCTTGAATATCCTATCAGGTCAACGTGATTGACGCTTTGCTTATTAAATAAACATTTTTCAGGTAATTTTTAAGATGCATTGATATATCTAATTTCTATGATGATGCAAATGGCACAGAGTCGGTGGAATGGCACACATGTAGGGCCTCTCACAGTGAAGCTGTAGGCCATTAGAATAATACAGACATAACTCATCTACATGCAGGAAAGACTATGAAGACAGGTATTTTGATTGTTTGGTGAGGGTTTATTTTGGTGCACTAATTACTTACAGTCTTAAATCAAACAGGGAAGTACCTCACTAGATTGGAAGCATCAAAGGCAATGGAAGACACAAGAGTAGATGTGAATTGAAAGAAGGATGATTTTACTTTACAGAAAGAATATTGAGAAAAGAAAGCATGGAGATATAATTATAGAACAATGTGATTACAGTAATGGTTACAAGTGGAGATGAACACAGAGGGCATCATCAACTTACATTGACACGAGTAATTTCTAAAAGTGATAGCTTTGTTATTGCTCAGAGTTAATACATAATGATATTATTCTGGAATATGTTAAACGACAATTTTCCTCTAACTGCTACTTTTAACATGAAAGTATTTCCACTTGTCATTCTTTTAAAAGTGTAAAAATGTGACATTCTGTCTTTTTTTGAACATTGAAATAAAATTGGGAGGAGAAAGGCTCACTTTATGGAAATAATTCCAAGAATACTATTTATTTGTTGGGGAAAACATTGGCTGTTCCAAGAAACTGCATTTTGGAGTTCTCACCTGTTTTTGTGTCTATTGTAAAGCATCCTGGCATGCATACAATTCAGACGGATTAGTGAGCTCCATCCATTTACCGACTCTATATACAGTAATCCTGCTTTGTCCTCCTTTATCGTTCCGCTGCATTGTTGGGTGTATTCAGAGATTATTATGCGTTATGTCTGATATTGTGTACCGGTAGATATTCTAATACCATTTTATGTGCACAAAGGAGACTCGGCTACATCAGCAGTTTGTGTGCACGCTCACATTGTGCAATGGGAGCCGTGCACACATGCGTGTCAGCAAAATCAAACCCTTAAACAGCAGAACTGCAGAGCTCAGCTTGGCATTGGTTGACAGTGTTAAACCAAAAAAAAAAACACGTTACACTATAGTGATATTTATACTATACAGCAGGGATATTCAACTAAACTGTTTTGGAAGCCACATTTCTAGAAAGCTAAGGATCGGAGGGCTCAACTTCTCCCTTCACTATTAGTCTTTTTTTGTATATTTCAAAGAACCAGTGTCCTTTACAGCAAACGTTTGATTTTGGTATATTTATGTGGTCAGAGTTACAGGAGCGCTCTGCAGTTTTTAAGGACCTTCTGCAAAAAATGCCAGTGAAAGATCCTCTCTTAGACAGCCCTCGAAAGAATCTGCTGCAACAATGTGAGTCTCTCACAAGTTTTTTTTTTAACTGAACTCGCGGACCACCATTTGAATAGCCCATATCACCTTAGTCACATAAATCACATTACAAAAAAAAAATTAACTGCCGAAAAGGAGAGGACTTAAAGAGGTGCCTTGAGGAACGCTTCAGTTATGTAAATTAGTCAATTGTTCTATTTTTGCTATAGCAAGATTAAAATGTCAATGCAAGGATCTGCCAATACAGTGGTCCAAGTTCCTCTATACAACAGAAGCACTCCAGTTTTTTAAGGAATTATCTGCAAAAAAAAATGTCTCCCAAATTTAAAACTGAAGTATGGTATCATTCCCGGGTCAGATTTGACACCTGGGCTGGCAGTTTAACAGCCCTGCTTTTCAGTGTATAGTATTCTGTTTGTGTGTGTAGTGTATACGCAATTGTCTTTGCTTCGGACAGTGGACAATCAGTGTTTTGTTAATTACAATTAACAAATCATAAAACATAATCAATCATTAATTAATTAATGATTGATTATGAACAATACCTTTCACTTTTGAATAGTGTTGCTTATTTCTTGGCAGAGCTTTTCGAGCACTTTTCTATATGTCGCTGTCACACGCTATTATGACACTGGGTTACTTACCATCTCATTGGGGAGTGAGACTATTCAGGTGTTCTGTGCTTGTTTGTGCCAGTTATATGGTTTCTCCCGTCATGTATCTTGTGTTTTTTTTTCTCTGTTACCGCCCCTCTGTTCCAGACATTGCAACTCCCTGAGCTTAGCGTAATTATTAGTAGTGGTCGCAGGTTTGGATATTAAATGGTTATTTTTATTCACACCTGTGTGTGCTGATTGCGACTTGTGGGCGCTACCCTTCAAAAGCTCTCTTGTTTCTTTGGTTTCCTTAGTATACCAAAATACTTTTTTGCCTTCCTGCCCTGTCTGGGCTATCTCCCAGAGAAGCTCTTTGAGGAGTTTATATTTTTTCCTGTTGAAATCTTTTTTGCAGCGCTGTTTTAATTCCCTTTGTGTCTCGCTTTTTGTTATTGTAGAGGTCTTGCTCTACCGGGTTCTCTGGACCACCGAAGATGGACATTACAGCCGTGTCCATCTTTGCATACAATGATTTATTTTTCAATAACTGGTGCTTTTCAGCCATGTCCCAGTTTCTCCACCATCAACAACCTTTCTCCTTCCCGACCGCTGCCTTTTACAGAGCGGTATGTCATCAGACAGTCACTCACAGCTGTGTCATCTACACACCTGCCGCTAATCTCAAAGCCGGTCCTGACACGCCCCGCTTCTCCGCAGGCCCGCAGGCCCGCAGGCCACGCCCCACCACAGTTCTTAATCGGTTTCAGAAGTCCAAACATTTTAACATAACACCTTTTTAAAGAAAATGGTTTTAGTTTAGCACTCACAAATCAAATCAAAAATACATATGTAACTAAGCTTTTAGCCTAGTGGTCAGCACACTTACCTCTCATGCCGGCAACTAGGGTTTGTGCCCCCCTCGTAGTAGCGTTGGCAGAGGGGGCCGAACCAGCTGTCTTACATGGTGCCAAGACCCAAATAGAGGAAGGTTTAGAGAGGTGAGTGTAAAGTGTAAAATATCCGCCATGTGTACTGGATGCTGGGCTGCCAGCTCTGGCTTTTAGCTCAGTGGTCAGCACACTCGCCTCTCAGGCTGAACCAGCGGGTGTACACAGATAAATGACAAATAAAATGGATAAATAAACCCTTACTTATTTAGGACTTTTGATTGTGAAGACCATTCTGCATTTCGCAACAACTTCTATTTTCAATTCAATTCTCACCTTCTTCATCAAAGTGCTGGCATGTATGTTATATCTAAGGACGCTAAGGACTGTGTTCATACGACTGGACTGGACCCCAGTGTTCTATGTTTGCTAGCAAGATCCATCCATCATTTTCTACCGCTTTTCCCTTACAGGGTCGCGGGCGGTTGGAGCCTATCTCAGCTGCATTCGGGCGGAAGGCGGGGTACACCCTGGACAAGTCGCCACCTCATCGCAGGGCCAACACAGATAGACAGACAACATTCACACTAGGGCCAGTTTAGTATTGCCAATCAACTTATCCCTGGGTGCATGTTTTTTGGAGGTGGGAGGAAGCCGGAGTACCCGGAGGGAACCCACGCAGTCACGGGGAGAACATGCAAACTCCACACAGAAAGATCCTGAGCGCAGGATCGAACCCAGGACCTTTGTATCGCAAGATTAAATTGTCAAATCAAGGATCTTCCAATGTGTTTACAGCTTCGTAGGATATGTACAGCGAGCGGTGAACATAGTAAGCTCAGAAAGCATAAAAACAAGTATATACATTTGATTATTTACCAGTGACGTGCGGTCACTGGAGGCATCATGGAAAGAAAAAAAATGTAAAAAGAAAAAAAATCTATTAAATTGTTATATGTATTTAGTGATTATACTATAAAGTTATTCTCCATTTAACTTGACCAGTTTTAGATTATTTTTATTCAAAATCGCTAAATTTTCACATTTGCCGTTCAAATACTGAGAAGAGACGGTGCGGTGATCAGCAGCCAGTTGAGGCACGTCACTCAGTTGTGCCTCAACATGGATTGCGGACTCGGCTAACTGCTGTGCAGTGAGACCGTATTGCTATATGAACTATATTATACATTTCCATAGTTTAGTTAGCTGAGGTATATAATGTACAGTGTATTTTGTCAACAACTGTATGTGTGTAACGTATTTCTTGTGCTGAGCAATCATAAAACTGCTGCGAAGACGCACTGGCTGAGGCTCGCGTAATCCCGCCTCCTGGTGCCGGTTAATGCACGCCCCGACGGGAGCGTCACACCAACCAAAGCCCACACCCAAACCCTCCACGTGCAAGACCGAATCCACCCAAAAAAAGTCACTTAACAAGAAGCCAAAAAGTGCAAAAACAACAATGTTCGCGCCGGAGGAGCGTGAACGACTGCAGGGACACAACATTAGGTACACCTGCAGACTGCAGCACAGATTTCATATTTCATTCATTCACAACTCCTCCAACACGAACACCACTGTTCCCGCACTTTAAGTAAAGGTAAGACCATAATAACGTTTTTTTTTAATTAAATGTGATTTTTTTGTGTGTTACAGTTTTTATGTGTAAAGTTAAAGTTAAGTTAAAGTACCAATGATTGTCACACACACACTAGGTGTGGTGAAATTTGTCCTCTGCATTTGACCCATCCCTTGAGCACCCCCTGGGAGGTGAGGGGAGCAGTGGGCAGCAGCGGCGCCGCGCCCGGGAATAATTTTTGGTGATTTAACCCCCAATTCCAACCCTTGATGCTGAGTGCCAAGCAGGGAAGAATGCTGGTATGAACTTTTAAACATAACCCGTTAACTGCTGCCAATCAAATGGTGAATAAGATACTCTTTAGGGTTCATATGTTTGTAAATCTGACTGTGATGAAGTCAGTGCCTCACCAGTCATGAACCTCACCGCACGTCACTGTTATTTACATTTGATTATTTACAATCCGGGGAGATGGGATGTGGTGGGGGAAGGGGGTTAGGCGAGGGTTGTAGCTGCCTGGAGGTGTTCTTTTAGTGCGGTTTTAAAGGATGATAGAGATGCACTTTCTTTTACACATGTTGAGAGTGCATTCCATATTGATGTGGCATAGAAGGAGAATGAGTTAAGACCTTTGTTGGATCGGAATCTGGGTTTGGCGTGGTTTGTGGAGCTCCCCCTGGTGTTGTGGTTATGACGGTCATTAACGTTCTGGAAGTAGTTTGACATGTACTTCGGTATCAGGGAGGTGTAGCGAACTTTATAGACAAGGCTAAGTGCAAGTTGTTTTACTCTGTCCTCCACCCTGCGCCAGCCCACTTTGGAGAAGTGGGTAGGAGTAATGTGTGATCTGGGATGGAGGTCTAGATGTAACCTGACTAGCTTGTTCTGGGCTGTTTGGAGTCTTCATTTGAGGGTTTTGGAGGTGCATGCGTAATCGAAAAAGGGTTGAATGAGCGTTCCCGCTAGAATCTTCAAGGTGCTTTTGTTGACCAGAGAGGAGATTCTGTAGAGAAATCTTGTCCGTTGTTAACTTTTTTGATTACCTTGGTTGCCATTTTATCACAGGAAATACTAGCCTCTAGAATTGAAGATAGGTAGGTGACCTCATCTTTCCTGGTGATAACAATGTCACCCACTTTAATAGTGAAGTCACTGACTTTCTTAAGGTTGATTTGATAGGATGGATTTCGTTTTACCCAAGTGTATGAATAGCTAGCTCCCTAAAGAGGCGTTCGGGTGGCATCCTGACCAGATGCCCTAACGATCTCATCTGGCTCCTCTCGATGTGGAGGAGCAGTGGCTTTGCTTTGAGCTCCTCCCGGATGGCAGCGCTTCTCACCCTATCTCTAAGGGAGAGCCCCGCCACTCGGCGGAGGAAACTCATTCCGGCCGCTTGTGCCCGTGATTCTGTCCTTTCTATCATAACCCAAAGCTCATGACCATAGCTGAGAATGGGAACGTAGATCGACCGGTAAATTGAGAGCTTTGCCTTCCGGCTCAGCTCCTTCTTCACCACAACGGATCGATACACCGTCCGCATTACTGAAGACGCCGAACCGATTCGCCAGTGGATCTCACGATCCACTCTTCCCTCACTCGTGAACAAGACTCCCAGGTACTGGAACTCCTCCACATGGGGCAGGGTCTCCTCCCCAACCCGGAGATGACACTCCACCATTTTCCGGGCGAGAACCATCCCAGTCACTTCACACTTGGCTGCGAACCGATCCAGTGAGAGCTGAAGATCCTGGCCAGATGAAATCATCAGGACCACATCATCTGCAAAAAGCAGAGACCTAATCCTGCAGCCACCAAACCGGATCCCCTCAACGCTCTGACTTCGCCTAGAAATTCTGTCCATAAAAGTTATGAACAGAATCGGTGACAAAGGGCAGCCCTGGCGGAGTCCAACTCTCACTGGAAACGTGTCTGACTTACCGCCGGCAATGCGGACCAAGCTCTGACACTGATTGTACAGGGAGCGGACCGCAACAACCAGACAGTCTGACACCCCATACTCTCTGAGCACTCCCCACAGGACTTCCCGAGAGACATGGTCGAATGCCTTCTCCATATCCACAAAGCACATGTAGACTGTTTGGGCAAACTCCCATGCACCCTCAAGGACCCTGCCGAGAGTATAGAGCTGGTCCACAGTTCCACGACCAGGACGAAAACCACACTGTTCCTCCTGAATCCGAGGTTCGACTATCCGGCGTAGCCTCCTCTCCAGTACACCTGGATAGACTTTACCGGGAAGGCTGAGGAGTGTGATCCCACGATAGTTGGAACACACCCTCCGGTTCCCCTTCTTAAAGAGAGGAACCACCACCCCGGTCTGCCAATCCAGAGGTGCTGCCCCGTTGCAGAGTCTTGTCAACCAAGACAGCCCCACAACATCCAGAGCCTTCAGGAACTCCAGGCGGATCTCATTCACCCCCGGGGCCTTGCCACCGAGGAGCTTTTTAACTACCTCAGCAACTTCAGCCCCAGAAATAGGAGAGCCCACCACAGATCCCCCAGGCACTGCTTCCTCATAGGAAGACGTGTTGGTGGAATTAAGGAGGTCTTCGAAGTATTCCCTCCACCGATCCACAACATCCGCAGTCGAGGTCAGCAGAACACAATCCTCACCATACACGGTGTTGACAGTGCACTACTTCCCCTTCCTGAGGTGGCGGATGGTGGTCCAGAATCGCTTCGAAGCCGTCCAGAAGTCGTTTTCCATGGCTCCCCCAAACTCCTCCCATGTCCGAGTTTTTGCCTCCGCAACCGCTTGGTCTGTCGGTACCTGTCCGCTGCGTCCGGAGTCCTATGAGCCAAAAGAACCTGATAGGACTCTTTCTTTAGCTTGACGGCATCTCTCACCGCTGGTGTCCACCAACGGGTTGTAGGATTACCGCCACGACAGGCACCAACTACCTTGCGGCCACAGCTCCAATCAGCCGCCTCGACAATAGAGGTGCGGAACATGGTCCACTCGGACTCAATGTTCAGCACCTCCCTCGTGACATGTTCAAAGTTCTTCCGGAGGTGGGAATTGAAACTCTCTCTGACAAAAGACTAGACGTTCCCAGCAGACCCTCACATGCGTTTTGGCCTGCCAGGTCTGTCCGGCATCCTCCCCCTTCACCTGAGTGTCCAAAACATGAGGCCGCAAATCCGATGACACAACTGCTAAGTCGATCATGGAACTGTGGCCTAGGGTGTCGTGGTGCCAAGTGCGCATATGGACACCCTTATGTTTCAGCATGGTGTTTGTTATGGATAATCTGTGACGAGCATAAAAGTCCAATAACAGAACACCATTCGGGTTCAGATCCAGGCGGCCATTCTTCCCAATCACACCTCTCCAGGTTTCACTGTCGTTGCCAACATGAGCGTTGAAGTCCATCAGTAGGACAAGGGAATCACCCGGTGGTGCACTTTCCAGTACTCACTCGAGTGTATCCAAAAAGGGTGGGTACTCTGAACTGCCGTTTGGTGCGTAAGCACAAACAACAGTCAGGACCCGTCCCCCCACCCAAAGGCAGAGGGAAGCTACCCTCTCATCCACTGGGTTGAACTCCAACGTGTAGGCTTTGAGCCGGAGGGCAACAAGAATTGCTACCCCAGCCCGTCGCCTCTCAGTGCGTGCAACGCCAGTGTGGAAGAGAGTCCAGCCCCTCTCGAGAGAACTGGTTCCAGAGCCCTTGCTATGCGACGAAGTGAGTCCGACTATATCCAGTCGGAACTTCTTCACCTCGCGCACTAGCTAAGGCTTCTTCTCCCCCAGCGAGGTGACATTCCATGTCCCAAGAGCTAGCTTCTGTAGCCGAGGATCGGACCGCTAAATGCCCTGTCTTCGGCTGCCGCCCAGCTCACATTGCACCCGACCTCTATGGCCCCTCCCATGAGTGGTGAGCCCATTGGAGGGTGGACCCACGTTTCCTCTTCAGGCTGTGCCCGGCCGAGCCCCATGGGGACAGGCCCGGCCACCAGGCGCTCGCCATCGTGCCCCAACTCCGGGCTTGGCTCCAGAGGGGGCCCCGGTGACCTGCGTCCGGGCGAGGGAAAACTGAGTCTCGGTTGTTGTATTTCCATAGAAGTCTTCGAGCTGCTCTTTGTCTGATCCCTCACCTAGGACCTGTTTGTCTTGGGAGACCCTACCAGGGGACATAGAAGCCACCGGACAACATAGCTCCTAGGATTATTGGGACACGCAAACTCCTCCACCACGATAAGGTGGCCAAACATCGGCCAAACATCACATTCATCAAACTAGGAGAAGTAGGACAGAAGACAGACGCGGGGAAGATCATCACTTCTGCTTACCCCTGGTAAGGGCTGGGAGATGCACGTTGACCTGGACAAGCAGCTAGTCTTCCCAACCGAGATAATACAGACAACGCTAAGACCAGCGTTGTAATGTGGTCCTCAGCTGCTAAGAAAGTCCTCATCATTGAACTAACTGTAACAGTAGCACATGAGTTCAAACGATCAAAGTAGAGCGACCTGGCAGAGGACTGCAAGGGGGGAGGCTGGTCTGCGTCATTCACCCCGAGGAGATTGGATGCCAGGGCTTCGCGGGAGTTTCTGCGACCCGGCTCCTGCGTGCGACGAGAATGACCGGTTCCAGCCTGAGGAGGGCCATCAAGGAGTTGGCAGAGGAGGCAGAGAAGGCAAGTTTCTGGATGTGGCTAAGGAGGAGGGACAACACTTGGGGCTCAACACCCCATTGAGGTCAGTTGCAGGGAGTGGCGCGGGGAGATGTCCCCGCTTAGCCACTGCCTCCCCACCGCAAGGTGTCCTGGCTTGGGGGCGAAACATCAGTGAACGGTGGCACCAGCTGACGATCCTGCAGCTGACCTCGAAGTGCAATGGAGGAGGTGCGACAGGTAGAGATGCCAAGCAGTTAGGTTTGTACTTATCAATATATATATATATGTATGTATGTGTGTATATATATATATATATATATATATATACATATATATATATATATATATATATATATATATATATATATATTGATATATACGTACCCTCCAATGGGCTCACCACCCATAGCAGGGGCCATAGAGGTCGGGTGCAGTGTGAGCTGGGCGGAAGCCGAGGGCAGGGCACTTGGCGGTCTGATCCTCGGCTACAGAAGCTAGCTCTTGGGACGTGGAACGTCACCTCGCTGGGGGGGCAGGAGCCTGAGCTAGTGCGCGAGGTCGAGAAGTTCCGGCTTCGACGCACAGCAAGGGCTCTGGAACCAGTTCTCTCAAGAGGGGCTGGACTCTCTTCCACTCTGGCGTTGCCGGCAATGAGAGGCGACGGGCTGGGGTGGCAATTCTTGTTGTCCCCCGACTCAGAGCCTGCACGTTGGAGTTCAACCCGGTGGACGAGAGGGTAGCTTCCCTCCGCCTTCGGGTGGGGGGACGGATCCTGACTGTGGTTTGCGCTTACGCACCAAACGGCAGCTCAGAGTACCCACCCTTTTTGGATTCGCTCGAGGGAGTACTTGAGAGTGCTCCCCCGGGTGATTCCCTCGTTCTACTGGGGGACTTCAATGCTCATGTTGGCAGCGACAGTGAAACCTGGAGAGGCGTGATTGGGAAGAATGGCCGCCCGGATCTGAACCCGAGTGGTGTTTTGTTATTGGACTTTTGTGCCTGTCACAGATTGTCCATAATGAACACCATGTTCAAACACAAGGGTGTCCATATGTGCACTTGGCACCAGGACACCCTAGGCCGCAGTTCCATGATCGACTTTGTAGTTGTGTCATCGGATTTGCGGCCTCATGTTTTGGACTCTCGGGTGAAGAGAGGGGCGGAGCTTTCAACCAATCACTACCTGGTGGTGAGTTGGCTGCGATGGTGGGGGAGGATGCCGGACAGACCTGGCAGGCCCAAACGCATTGTGAGGGTTTGCTGGGAACGTCTGGCAGAGTCTCCTGTCAGAGAGAGTTTCAATTCCCACCTCCAAAAGAACTTTGAACATGTCACGAGGGAGGTGCTGGACATTGAGTCCGAGTGGACCATGTTCCGCACCTCAATTGTCGAGGCAGCTGATTGGAGCTGTGGCCGCAAGGTAGTTGGTGCCTGTCGTGGCGGTAATCCTAGAACACGTTGGTGGACACCGGCGGTGAGGGATGCCGTCAAGCTGAAGAAGGAGTCTTATCGGGTTCTTTTGGCTCATAGGACTCCTGAGGCAGCGGACAGGTACCGACAGGCCAAGCAGTGTGCAGCTTCAGCGGTTGCGGAGGCAAAAACTCGGACATGGGAAAAGTTCGGGGAAGCCGTGGAAAACGACTTCCAGACGGCTTCGAAGCGATTCTGGACCACCATCCGCCGCCTCAGGAAGGGGAAGCAGTGCACTATCAACACCGTGTATGGTGAGGATGGTGTTCTGCTGACCTCGACTGCGGATGTTGTGGATCGGTGGAGGGAATACTTCGAAGACCTCCTCAATCCCACCAACACGTCTTCCTATGAGGAAGCAGTGCCTGGGGAATCTGTGGTGGACTCTTCTATTTCTGGGGCTGAGGTTGCTGAGGTAGTTAAAAAGCTCCTCGGTGGCAGGGCCCCGGGGGTGGATGAGATCCGCCCAGAGTTCCTTAAGGCTCTGGATGCTGTGGGGCTGTCTTGGTTGACAAGACTCTGCAGCATCGCGTGTACATCGGGGGCGGTACCTCTGGATTGGCAGACCGGGGTGGTGGTTCCTCTCTTTAAGAAGGGGAACCGGAGGGTGTGTTCTAACTATCGTGGGATCACACTCCCCAGCCTTCCCGGTAAGGTCTATTCAGGTGTACTGGAGAGGAGGCTACGCCGGATAGTCGAACCTCGGATTCAGGAGGAACAGTGTGGTTTTCGTCCTGGTAGTGGAACTGTGGACCAGCTCTATACTCTCGGCAGGGTCATTGGGGGTGCAAGGGAGTTTGCCCAACCAGTCTACATGTGCTTTGTGGACTTGGAGAAGGCATTCGACCGTGTCCCTCGGGAAGTCCTCTGGGGAGTGCTCAGAGAGTATGGGGTGTCGGACTGTCTGATTTTGGCGGTCCGCTCTCTGTATGATCGGTGTCAGAGCTTGGTCCGCATTGCCGGCAGTAAGTCGGACACGTTTCCAGTGAGGGTTGGACTCCGCCAAGACTGCCCTTTGTCACCGATTCTGTTCATAACTTTTATGGACAGAATTTCTAGGCGCAGTCAAGGCGTTGAGGGGATCCGGTTTGGTGGCTGCAGGATTAGGTCTCTGCTTTTTGCAGATGATGTGGTCCTGATGGCTTCATCTGACCAGGATCTTCAGCTCTCGCTGGATCGGTTTGCAGCCGAGTGTGAAGCGACTGGGATGAGAATCAGCAGCTCCAAGTCCGAGTCCATGGTTCTCGCCCGGAAAAGGGTGGAGTGCCATCTCCGGGTTGGGGCGGAGACCCTACCCCAAGTGGAGGGTTCAAGTACCTCGGGTCTTGTTCACGAGTGAGGGAAGAGTGGATCGTGAGATCGACAGGCGGTTCGGTGCGGCATCTTCAGTAATGCGGACGCTGTATCGATCCGTTGTGGTGAAGAAGGAGCTGAGCCGGAAGGCAAAGCTCTCAGTTTACCGGTCGATCTACGTTCCCAACCTCACCTATGGTCATGAGCTTTGGGTTATGACCGAAAGGACAAGATCACGGGTACAAGCGGCCGAAATGAGTTTCCTCCGCCGGGTGGCAGGGCTCTCCCTTAGAGATAGGGTGAGAAGCTCTGTCATCCGAGGGGAGCTCAAAGTAAAGCCGCTGCTCCTCCACATCGAGAGGAGCCAGATGAGGTTTTTCGGGCATCTGGTCAGGATGCCACCTGATCGCCTCCCTCGGGAGGTGTTTAGGGCACGTCCGACCGGTAGAAGTCCACGGGGAAGACCCAGGACACGTTGGGAACACTATGTCTCCCGGCTGGCCTGGGAACTCCTCGGGATCCCCCGGAAGGTTCTGGACGAAGTGGCTGGGGAGAGGGAAGTCTGGGCTTCCCTGCTTAGGCTGCTGCCCCCGCGACCCGACCTCGGATAAGCGGAAGAAGATGAATGGATGGATGGATATATACGTATATATATATATATATATACATATATATATATATATATATGTATATATGTATATATATATATGTGTATATATATATATATATATATATATATATATATATATATATATATATATATATATATATATATATATATATATATATATATATATATATATATATATATATATATTCTGGTTTTATTCCACCAATTTTCTACCCTATACTTGATTTAGATTTTTTTTTTATTTCCTAATTTGTGCTGATATTTCACCAAGCTTCTTAATAAACAATTTGCATATGTTCAAAAAAGAGGGTAAGAAAACATAATGTGCTGATACTGAATGGAAGAATGACAGAGACTATTTCTGCTACCTCTCAAGCTTTCAGCATGCGTGTTCATCCAGAACAATGGAGGAAGCCATGACTAAGGCAACTAAAAATAATATGTCTGGATGTCGTGTGCTACTGATATGTGCAAATGTGAGGTCATTTTGACGAGGGCAAAGGTCAATGCAGAAATGCTGCAGGGAAAAGGAGGAAGCACCTGCCGCTGCTCTGCAAACACACCACATACAGAATGAGCTTGTGACGGCAAACAGAACGGGACCTCCTTGCCAAGAGTTTCCACTCTGCTACACTTTATATTTTCACGATAGGAAAAGTGCATGTGTGGAAGGAATCCTTGTAACGGTTGATGATGGTAACCCTCCAAAACAGTATATTTTACAAACAATTAACAATTGACCTGTTGCCTTATGTGATATATGACTATGTTCATTAAAAAGCTACTTTTAGGTTGTTATTTGCAGTGGACAATCTGAACTATTCCTGGGTTCAGCCGGACAATTCAAAACAAGAAAATTGTTGATCTTATCAATCTAGTGGGGGGGAACAATGATGAAGCAGGTAATCAATATTGATATTCTCAACAAATTCATACACTTGATTTTATTAATCGTTTGTGTTAAGTGTTACAGCTTGACTTAACCAAATATATGTTGGTTATTGTTACTTATATTGTTTTGGGGTGTTTTTAGTTCATTTTTTAGTTTATTTATTTTTTAGGGTTTTTTGTATTTATCTGTTTTTATTGTGGTTTATCCTATATTTATATCAGGCTGTCAAAATTGTAAGTATATAACTATGATTAATCACATTTTTTCCGTAGTTAACTCATAATTAATCGTGGTTAATACATGGTTTCTGTCTTTAATTATTGTACCTGAGGCAGATATTTTTCTGTTTTTTGAGCACCTCACGATTGAGCTAAATCTGATTCTTGAGTTATCAATTCTATTAAGAATGGTTTTCTCGATTAAACACGATTCCCGATTCAAACCGATTCTCGCAATATATGGTTTGGTATAAGAATTCTAATAAAACGCGACCCGACCTTGGATAAGCGGAAGAAGATGGATGAATGGATGGATGGAAAATTTTAATCGATTTAGAATCGGATTAACCCCTACTATCCACATGAGACTGAACAAATTGTTTTATGAAAATGTTTATTACCCCGAAGGCTGTTTTTTTGTCCTTTCAGTAAATTTTTGCTATATATTTGGCTATAATTTTTTATACAATTATATGTGATTTTTTTTCCTGCAGAGGTTTTTCATGTGTAAATAGAAACATTTCAATGTCCAATTCTTTCAATGCCCAATTATTTTGCTTCAGGTTTGTGCAACTTCTGCCCAAATGCAGCTGGGATAGGCTCCAGCCATCCCCATGACCCCGGGAGGGACAAGTGGTAGAAAATGGATGGATGAACTAAGAGATGGCGCTGAGTTATTTCTCCTCGAGCATGTCAGACCTTTTCTTCCTGTTATGCACACACAAACCAGTGACCTGTAGAGATGCAGCTGCGGAGCATAGTGTGTGACTCAAATATTGTTAACAAGGACGAGATATGATACTAATTTTAAGACAATGGTGATCAATAAAGCTGAGTCATTAAACAATATGTTCAGCAGGTAAGAAATATGATTGATAAACGGAATAGTATTCCATTCCTTTAGTCTCCTTTTTAACACATTTGACCCTTTTAAACACACACAGTTTTTATAAACTACTATTTTTTTTCAACAAAGCCAACTGTTAAAATAAATAATACTCTAAGCCATACTTGCCAACCCTCCCGGATTGTCCGGGAGACTCCCGAAATTCAGCGCCTTTCCCGAAAACCTCCCGGGACAAATGTTCTCCAGAAAATCTCCCGAAATTCAGGCGGAGCTGGAGGCCACGCCCCCTCCAGCTCCATGCGGACCTGAGTGACGTGTTGACTGCCTGTTCACACGTCCGCTTTCCCACAATATAAACAGCTAATGATCAAGGGCGAGTTCTTGGTTTCTTATGTGGGTTTATTGTTAGGCAGTTTCATTAACGTCCTCCCAGCGCAGTAACAACACACAACAACAGCAGTCAAGTCTTCGTCTACCGTAAAGCAGTTCGTCTGCCGTAAACAGCAATGTTGTGACACTTTTAAACAGGACAATACTGCCATCTACTGTACATGCATATGTGACCCACCCATAATGTGTCACATTTTTGTGTTGATTTATTTATTTTATTTTGTGGTTTGAATTCGTTTTTGGAGCTGTCATTACACATTTATCAGTATTCACATTGGTCAGTAGGGGGCAGTAGGGCGTTTCTTTCCAATTGAATGCTATCACCTGCAGACCGGAAGTGTCTTGTCATTCTGATGAGCACGACCAGTCTGTGAACAATTGAAACGTCCTGTGTGCTTTTGCCTCCTGTATAACAGGTTAGTTTTGGTGAATCAACTCACTGAATAATATCTATGTGATCTTTATAAGTTTAAGTACACATTCTGATGGTGGAGCCTAACTCTAAAGTGTTTGTGAGTTGTAGTTTGTATTTGTGAATGAATCCAGTGCACAGCTGCAGTAATCAATACAAAAAGGCGACGTGAGTGCGCAATGTTTAAATATAGGAACTTCTGATCCTAATTCAGACTCCCAAATTAGAGCTCCCGTTTTCTTATTGATTTTATAATGTATATTTGTATAATGTGTGTGTTCTGAAATAGTGACAGAGAATAGAACAAGGATGGACAATTCAACCCTTAACTCAACAATGAGTAGATGAGTGTTATGTGTGTGTATATGTGTAAATAAATGAACACTGAAATTCAAGTATTTCTTTTATTTATTTATATATATATATATATATATATATATATATATATATATATATATATATATATATATATATATGTAATAAAAAAGATATAGATATATATATATATATATATATATACATATATATATATATATATATATATATGTAATAAAAAAGATGTATATATATATATATATATATATATAGCTAGAATTCACTGAAAGTCAAGTATTTCTTACATATATATCCTAACCACGCCCCCCAACCACGCCCCCCGCCCCCCGCCCCACCCCTGACCACGTGTGTGTGTACGTGTGTGTGTATATAACAGTGTGTGTGTAACCATGTGAGTGTACATAATCACACTCAGTTGGGTAAAATTCCAAGCTTTGCCCTATCAGGACTCCAATCACTCTTTCTGGACTCCTGGTGTGAACAAAAGGACATGATCAGACACATAAATCCAAGTTAGCATGATTGCAAGTGCATGCTGTGAAGATACTGATTGCACAGCAGATGACTGTAGAAAACAACACTGACACATACTGTGCAGTACACCGCTCACAATTAATTTCAATAGCCAGTTTCATGACAATATACCCAGTCAAGGGACGTACTTTACGTTAGAATAGTCAGAAAACTTGTGATGGAGTGAAGACGCAAACTTCAAAGCGCGACATGACGGGGGATGACCGTAGTTTGTTACGTCCCGGCACGCAAAGGCAGTCCCTTTAAGGCACACCCCCAATATTGTTGTCTGGGTGGAAATCGGTAGAAATTCGGGAGAATGGTTGCCCCGGGAGATTTTCCGGAGGGGCACTGAAATTCGGAAGTCTCCCAGGAAAATCGGGAGGGTCAATCAATCCACTCCCTCGCTCTCTCTGTCTCTGCCGCTCTCACGAATGCTGCTGCGTGCGCACACCTTCACAATTTGTTTTGATTTTAACCCCTTCTTAATCCTGGACATACATTGAAAATACACGCAACCCTGACTTAAAATGCCGGACATTTGAGGCATTTAAGAAACCCCGCCCGGACAGCCCCGCAAAAGAGGACATGTCCGGGGGGAAAAAGGACGTATGGTCAGTCTAAATTAACACAATATACAGTAGATAGGCTCCAGCACCCCCCGCAACCCCGAATGGGACAAGTGGTAGACAATGGATGGATGGATGGATAGCATAAAGACAATAGCCACACTGAGTGGAGATATCCTTCAACAATAAAGCACAATTGAAATGTTGCCAGTCAACACAATAACACAAATATCTCACCTCTCTTTTTGTCAGAGTAGTTCTCATGATAGTTCGAGACCTGCTCTATCATTAAGTTGCACACTGAATCTATTCCGTTTTAAGTTAAGCAGGACTAGGGTTGTCCAGATACCAATATTTTAGTACCGCTACCGGTACCAAATGTATTTCATTACTTTTTGGTACTTTTCTAAATAAGGGGGACCACAAAAAATGGCATTATTGGCTTTATTTTAACAAAAAATCTCACGGTACATTAAACATATGTTTGTGTGTGTGATATATATGATATATATTGCAATCGAAAAAAAACATTTTGTCCTTAAAAGAAATAGTGAATATACAAGACATCTTGTCTTTTAGTAGTAAGTAAGCAAACAAAGGCTCCTAATTTGTCTGCTGACATATGCAGTAACATATTGTGTCATTTATCATTCTATTATTTTGTCAACATTATTAAGGACAAGCTGTAAACATTTATTAGTAATCCACTTGTTAATTTACTGTTAATATCTGGTTATTTTCCGTTTCAACATGTTCTATCTACACTTCTGTTAAAATGTAATAATTACTTATTCTTCTGTTGTTTGGATACTTTACATTAGTTTTGGATGATACCACAAATGTAGGTATCGATCCGATACCAAGAAGTTACATGATCATACATTGGTCATATTCAAAGTCCTCATGTGTCCAGGGACATATTCCCTGAGTTTATAAACATATTAGGAAATTTTTAAAAAAGGAAAAAATATTTTGTGACAATAAAAAATATCGATGTAATCATAGTAGTATCGACTAGATACGCTATTGTACATGGTATCATTACAGCAGATGTCAGGTGTCGATCCACCCATTGCATTTGTTTACATTCAGGGTGCTAGCTTGCTGTTAGCGGTTAGCTATCGTATCCTCCTACGGTGTGTAGTGAAGCATGTTTAGCTATTCCTCGTCCTGCAGCGATGATACTTGTAAGAAACTTACTTTATTCGTCACCATGGAGGCGAGGATTAGTGATTTAGAAGTACCGTATTTTCCGCACTATAAGGCGCACCGGATTATTAGCCGCACCTTCAATGAATGGCATATTTCATAACTTTGTCCACCAATAAGCCGCCCCGGACTATAAGCCGCGCCTACGCTGCGCTAAAGGGAATGTCAAAAAAACAGTCAGATAGGTCAGTCAAACTTTAATAATATATTAAAAACCAGCGTTCTAACAACTCTGTTCACTCCCAAAATGTACGCAAATGTGCAATCACAAACATAGTAAAATTCAAAATAGTGCAGAGCAATAGCAACATAATGTTGCTCGAACGTTAATGTCACAACACACAAAATAAACATAGCGCTCACTTTCTGAAGTTATTCTTCATTCGTAAATCCTTCGTCTTCGGTGTCCGAAGTGAAAAGTTGGGCAAATTTACGATCCACTGGCAGATGTTGGCGTCGTCTGGCGCTGCCTCCTCGTCTTAGTGAAGGTGTGTTCGCCTTCTGTCATCCATTGTTCCCACGCAGTTAGCAGTCTAGCTTCGAATGCCCTGTTGACACCAATATCTAGCGGCTGGAGGTCTTTTGTCAATCCACCCGGAATGACGGCGAGTATTGAATTAAGCGCGTAAGCGTGTCTCTCAATGTGCTGTTATGAGCTAGCAAATATAACAACTACACTACCCAGCATGCAACGATAGTTACGAGCATGCGCGGTAGCCCTGAGAAGCGTTGTATGCTGGGAGTTAGAATGTGGTTATGAGCACGCTGTGAGTAAACGTTGAGAACTCAGTTAACACGCCTCGTCTGCATTATTTATAATTAGACAGACAACACACTTAATAGGAGCCATTTTGGGGTCTTTACATAAACACACAAATGGAAATGAAACGTCACATATCCCAGCATGCACCGCGCGCTTCTTCGTCATCCACTGTTCCCACGCAGTTAGCAGTCTAGCTTCGAATGCCCTGTTGACACCAATATCTAGCGGCTGGAGGTCTTTTGTCAATCCACCCGGAATGACGGCGAGTATTGAATTAAGCGCGTAAGCGTGTCTCTCAATGTGCTGTTATGAGCTAGCAAATATAACAACTACACTACCCAGCATGCAACGATAGTTACGAGCATGCGCGGTAGCCCTGAGAAGCGTTGTTGTATGCTGGGAGTTAGAATGTGGTTATGAGCACGCTGTGAGTAAACGTTGAGAACTCAGTTAACACGCCTCGTCTGCATTATTTATAATTAGACAGACAACACACTTAATAGGAGCCATTTTGGGGTCTTTACATAAACACACAAATGGAAATGAAACGTCACATATCCCAGCATGCACCGCGCGCTTCTTCTACGGGGAAAAAAGATGGCGGCTGTTTACCGTAGTTGCGAGACCTAAACTTTATGAAAATGAATCTTAATATTTATCCATATATAAAGCGCACCGGGTTATAAGGCGCACTGTCAGCTTTTGAGAAAATTTGTGGTTTTTAGGTGCGCCTTATAGTGCGGAAAATACGGTAGCTAAAACACTGCCGACTGCGGATGGACGTTTTCCGCTAAATAGCTAGCCATGTCTTAAAGCACTTAAAGGCATATTCAGTGTTATAGCTTCGCCTTTATGTTTAGTTTTTAGGCCAAAATGCATTCGTTCTCCCTTTTCTGTCTACACACTGTGTCTGCTTGTAAGTACTCTGTGATTGTGCGCTGCCGAACATGCTACTATGCTCGCAAAACCAGCAATGTCATGACGTGACGATGCGCCGTCATGCCCGGGAACCGGTACTTTATAGTACCGTTTTTGATTCATTAGTACCGCGATTCTATACGTCCATTGCACCAGTCGCCCAGGGGGGGAGTCCCCACATCTGCGGTCCCCTCCAAGGTTTCTCATTGTAATTCCATTGTAATTCCTTTGAGACACTCGGGATTTAGGGCTATATAAATTAACTTTCATTGATTGATTGATACCAGTACCGGTATACTGTACAACCCTAAGCAGGACAGACATTAACCAATAATAACGACACAAAGCTTTGTCTTTAAAAAACAAGTCATCAGGAGAAGGCAGCAGATGGAGAAAACCCTTGAAAACGGGATTGACCAGGGGCTCCAAAACACAAACTTTGGCCACACTTGCGTGTTGGGGGGAAGACTAGGTTAGGATGGCTGCTTCTTTTTCACCTCACGAGGGTGAAAGTTGCTGCCACTGCAAAGGAGTGTTTATCACAAGGCCTCCAATTCCCAGTTGGCATTAACCTGCTGACCAGTTACATGTCCCTGTCGTCCCACGCTCTCTGGCCTCCTTGCAAGCAGAGGTCAAACGCTTCACCCACTTACTTCCGGGTGGCGCTTTGCCAAGGATGACCCAAAGAGACTTTTAGAGGGGTCAAAGGTCATGTCCATCAACTCCCCCTTTTGTAGATCACTCAAACCTGAGCGCTTCAGCCCCGGGGCCCTCTCATCGGAAACTGCGAGTCCTGTACTGAACAACAATAGGAACGCAAGATGAGGTCATTCACCAGACAGATCTTGTCCCACAGGGCGGGGGTTTAGAGAGTCCGTCTGCTTCACCATCTCCTCCAGGATTTTTGCTTGATACGCAGACAGTAGCGTTGGTGCTTTAGAGCTGCATGTTTATAGGACCTCTGGAAGATAGAGGCTGTGAGGCGGTCCATTTTGCTTGGCAGAGGATTTTCGAAAGAGGCTGACAGCGACCGACGGTTAGGGTGAAGATAAAAGGCCATTGAAGGTTCTACCTGTGGGCAGGGACGTGCACATGATTATAGAGCGGCAGGGGCTCAATGTCAGAAAAGGGCAGGAAATTTGTTTTTGGTCCTTTGCACAATATGGAAATTAATGTAAAATTAAATTTGCTAATAGGAAGCTAACTACTTAGCTGTGTGTCCTTTGTAGGTAAAAGTGATTGCCATTTCTTTTGTGTCAACAAATTATTGTCATAATGAGTTAATTCACATTATCATAGGCTTGGAAGACATGAAAAGCAACAAAACACTGGTTTATTATTAGGCTATTTATTGTTAAAGATAAGCACTTTAATATTGAACATTGAACAGTGCAACATGAACTTTGAAAAAAAATACAAAAATAAATACTCAAATGGAAAAAAATTCAATGAGAAAATCTGTCCTTCTTCCCTTAACTTGATGAAAACACCATCAAGTTGTAACTTATGGTCTTTCTCACTTAATGCTCAGACTAAACAACTGAAACGCAATACAGGGCCAAAAATATGGACCAGGGGCCAGTAGAGGGCTGTAGGATGGAGGCCACCCATACCCAAATATGCTCCTCAATGTAAATTCAGGGCTTCCATGATGCTAGTACTTGGTTTTAGCCATGCATTAAGAGGTCTGCTACCCTTAGCTGCTTCCTGGCGCTCCTTCTTCCTTTTCTGTATCCTTTCTTTTTTTGGCATTGTGCTGCAGGCATAATCAACATGAATCAAGTTTGAATACAGATGGTAATATTCCTAACAGATAACCTACATCTTATATCCCCAGAATGCTGAAATTATTATTATTAATAATAATAATAATAATTATTATTATTATTATTATTATTATTATTATTATTATTATCATTATCATTATTCTTCTTATTATTATTGTTATTATTATCATTATTATTATTATTATTATTATTATTTTGTTAACCCACACAGTAATAGCAAAGTCACAATAAACTTTATATCTAAACCTCTACTGTGAGAGAAATGTGATCCGCCGTAAAGACAGTGCATTTTATTTTGAAAATTAACCTGGTGTTTTATTTTGTATTTTGTACACTACTTCCTGTCCCGCACGATCCGCTCTGCTCTGTGCGGAGTTGATGCGCCGTGCTCCGACGTCCGCCAAAAACAGAAACTGACACATTGAATAATAGAATAATACAGCGTTTTTCTGAAATATTACCCATATTAGATGCTGAATAAGTGGACGGCGACTAGACCATAATTCACAGGTTCAAGTTGCTCCACTGTCACGTCTCGTCAGGGGCGCACTTGGCTCTCTCTCCTCTCACTTACTCACTCACTCGCCCTCTCTCTCCCTCTCTGGCGGAAGCGGCAGGCTCAAACAACCCGGTATTACAAGAAAACGTGGAGTTTTTGTACCGCTGTTTTTTTTACATCCCTGACAGGAATTTATTATTGTTATTTAAAGAAGAAAAAAACAACACACACACACAGGCAGAGGGCACTTTTTAAGAGAGGCAAAAAAGGGCAGGGGCCCAAGCACCCATAGGGCCCTATGTGTGCACGTGCCTGCCTGTGGGGGTTCTTCCAGCCCCAACTCACCCATTTTGTGAATCTCCAATTTAGCGCGGCCTTTGGTGGGAAGCCCGCTCTTGTATGGGTTTGTCCAGTAACGACTCATCTCCCTCATACACACCAGTATGGCGGGAGATACTACATTGATTGCAGCCACTTGCCATCATCCAGCCCCCTCACGGTCCCTTCTGCACCCCGGGTGTCAGGCAACTGGATATCTCGCCTGGAAGGAGCCTGCTTACAAACATCCTACAGATGGCTGTTCCTAGGGAGGCTGTGTCTGTCGTACTAAGGGGCCTGAATGGGTCAGCAAGGAATGTGGAGTCTTCAGCCTCCATCGCATCCATATCAAGGAGGTCAGAATTGCCGTCGTCATCTGCATCCTCAGCTCCCCGCCCAACTCAAGTAGGTCCTCAAAGAGTAGAGGCATGTCCGAGAGATTATTGTCCACACAACTCTTAGTAGCTCGCGGGGGATGGTGTGGTTTTAAGAGAGGGCAGACATTGGTCCTGACCGCCTGACTTCTTTCCAGTAGCTTTTCTGGCAGTGATGTTCAGTTGGGGCATGACTGGGAGTCTGCCAGCAGTGTCCGAGCACGCCAAATACCCATGCAGGCTATGCACATCGGGCAGTGGCGGGTCATGTGTTTCCCACCTAGGTCTTCAGTGATGTCCGACTTCAATGATCACCTCTCAAAATACCATAACTTATGTCACCACATGACCATTGCTGGAGAAATACTATACAGGAAAACATTTACGCACTACTGCGTATTGAATCACCTCAACAGTATACAAAACGGGTTATTTTCTGGCGCATTTAAAAATCAATCAAAATGCATCAGCAATTAAAACATATCTTATGTGATACTGTCATAATTAAAATTGCAAAAAACATTAAAAGTGAAAAAATTAAATTTTTGTACTCACAATTTATAGGACCTTCGACGCCGTATAAGCCAGTGGTACTCCTCGTCGTTGGCTTATTCAAGTGGAAATGGCGGGCATTTCCCCATTTCATCACCAAAACAGCTGAGCTAGC